>NC_041391.1:205116291-205228774 GCF_002162155.2 Triticum dicoccoides | reverse complement strand
TCCATTCATACCTCATGGGCGCCAAATCACCTTCTCCCTAGGAAGCTCCCTCCTCCCGGGATGCAAAACCTCAGCCCCTCCTCCATGGCGCCCCCCCACCGCACCAATTTCACAGCTGCCCTCCTCCCTAATGCCGGAGACGCTGTCCATTTGCCATCGTGCACTGGGCCGTGTGCCTCTTACTCCGTGCTGCTGGAGCTGCCTCGACGACGGCTGCGTGAACCGTACCGGAGCCGATTCACCCCCGCTGTTGTTCACGGCGCCAGAGCGGCTCCAACTTCGGATCCGTCTAGAGTCCCGGCACTGCTTCCCCGTAGCCATCGACCGTCGCGACATTGCTGTTTCCCTGCCGCCGGTCGCCACCTCAACTGCGCCGACCTCACCGATTCGACAGTTGGACCTGCCTACTTCACCATGCCGCCAGATAGGTCGCACCCTCATCTCAAATCACATTATTTAGGCGTCAGTTGTCTGGATTTTTATTCTGGGCCAATCGATTCCCAATGGTAAGTAGCACCCCTCGAGGCGGTGGAGCTCCTAGGCTGCCGGTTGGCTGGTGTCTAATGTAAGGGTGCGAGGCCGCAAGTTCGTTGCGGAAGCAACGCTTAGATGACTATCTTTTAGAGTTGCTTGGGTTGAAGGTACTACCGCCGCTAGATCTGGATGACGGGGAGTCTTTGTGGATTGGCCCGGGGGCGGCGCAACCACGGCAGTGCGGTGGGGCGGGGAGCGGGGTTTTGGCCGGGGCTGCTCTGCCGTTGGTTGCAGGCTCTTCGGGGAAGATTCCGAACAGTGTCAGCCAGGAGGCACAAGACAACCATCAAGCCATCCGGCGTAGGTCGGACAGTACCAAAATAAAATAAAATCGTGTGACCCCAATTTAGTCTTCAGTCAATAGACTTGTGACCACTCTTGTACCTTGCTGTTGATCTCTTAGTGTATTTCTTCAGATCAAAGAGATATGTTGTTCTTAACATTATGCGTTATCTGCATCTTCAGACATGCCGTCTTCCGACTCACCGCAGTTGCTCCAACAAGGGAAGCATACATCAGAAGGGAGCTATAGTCCCCACTCAACAGTTCCCTGCATCAAATGCGCGTGCCCGACATGGACAGCCACAACAACTGCAGGGCCATCAACAAGTCAGCACATGATCCTCACTCCTATGGATGGCAGCCAGATAGGTTGTACCCTCATCTTACTTGTGTGCAACATTTATGGATTTGTTATTCATCTAAGCATGGAAAATAGATCATCACATTTCACTGTATATTCATGCTGATCTCTTACGGGTCTTGTTAAGGAGTTAACGTTGTTCCGTAGTTCAGCTAAGATACTTGTTCTTTAGGTAACGCTATTCCATAGTTATCATCCATCAGCCAATGCTATCCCACAGGCTGGTGACTATAGTATTATACCACTTCTAGTATTACCTATGTTGTTCTTTAATACTTGTGTGTGCCATCTAGTTAATCTCGAGTACAAACGATACATATTCTGTAGCTTTCATTTGTGTTCTCCCTTTAGTTTATGAGACCTGTTGCTGCTAGTTAACCCTAGTCCTACTATTTATGTCATCTCCTACATGCACTCATTACATAAATCTAACTACTAGTTGTCTTCCATGCATGTTAGATATAATTGCACACACTGATATATCCACAAGAACCTCACGGGGCAATGTAAAGGCCAATAAACTTGATGTCAATGATACCCAATATGATGGAACATCTAAAGGCAGTTCTTCAGAAGACTTGCAGAAAGATGATGAATCCTCTTCACCCCACAAGGTCCTTGCTCTAACTTGGTTTGTGATATGGGTACAACATGCATATAATGTCCTGGAGTGTATCTACTCTGTTGCAATGCCATGTGCTTAGCATGCTGATCATGCATGTTAATATGTCATGCCTTCCTGTTTTTCAGTTCCTATTCCATTCATGATAACATGTTTTCAAATTCAAGTACTGTCGTTCTACTCTATCGCAATGCCATCTGCTTAATTTGGACATCATGCTTCTGAATATCTTATGCATTGTTATTCATCAGTATGTACTTCATCTGTCTACCACACCATGTTTTTTACATTGAAGTGCTATTCTAGTGCTCTGTTGCAATGCCATCTTAGTTTCCCAATCATACACGTGTATGTTACCTTAGTTATTTCTGTATGTATTCCGCTAGCATACAATTTTACATTCAACTAGTTTTTTTGTTGTGTTGTCCTATCGTATCCCTAGCTCTTACACCATACTCCCTCCGTCCGGATTACATGTTGCCAAAATGGATAAAAAAGGATGTATCTAGAACTGAAATACGCCTAGACCCATCCATTTTTTCGGATGGAGGGAATAGTTGTCAATATGTCATGCCTTTCTATTCTTCAGTACCTATTCCATCTCTTTGTTGTAGCATGTTTTATAATTAAAGCACCATTCTTCTATACAAGGCATGCAAGGGGAAGACGACTATGTTAGAATCTGAAGGGTTACAAACAAGGACTTTGCAAAAGATCCAAACGCCAGGAGATAATAAACCAACTCCAGTTTTTATATATACTGCTCCAGCATAGAGAAACCCAACTCCTACTGATAATAAGCAGATTCCAGTGGCCAAAGAACTAGTACGCTACAGTCCAGCAAAAATATGTCAACTCCATTCTAAGAAGCATGTGCGTATCCTTGCATCATGAAATTTTATAGCATGCTGATCATATTTTCTACATGTTTCTTACCCATCTCTCTTTTAGAAAATAAGCTTAACGGATAGAAGAATTTCTGCACTGGTATCGTATGTGACGAAAGATTCTTGCAGGAATTCTCTGTGCTCCAATGCAGATGTAAGTACCTGTTGTATATCACTATATTTTTACATCAGCATGTATTTTGTTAATCGGCGTGAATCCAACCTTTATCTGATCTAAATTTAGTTGTAACAAAATGTATGATTAAAGGCCACAATGTTGATTTTTGTAAGGAAAACTGCCTGGTAGTTTTGCATCCTGAGCTGCATGAGTGTACTATCTCATATCACACACATTCTAAATTGTAGTGCTTCTCTGGTTGCCCATTCATTCATTGTGTCAATGTTGCTTTCGTATTACCTTACCTGGCTGATGATAGCTGTGGCATATTGTGTTAATTTGGTGTAGGCTAGTTGCCCAAATGTTCGTTGTGTCAATGTTGCTTTCCTATTATCTAACTTGGCCAATGATAGCAATGCTAGTGTGTTAATTTTGTGCAGGCTGCTGAAGATAAGAAGACAAACTCTGAAAACAGCAAGGCAACCCCATTGTTTCTTTCCAGTAAATCTAGGTCAGGTAATATGGCAATAACTCATGATTAATCTGTTTGGTTCCCGTCCTAATTTATGTTATGATGCAGTGGTCGAGACACTCTCCACTATCAATAATACAAGCCTGCCAAAATCGCCATCTGAATCTGTTCAGTATCCTCTGTCTCGAATGCAACGGAATAAATGTATGTTTGTGAACCAATTAATGGTTGAAGCAATGATGGAAATGGTGGATGAATCAGAGGTGCAGAGTAGTGCAACACAACAACTGATCAATGTTTTTAGAGACAGTGTAGCAAAGCAGCAAGAACTTGCCCACATGCTTATGGGCGTCATCTGTGCCAAGGTTGCAGATCGTGACGTTGTAGATGGTTAGGTTCTCCTCATTTATTTGCACTGGCATCAATCTTTGATTGCCCAGTGGATGTAATTTCCTGTAATATATGGTGGATGTGCAACGTTATTCCCTGTATGCCGTACCTTTGCTTGATCAGTTTTGGTCCTGTGCATAATTGCTCATCGTAATGGGCTCAAATTATCTAATTAGGCCTAAAGACATGTACGAACTTTAGTGGGCCCATTAAGTTAATGGGCCGTTACTAGGCTAAAAGTTAATGGTCGGCCCTCTTACCTCACGGGTCGTTAACAGGCCGACATCGAAGCGGGCAACAGGTGGGCCCAATTTATTTCACGGGCCGTTAACAGGTCGTTACTAAGTTCGGGCTACATATGGCCCAACTATACCGTAGGCCTTTAGCAGGCCGAAAGAGATAGCGGGCTTGTATTGGACCATGAAGAGCATGGGCCGCTAAGAGGCCAAAAGTCAGGTCGTATTGTAAATGGACTAACTGTGTTGTGGGCCTTTAGCAGGCCGAAAGAGAAACTGGGCTGGTATTGGACCATGAAGGGCATGGGTTGTTAAAAGGCTAAAACTAAGGTCCGACTACAAATGGCCCAACTCATTTATGGTCCGTTAACATGCCGAAAGGCACACAGGGCCGGGAATTGGCCCAACACTTAAATGGGTCGCTAAAAGGCCAAAACTCAGGTCCGACTACAAATGGCCCAACTGATTTATGGGCCGTCAACAAGCTGAAAGTGACACTGGGCCGGAAATTGGCCCAACACTTAAATGGGCTGCTAAAAGGCCGAAACTCAGGTCTGACTACAAATGGCCCATCAGATTTATGGGCCGTCACCAGGCTGAAAGACACACCGGGCCGGAAATTAGCCCAACATTTAAATGGGTCGCTAAAAGGCTGAAAGATGTACATCCTGAAAATTGGTCCATCCATTGAATGGGCCGTTAACAGGCCGAAATCTCATCGGGTCGATATTGAGCCCAAATATATAGCGGGCTGTTAACGGGCTCGAACTAATGATGGGCTACAATGGTGTCAACTATTTAACGGGCCATTGACAGGACGAATTGGCACATCTCGTATGGGTCGTGGGCTTAAATGGACCTGACACAAGTAGGGCTTATATGGGCCTGCCTGCTAATTTTTATTGGGCCGACCTTTTTCATCGGAATGGACCATTGTTGGGCCGTGCCACGTGTCGACCTATCATAGGCGCCTCCTGTCCAATGAGTGGATGAAATCTGTCCCAACAGTGAGGCAACACGTGTTTCCTGCGGCCAATGATGATTTTACACGTGGAAAATCCCCATTGGTCCGGGCTGTTAACGGGTTATCGGATCCAGAACCAGACCCGATAGCTTAACGGCGTTCCGTTACGGTGGATGCCACATGTCAGTCACCCTTGACGAAAGGAGTTCTGTGACGCGCGATTTATCGTCATAGAAGTGGACACTTCCGTGATGATAATTTTGGTCATGTCATGGAACACTTCTACGACAACACATGTATGACTATCTTGATTCTGTCATAAAATCATCATGGATGTACATGCATGAAAAAAAACGCGACCCACTGTGACAAACACGTATCATCATGGAAGTGTATTTTTTTGTAGTGGTAAATACCTTCCGCTCTCCGAGGAGGACGTGAGCCTCGGCGACGAAGACTTTATCGTGCCTGAGGAGCTCGTCGAGCAGGAGCGCTTTAAGCGCCGGCTAATAGCCACTACAAGGAGCCTGAAATAGAAGTAGCAGCAGCTTCAAGCTGATCAAGATCTACTCAATGAAAGATGGACTGATGTCCTCGCAGCCGAGGAATATGGCCTCGAGCGCCCAACCAAAAGTTACCCAAAGCGCAAACTATTACCATAGTTTGATGACGAGGCGACGGAGCCCGTCCTACCAAGGCATAATGTGGCTGACCGGCCACCACGTGGCCGAGACAAAGCGGCACCTCGAGCCGAACACCAGCCCACACCGCCTCACCGTAGAAACGGAAATATGATACGTCTCCGTCGTATCTATAATTTTTGATTGTTCCATGCCAATATGCTACAACTTTCATATACTTTTGGCAACTTTTTATATTACTTTTGGGACTAACATATTGATCCAGTGCCCAGTGCTAGTTCTTGTTTGTTGCATGTTTTATGTTTCGCAGAAACCCAATATCAAACGGATTCCAAACGAGATAAAAACGTACGGAGAATATTTTTGGAATATTTGTGATTTTTGGGAGGAAGAATCAACACGAGACGGTGCCCAAGGGGGACACTCGGGAGGGGCGCGCCCTAGGGGGGTAGGCATGCCCCTGACCCTCGTGGGCACCCTGTAAGGCGGTTACTGCTCTTCTTTGGCTGCAAGAAAGCTAATTTTCGGAGAAAAATCTGGGCGAAGGTTTCAACCCAATCGGAGTTACGGATCTCCGGATATAAAAGAAACGGTGAAAGGGCAGAATCTGGTAGCACAGAAATAGAGAGAGACAGAGAGATAGATCCAATCTCGGAGGGGCTCTCGCCCCTCCCACGGCATGGGAGCCAAGGACCAGAGGGGAAACCCTTCTCCCATCTAGGGAGAAGGTCAATGAAGAAGAAGAAGGGGGGCTCTCTCCCCCTTGCTTCCGGTGGCGCCTGAACGCCGCCGAGGGCCATCATCATCACCGCGATCTACACCAACACCTCAGTCATATTCACCAACATCTCCACCACCTTCCCCCATCTATATTCAGCGGTACACTCTCCCGCAACCTGCTGTGCCCTCTACTTGAACATGGTGCTTTATGCTTCATATTATTATCCAATGATGTGTTGCCATGCTATGATGTCTGAGTAGATTTTCGTTATCCTACCGGTGATTGATGAATTTCTATGATAGGTTTAATTTGCTTGTGGTTATGTTGCTATCCTATTGTGCCCTCCGTGTCGCGCAAGCGTGAGGGATTCCCGCTGTAGGGTGTTGCAATATGTTCATGATTCGCTTATAGTGGGTTTCTTGAGTGACAGAAGCATAAAACCGAGTAAGGGGGTTGTGGTGTATGGGATAAAGGGACTTGATGCTTTAATGCTATGGTTGGGTTTTACCGTAATGATCTTTAGTAGTTGCGGATGCTCGCTAGAGTTCCAATCATAAGTGCATATGATCCAAGAAGAGAAAGTATGTTAGCTTATGCCTCTCCCACATAAAACTTGCTATCGGTCTAGTTAAGTAGTCAATTGCTTAGGGACAATCTCACAACTCTTACCACCCCTTTTCCACACTCGCTATATTTACTTTATTGCTTATTTATCTAAACAGCCCCTAGTTTATATTTATGTGCTCTTTATTATCTTGCAAACCTATCCAACAACACCTACAAAGTCCTTCTAGTTTCATACTTGTTTTAGGTAAATCGAATGCTAAGCGTGCGTAGAGTTGTATCGGTGGTCGATAGAACTTGAGGGAATATTTGTTCTACCTTTAGCTCCTCGTTGGGTTTGACACTCTTACTTATCGAAAGAGGCTACAATTGATCCCCTACACTTGTGGGTTATCAAGACCTTTTTCTGGCGCCGTTGCCGGGGAGTCATAGCGTGGGGTGAATATTCTCGTGTGTGCTTGTTTGCTTTGTCACTTATTTGCTGTTCTTAGTTGTTTCCTATCTTTAGTTATGGATATGGAACATGAAATACCAAAAAAATTAGGTGTACTTGCTACTTATGGAGATGGGGAACCTCCTAAAACCCTCGATGCTCGTTACGTGAAAGAAATTATGTACTACTTTGATAATCCTGAGAAAACCCCATTTAATGATGTTATGGGAGACACGTTGGATCAACGTGAATACTTTAGGGATAATCACTTGACACAAAAAGGGAAACTATTATGGGATCAAGTTTATATGTTGCGTTGGTATGCTCGGGATCTATGCTTGAGACATGATTATACTTGTTGCTCTAGGATGAAGGCTCCACACCTTCCCTTTTCATGCAAATTCAATGATAATAAAACCTTAGCTTCTTATGCTAATGGTATATATGATTACTATGATGTGGAACAAATAGAAGAATTCGTTGCTTTTATGGGCGCTTATGAAATTGAATCTTTGTTTAAAACATGTGAAAATCTTGATGATGCTGTTTATAGACCTGTAAATTTTGCTATACTTAAATATTTCTATGAGAATTATGAATTCAATTCTGATATTGATGCATTTATTGAGGAAGTCTCCGATGTCCAAGAAGAGACTAATATTTTGCAGGAGTCTATGAAAGAAGGAATTTATGAAACTGTGAGCTCATTGGATGAAAAAGATGATGAGGAGAGCGAAGAACAAAAGGAGGAAGAGCGGATTAGCTACCCGTACCCACCTTCTAATGAGAGTAACTCTTAAACTCATACATTGTTTAATTCCCCTTCATGCTTACCGAAGGATGATTGCTATGATAATTGCTATGATCCCGTTGATTCTCTTGAAATACCCCCTTTTTATGATGCTTGCTATGCTTGTGCCCAAGATGCCAATATGAATTATGCTTATGGAGATGAACTTGCTATAGTTCCTTATGTTAAACATGAAATTGTTGCTATTGCACCCACACATGATAGTCCTATTATCTTTTTGAATTCTCCAAACCACACTATATCGAAGAAGTTTGTGCTTATTAAGGATTATATTGATGGGTTGCCTTTTACCATTGCACATGATGATTTTGATAGATATAATATGCATGTGCTTGCTGCTCCAACTTGCAATTATTAGGAGAGAGGAACTATATCTCCACCTCTCTATGTTTCCAATATGATAAAATTGCAAGAAACTGTTTATACTATGCATTGGCCTTTACCTAGTGTGCATGAATTGTTCTTTTATGACATGCTGATGCATAGGAAGAGAGTTAGACTTCGTTGTCGCTTGCTCACTACTAAATTACAAATCATTGTTAATTAAAATTGGCTTTGATATACCTAGGGATCGGGGTGGATCCATTACTTGAGCACTATATGCCTAGCTTAATGGCTTTAAAGAAAGCGCTGCCAGGGAGACAACCTGGAAGTATTAGAGAGTCATTTATTTCTGTTGAGTGCTTTTATATAGTTTAAAAACAAAAAAATAAAGAGGGGAACCAAAACTTTTCAAAAAGGAAAGTGAAAGTGAGAAAGACAAGCATTGTTGAAGTGGGGGAGCTCCTTAAACTTTGTTCATGCTCACGGAAACTTTGTGAATCTTAATTACAGAAACTTTTCATCAAAAATAATTATCCCCTTGTACAATTCCATTGTATTATAAAAATAATGTGCCAAGGTTTGCCTTTAGGATGTTTACAATGTTTATTGGTTTGTGCGGTGCAGGACAGAAACTTTGGCTATAGTGCACGATTTTACATTGTTTACTGGAATGTCAAACGGTTCTGATTCTTTTTGCACTGTCTTGATGTACAAATTTTTTATTTTTACTAATTTTGGTAGAAGTTTTGGGGTAACATAAGTATGGTGAATGTTCATATTGCTACAGACTGTTCTGTTTTTGACATATTCTGTTTTTGATGCATTGTTTGCTTGTTTTGGTGAAACTATCAATTTCTATCAGTGGATTAAGCCATGAAAAAGTTATATTACAGTAGACACAATGAAAAAACAAAATATGAATTGGTTTGCAACAGTACTTAGAGTAGTGATTTGCTTTATTATACTAACGGATCTTACCGAGTTTTCTGTTGAAGTTTTGTGTGGATGAACTGTTTGATCGAGGAGGTCTCGATATGAGGAAAAGGAAGAGAGGCAAGAGCTCAAGATTGGGGATGCCCAAGGCACCCCAAGTAAATATTCAAGGAGACTCAAGCGTCTAAGCTTGGGGATGCCCCGGAAGGCATCCCCTCTTTCTTCAACAAGTATTAGTATGTTTTCGGATTCGTTTGGTTCATGCGATATGTGCAAGTCTTGGAGCGTCTTTTGCATTTAGTTTTCTTTTATGCACCATGCTGGTATGAGATAGTCCATGGTTTATTTATAGAATGCTCATTGCACCTCACTTAGATCTTTTGAGTATGGCTTTATAGAATGCTTCACGTGCTTCACTTATGTCGTTTGAAGTTTGGATTGCCTGTTTCTCTTCACATAGAAAACCGCCATTTGTAGAATGCTCTCTTGCTTCACTTATATCTATTTAGAGAGATGACAGGAATTGGTCATTCACATGATTAGTCATGAAATCCTACATAAACTTGTAGATCGCTGAATATGATATGTTTGATTCCTTGCAATAGTTTTGCGATATAAAGTTGGTAATATTAGAGTCATGCTAGTGGGCGACTGTGGATTAGTAGAAATACTTGTGTTGAGGTTTGTGATTCCCGTAGCATGCACGTATGGTGAACCGTTATGTGATGAAGTCAGAGCATGATTTATTTATTGATTGTCTTCCTTATGAGTGGCGGTTGGAGACGAGCGATGGTCTTTTCCTACCAATCTATCCCCCTAGGAGCATGCGCGTAGTACTTTGTTTCGATGACTAATAGATTTTTGCAATAAGTATGTGAGTTCTTTATGACTAATGTTGAGTCCATCGATTATACGCACTCTCACCCTTCCATCATTGCTAGCCTCTTCGGTACCGTGCATTTCCCTTTCTCACCTCGAGAGCTGGTGCAAAACTTCGCCGGTGCATCCAAACCCCGTGATACGATATGCTCTATCACACATAAGCCTCCTTATATCTTCCTCAAAACAGCCACCATACCTACCTATCATGGCATTTCCATAGACATTCTGAGATATATTGCCATCAACTTCCATCATCATCATATACATGACTTGAGCATTCATTGTCATATTGCTTTGCATGATCATAAGATAGCTAGCATGATGTTTTCATGGTTTGTCCATTTTTTATGTCATTGCTACGCTAGATCATTGCACATCCCGGTACACTGCCAGAGGCATTCATATAGAGTCATATCTTTGTTCTAGATATCGAGTTGTAATATTGAGTTGTAAGTAAATAAAAGTGTGATGACCATCATTATTAGAGCATTGCCCCAGTGAGGAAAGGATGACAGAGACTATGATTCCCCCACAAGTCGGGATGAGACTCCAGACTTTATGAAAAATAAAAGAGGCCAAAGAAGCCCAAATTAAAAAAAAAGGCCAAAGAAGCCCACAAAAAATAAAAAAAATAAAAAATAAAAATGAGAGAAAAAGAGAGAAGGGGCAATGTTACTATCCTTTTACCACACTTGTGCTTCAAAGTAGCACCATGTTCTTCATATACAGAGTCTCTTGAGTTATCACTTTCATATACTAGTGGGAATTTTCATTATAGAACTTGGCTTGTATATTCCGATGATGGGCTTCCTCAAATGCCTGAGGTCTTCACGAGCAAGCAAGTTGGATGCACACCCACTTAGTTTCCAGTTTGATCTTTCATACACTTATAGCTCTTAGTGCATCCGTTGCATGGCAATCGCTACTGCTCGCATTGACATCAATTGATGGGCATCTCCATAGCCCGTTGATTAGCCGCATCGATGTGAGACTTTCTCCCTTTTTGTCTTCTCCACACAACCTCCACCATCATATTCTATTCCACCTATAGTGCTATGTCCATGGCTCACGCTCATGTATTGCGTGAAAGTTGAAAAGGTTTGAGAACGTCAAAAGTATGAAACAATTGCTTGGCTTGTCATCGGGGTTGTGCATGATTTGAATATTTTGTGTGATGAAGATGGAGCATAGCCAGACTATATGATTTTATAGGGATAACTTTCTTTGGCCATGTTGTTTTGAAAAGACATGATTGCTTTATTAGTACGCTTGAAGTATTATTGTTCTTATGTCAAATGATAGACTATTGCTTTGAATCACTCGTTTCTTAATATTCATGCCACGATTAGATTACATGATCAATATTATGCTAGGTAGCATTCCACATGAAAAATTATCTTTTTTATCGTTTACCTACTCGAGGAAGAGCAGGAATTAAGCTTGGGGATGCTGATACGTCTCCGTCGTATCTATAATTTTTGTTTGTTCCATGCCAATATTCTACAACTTTGATATACTTTTGGCAACTTCTTATATTATTTTTGGGACTAACATATTGATCCAGTGTCCAGTGCCAGTTCCTATTTGTTGCATGTTTTACGTTTCACAGGAACCCAATATCAAACGGAGTCCAAACAGGATAAAAACGGACGAAGAATATTTTTGGATTATTTGTGATTTTTGGGAGGAAGAATCAATGCGAGACGGTGCCCGAGGGGGCCACAAGGCAGGGGGCGCGCCCCTGACCTCGTGGGCACCCCGTAAGGTGGTTACTGCTCTTCTTTGGCCGCAAGAAAGCTAATTTTCGGAGAAAAATCTGGGCGAAGGTTTCAACCCAATCGGAGTTACGGATCTCCGGATATAAAAGAAACGGTGAAAGGGCAGAATCTGGTAGCGCTGAAACAGAGAGAGACAGAGAGACAGCTCCAATCTCAGAGGGGCTCTCGCCCCTCCCATGCCATGGGAGCCAAGGACCAGAGGGCAAACCCTTCTCCCATCTAGGGAGAAGGTCAAGGAAGAAGAAGAAGGGGGGCTCTCTCCCCCTTGCTTCCGGTGGCGCCTGAACGCCGCCGGGGGCCATCATCATCACCACGATCTACACCAACACCTCCGCCATGTTCACCAACATCTCCATCAACTTCCCCCATCTATATTCAGCACTCCACTCTCCCGCAACCTCCTATACCCTCTACTTGAACATGGTGCTTTATGCTTCATATTATTATCCAATGATGTCTTGTCATCCTATGATGTCTGAGTAGATTTTCGTTGTCCTACCGATGATTGATGAATTGCTATGATTGGTTTAATTTGCTTGTGTTTATGTTGCTGTCCTATTGTCACCTCCGTGTCGCGCAAGCGTGAGGGATTCGCGCCGTAGGGTGTTGCAATATGTTCATGATTCGCTTATAGTGGGTTGCTTGAGTGACAGAAGCATAAACCCGAGTAAAGGGATTGTGGCGTATGTGATAAAGGGGACTTGATGCTTTAATGCTATGGTTGGGTTTTACCTTAATGATCTTTAGTAGTTGCGGATGCTTGCTAGAGTTCCAATCATAAGTGCATATGATCCAAGAAGAGAAAGTATGTTAGCTTATGCCTCTCCCACATAAAATTGCTATCGGTCTAGTAAAGTAGTCAATTGCTTAGGGACAATCTCACAACTCCTACCACCCCTTTTCCACACTCGCTATATTTACTTTATTGCTTCTTTATCTAAACAGCCCCTAGTTTATATTTACGTGCTCTTTATTATCTTGCAAACCTATCCAACAACACCTACAAAGTCCTTCTAGTTTCATACTTGTTTTAGGTAAAGCGAATGTTAAGCGTGCGTAGAGTTGTATCGGTGGTCGATAGAAATTGAGGGAATATTTGTTCTACCTTTGGCTCCTCGTTGGGTTCGACACTCTTACTTATCGAAAGAGGCTACAATTGATCCCCTATACTTGTGGGTTATCAAAATACAACAGCTCGGGGATACACACATGACCTGCGACGCGACTTGGAAAACTGAGCATGTCAGACAAGATCAATCTACGGATCGCGGGGGCATGCCCTGATGCGCGACGACGTTATCCGTCTAAATGTGACAAACATAACCACGTCCGGGCCGAAAACCATAGACGAACTCCATCCGAGCTACGTCATGACTTGCCCCGATATAGAGGCGCCGCACACCCCCTTTGCTTCACTGACGAAGTAATGGAACATGAATTCCCAGAAGGGTTTTAACCCGTGAACATCGAATCACATGATGGCTCAACAGACCCTGCTGTATGGATTGAGGACTTTCTTCTCCATATTCACATGGCCCACAGCGATGATCTTCACGCCATCAAATACCTCCTGCTCAAACTTAAGGGACCAGCCAGGTAGTGGTTGAACAGTCTGCCCGAAAACTCAATTGGCAATTGGGAGGACTTGGAGGATTCCTTCCTCTATAACTTTCAAGGCACATACGTTCGACCTCCGGATGCCGATGACTTAAGTCACATAGTTCAACAGCCTTGAGAGTCAGCCAGGAAATTCTAGACTAGGTTCTTAACTAAAAAGAACCAGATCATCGACTGTCCGGATGCTGAAGCCATAGCGGCCTTTAAACATAGTATCCGTGACGAATGGCTCGCCCACCACCTCGGCCAAGAAAAGCCGAAGTCCATGGCAGCCCTCATGGCACTCATGACCCACTTTTGCACGGGCGAAGATAGTTGGCTAGCCCATAGCAATAATAACACTAGCGAACCTGGCACTTATGAATCCAGAAACAGCAACGGCAAGCCCCGACGCAACAGACACAAGCATTGAAACAACGGCGACAACACCAAATACACGGTGGTCATGCCGGATTCAGTGGCTCTAAGTCCGGTCAGCGGAAGAAGCCATTTAAGAGAAACAATCCAGGCCCATCCAGTTTGGATCGCATACTCGATCGTCCATGTCAAATCCACGTCACTCCTAATAAACTAGCCAATCATACCAATAGAGAGTGTTGGGTTTTTAAATAGGCTGGCAAGTTAAACACCGAGAACAAGGAGAAGGGGTCGCAAAGCAAGGACGATGACGAGGAACCCCAGCCACCGAACACAGGGGGACAGAAGAAGTTTCCTCCCCAAGTCAAAACGGTGAACATGATATACGCTACCCATATCCCCAAGACGAAGCGCAAGCGCGCACTCAGGGACGTCTACGCGATGGAGCCAGTCGCCCCAAAATACAACCGATGGTCGTCCTCTCTGATCACCTTCGATCGCAGGGACTATCTGACCAGTATCCGTCATGGCGGTTCAGCCGCACTGGTCCTTGACCCAGTTATTGATGGATTCCACCTCACGCGAGTCCTCATGGATGGTGGCAGCAGCCTGAACCTGCTCTATCAGGATACAGTGTGCAAAATGGGTATCGATCCCTCAAGGATCAAGCCCACAAAAACCAACTTTAAAGGTGTTATACTAGGTGTAGAGGCCTGTTGTACAGGCTCAATCACACTGGAAGTGGTCTTTGGATCCCCGGATAATTTCCGGAGCGAAGAATTGATGTTTGATATCATCCCCTTCCGTAGTGGCTATCACGAACTACTTGGACGGACCGCGTTTGCACGCTTCAATGCGGTGCCGCACTATGCTTACCTCAAGCTTAAGATGCCCGGACCACGCGGTGTTATAACAGTCAATGAAAACACGGAGCGCTCCCTCCATACCGAGGAGTGATACGTCTCCAACGTATCTATAATTTTTGATTGTTCCATGCTTTTATATTATTTGTTCTGGATGTTTAATGGGCTTATTATACACTTTTATATTATTTTTGGGACTAACCTATTAACTGGAGGCCCAATCCAAATTGCTGTTTTTTTTGCCTATTTCAGTGTTTCACAGAAAAGGAATATCAAACGGAGTCCAAATGGAATGAAACCTTTGGGAGAATCGTTTTTGGAACAAACGCAATCCAGGAGACTTGGAGTGAACGTCACGGAAGCAACGAGGTGGCCACGAGGGTCCAGGGTGCACCCCCACCCTCATGGGCCCCTCGTGGCTCCCCTGACCAACTTCTTTCTCTTATATATACTCATATACCCTAAAAACATCGAGGAGCACCATAGATTGGGAGTTCCGCCGCCGCAAGCCTGTGTAGCCACCAAAAACCAGTCGGGGCCCTGTTCCGGCACCCTGCCGGAGGGGGGATCCCTCACCGGTGTCCATCTTCATCATCCCGGCGCTCTCCATGACGAGGAGGGAGTAGTTCACCCTCGGGGTTGAGGGTATGTACTAGTAGCTATGTGTTTGATCTCTCTCTCTCTCTCTCATGTTCTTGATTCGGCATGATCTTGATGTATCGCGAGCTTTGCTATTCTAGTTGAATCTTATGATGTTTCTCCCCCTCTACTCTCTTGTAATTGATTGAGTTTTCCCTTTGAAGTTATCTTATCGGATTGAGTCTTTAAGGATTTGTGAACACTTGATGTATGTCTTGCATGTGCTTATCTATGGTGACAATGGGATATCCACGTGATCTACTTGATGTATGTTTTGGTGATCAACTTGTGGGTTCAGTGACCTTGTGAACTTATGCATAGGGGTTTGCACACATTTTTGTCTTGACTCTCCAGTAGAAACTTTGGGGCACTCTTTGAAGTTCTTTGTGTTGGTTGAATAGATGAATCTAAGATTGTGTGATGCATATTGTATAATCATACCCACGGATACTTGAGGTGACATTGGATTATCTAGGTGACATTAAGGTTTTGGTTGATTTGTGTCTGAAGGTGTTATTCTAGTATGAACTATAGGATAGATCGAACGGAAAGAATAGCTTCGTGTTATTTTACTACAGACTCTTGAATAGATCGATTAGAAAGGATAACTTTGAGGTGGTTTCATACCCTACAATAATCTCTTCGTTTGTTCTCTGCTATTAGTGACTTTCGAGTGACTCTATGTTGCATGTTGAGGCATAGTTATATGATCCAGTTATGTTATTATTGTTGAGAGAACTTGCACTAGTGAAAGTATGAACCCTGGGCCTTGTTTCGAAGCATTGCAATACTGTTTACGCTCACTTTTACCAGTTGTTACCTTGCTGTTTTTATTTTTTCAGATTACAAATACTCATATCTACCAACCATATTGCACTTGTATCACCATCTCTTCGCCGAACTAGTGCACCTATACAATTTACCATTGTATTGGGTGTGTTGGGGACACAAGAGACTCTTTGTTATTTGGTTGCAAGGTTGTTTGAGAGAGACCATCTTCATACTACACCTCCCATGGATTGATAAACGTTAGTTCATCCACTTGAGGGAAATTTGCTACTGTCCTACAAACCTCTGCACTTGGAGGCCCAGCAACGTCTAGAAGGAGAAGGTTGTGTAGTAGACATCAAGCTCTTTTCTGGCGTCGTTGCTACGGAGGTGAGTGCTTGAATGTATATCTTTAGATCTTGCAATCGAATATTTTAGTTTCTTGTTTTATCACTAGTTTAGTCTATAAAATAAAACTACAAAAAAATTGGAATTAAGGTTGCCTCATATGCTTCATCTTTTTAATGTCTTTCGTGAAAATGATGGGAAGGAAAATTGTGCTCAAGTACTAGAAGAAGAATTACATAGAGTGCTTGGCATAAAATATTTGAATGATGAGCATGATTGCAATGTTGTTAGTATGAATTCTTTGAATACCCATGATGTTAATGATATGCAAAGCCACAAGCTTGGGGATGCCATGTTTGATGAATATGATATTTTTTGTCCCCCAAGTTTTGATGAGCAAATTTATTATGATGAAAGCATGCCTCCTATTTATGATGATTATTGTGATGACACGTATGCTATAAAGAATAAAGATAACCATGAAACTTTTCATCTTGATTTTAATTTTCAATTGGATTATGCTTCACATGATAGTTATTTTGTTGAGTTTGCTCCCACTACTATTGATGAGAATAAATTTGCTTATGTGGAGAGTAATAAAATTTCTATGCAAGTAGATCATGAAAAGAATGCTTTATGTGTTGTTTATATTGTTGAATTCATTCATGATGCTACTGAAAATTATTATGTGGGAGGAATATATGCTTGTAGGAGTTGCAATGATATCAAGTTTCCTCTCTATGTGCTTAAAGTTTTAAAGTTATGCTTGTTTTGCCTTCCTATGCTAGTTGATTATTGTTCCCATAAGTTGTTTGCCAACAAAATACCTATGCATAGGAAGTGGGTTAGACTTAAATGTGTTAGTAATATCCTTCATGATGCTCTCTTTATGTTTCAATTCTTATCTTTTATGCGAGCATCATTGAAATCATCATGCCTAGCAAAAAAGGCATTAAAGAAAAGCGCTTGTTGGGAGACAACCCAATATTTACCATTACTGTTTTTGCGTGTTCACATTATTATGCTACTGTAGTAATCATGTTTTATAGCTTTTGTTTCAATGAAGTGCCAAGTAAGACCTTTAGGATAGCCTACGGTGATAGTTGTGTTGATCCTGCTGAAACTCAGAAACTTTTGCACCCAGTAAATTAGTTTTGATAATTCACAGAAACTTTCTTTTGATCTGATTCCTTTTGCTATGGATTGTTACACAAATTGCTCAGGTTTTCCTAAGTTGGTAGAATTTTTTGAGTTACATAAGTATTCGAGAGTTACAGATTACTACAGACTGTTCTGTTTTTGACAGATTCTGTTTTCTATGTGTTGTTTGCTTATTTTGATGAATCTATGAGTAGTATCGGAGGGTGTGAACCATAGAGAAGTTGGAATACAGTATATATTACACCAATATGAATTTAGAATGAGTTCATAACAGTACCTAAGTGGTGGTTTTATTTTCTTATACTAACGGAGCTTACGAGTTTTCTGTTGAGTTTTGTGTTGTGAAGTTTTCAAGTTTTGGGTAAAGATTAGATGGACTATGGAATAAGGAGTGGCAAGAGCCTAAGCTTGGGGATGCCCAAGGCACCCCAAGGTAATATTCAAGGACAACCAAGAGCCTAAGCTTGGGGATGCCCTGGATGGCATCCCCTCTTTCATCTTCGTTCATCGGTAACTTTACTTGGAGCTATATTTTTATTCACCACATGATATGTGTTTTCCTTGGAGCGTCATTTTGTTTTATTTTGTCTTGCTTTCTGTTTGAATAATATCCCAAGATCGGAAATTCTTAAGTGTTAGAGAGTCTTCACATAGTTGCATAATTATTAGACTACTCATTGATCTGCACTTATACCTTTTGGAGTAGTTTGTCATTTGCTCTAGTGCTTCACTTATATCCTTTTAGAGCACGGCAGTGGTTTTATTTTGAAGAAATAGATGATCTCTCATGCTTCACTTATATTATTTTGAGAGTCTTTTAGAACAGCATGGTAATTTGCTTGGGTTATAAAATTAGTCCTAATATGATGGGCATCCAAGTTGGGTATAATAAAAACATTCATATAGAGTGCATTAAATACTATGATAAATTTGATACTTGATAATTGTTTTGAGATATAAAGGTGGTAATGTTAGAGTCATGCTAGTTGGGTAATTATGAAACTGAGAAATACTTGTGTTAAAGTTGGCAAGTCCCGTACCATGCACATATGGTGAACGTTGTGTGACAAATTTAAAGCATGGGGTGTTCTTTGATTGCCTTCCTTATGAGTGGAGGTCGGGATCGCGCGATGGTTAACTCCTACCAACCCTTCCCCTAGGAGCATGCGTAGTAGTACTTTGCTTCGAGGGCTAATAAACTTTTTCAAGAAGTATTTGAGTTATTTATGACTAATGTGAGTCCATGGATTATACGCACTCTTACCCTTCAGCAATTTGCTAGCCTCTACGGTACTGTGCATTGCCCTTTCTCACCTTGAGAGTTGGTGCAAACTTCGCCGGTGCATCCAAACCCCATGATACGGTACGCTCTATCACAATAAACCTCCTTATATCTTCCTTAAAACAGCCACCATACCTACCTATTATTGCATTTCCATAGCCATTCCGAGATATATTGCCATGCAACTTTCCACCGTTCCGTTTATTATGACACGCTCCATCATTGTCATATTGCTTTTGCATGATCATGTAGTTGACATCGTATTTGTGGCAAAGCCACCTTTATAATTCTTCCATACATGTCGCTCTTGATTCATTGCATATCCCGGTACACCGCCGGAGGCATTCACATAGAGTCATATTTTGTCCTAAGTATTGAGTTATAATTCTTGAGTTGTAAATAAATAGAAGTGTGATGATTTCCATTATTAGAGCATTGTCCCATGTGAGGAAAGGATGATGGAAGCAATGATTCCCTCACAAGATGGAATGAGTCTCCGGACTTGATGAAAAATAAAAGAGGCCAAATAAGCCCCAAAAAAAGAGGCCAAAGAAGCCCACCAATAAAAATGAGAGGAAAAGAGAGAAGGGACAATGTTACTATCCTTTTGCCACACTTGTGCTTCGAAGTAGCACCATGATCTTCATGATAGAGAGTCTCCTATGTTGTCACCTTCATATGCTAGTGGGAATTTTTCATTATAGAACTTGGCTTGTATATTCCAATGATGGGCTTCCTCAAATTTCCCTAGGTCTTCGTGAGCAGGCAAGTTGGATGCACACCCACTTAGTTTCTTTTTGATGAGATTTCATACATTTATAGCTCTAGTGCATCCGTTGCATGGCAATCCCTACTCCTCGTATTGACATCAACTGATGGGCATCTCCATAGCCTGTTGATTAGCCGCGTCAATGTGAGACTTTTTCCTTTTTTTGTTTTCTCACAAAATCCCTATCATCATACTTTAATCCACCCATAGTGCTATGTCCATGGCTTACGCTCATGTATTGCGTGAGGGTTGAAAAGGCTGAAGCGCGTTAAAAATTATGAACCAATTGCTTGGCTAAAACCGGGGTTGTGCATGATGGGAGCATTTTGTGTGACGAAAATGAAGCATGGCCTAACTATATGATTTTGTAGGGATAAGCTTTCTTTGGCTATGTTATTTTGATAAGACATGATTACTTTGTTAGCATGCTTGAAGTATTACTATTTTTATGTCAATATTAAACTTTTATCTTGAATCTTTTGGATCTGAACATTCATGCCACAATAAAGAGAATTACATTGAGAATTATGTTAGGTAGCATTCCACATCAAAAGTTCTGTTTTTATCATTTACCTACTCGAGGACGAGCAGGAATTAAGCTTGGGGATGCTTAATATGTCTCCAACGTATCTATAATTTTGATTGTTCGATGCTATTATATTATCTGCTTTGGATGTTTAATGGGCTTATTATACACTTTTATATTATTTTTGGGACTAACCTATTAACTGGAGGCCCAGTCCAAATTGCTGTTTTTTTACCTATTTAGTGTTATGCGGAAAAGGAATATCAAACGGAGTCCAAACGGAATGAAACATTCGAGAGAATCGTTTTTGAAACAAACAATCCAGGAGACTTGGAGTGGATGTCAGGGAAGCAACGAGGTGGCCATGAGGGTCCAGGGCGCGTCCCCCACCCTCGGGGGCCCCTCGTGGCTCCCCTGACCGACTTCTTTCGCTTATATATACTCATATACCCTGAAAACATCGAGGAGCACCATAGATCAGGAGTTTCGCCGCCGCAAGCCTGTGTAGCCACCAAAAACCAATCTGGACCCTGTTCCGGCACCCTGCCGGAGGGGGGATCCCTCACCGGTGGCCATCTTCATCATCCCGGTGCTCTTCATGACGAGGATGGAGTAGTTCACCCTCTGGGCTGAGGGTATGTACGAGTAGCTATGTGTTTGATCTCTCTCTCTCTCTCTCTCTCTCTCTCTCTCGTGTTCTTGATTCGGCACGATCTTGATGTATCGCGAGCTTTGCTATTATAGTTGGATCTTATGATGTTTCTCCCCCTCTACTCTCTTGTAATGGATTGAGTTTTCACTTTGAAGTTATCTTATCGGTTTGAGTCTTTAAGGATTTGAGAACACTTGATGTATCTCTTGCATGTGCTTATCTGTGGTGACAATGGGATATTCACGTAATCTACTTGATGTATGTTTTAGTGATCAACTTGCGGGTTCAGTGACCTTGTGAACTTAGGCATAGGGGTTGGCACACGTTTTCGTCTTGACTCTGCGGTAGAAACTTTGGGGGTACTCTTTGAAGTTCTTTGTGTTGGTTGAATAGATGAATCTGAGATTGTGCGATGCATATCGTATAATCATACCCACGGATACTTGAGGTGACATTGGAGTATCTAGCTGACATTAGGGTTTTGGTTGATTTGTGTCATAAGGATAGATAGATAGAACGGAAAGAATAGCTTCGTGTTATTTTACTACGGACTCTTGAATAGTTCGATCAGAAAGGATAACTTTGAGGTGGTTTCGTACCCTACAATAATCTCTTCGTTTGTTGTCCGCTATTAGTGACTTTGGAGTGACTCTTTGTTGCATGTTGATGGATAGTTATATTATCCAGTTATGTTATTAGTGTTGAGAGAACTTGCACTAGTGAAAGGATGAACCCTAGGCCTTGTTTCGAAGCATTGCAATACCGTTTACGCTCACTTTTACCACTTATTACCTTGCTGTTTTTGTATTTTCAGATTACAAATACTCATATCTACCATCCACATTGCACTTGTATCACCATCTCTTCGCCGAACTAGTGCACCTATACAATTTACCATTGTATTGTTTGTGTTGGGGACACAAGAGACTATTTGTTATTTGGTTGCAGGGTTGTTTGAGAGAGACCATCTTCATCCTACACGTCCCACGGATTGATAAACCTTAGGTCATCCACTTGAGGTAAATTTGCTACTGTCCTACAAACCTCTGCACTTGGAGGCCCAACAACGTCTACAAGGAGAAGGTTGCATAGTAGACATTAAGGAGCACACCGCAGCCCTTGCTGTAGAAGTACAGAGCGACCTTTTCAGGCATAACCACAATTCAACAGCCAAGCTCCTGGACACCATCAAGCGAGTCTGAACTACTCTGCAGCAGGACAGTCCAGCTCGTCCAGAGCTTGAGTAGCAATTTGGCCTCCATCCCAGTCCCAACAAGGCGGCGATATTCGTGTCGCGCGTACATAACTACACACTTAAAATACCATGGGCATGGATGGAGGCACAGCTAGACCGTGGTCCATAGTGCGGCTCAACCACTCCCGGACCCGCATACCTTCACTTTTTCTTCTTTCAGGTTTTTCTCTTTCCGAGGTTTTTTCTGATAACCTGATCATCGGACCTATCAAGGGACGGATACACCAAGAAGGCAAGAAGCTTTGACGTACAAGGGAACCCCCAGGTGGTCTTTGCTAACGATCGTTATACCTGTTTTAAATACCCGCACGCAGCTCGCCCTTGGTCATGGCATGCCAAATAGCCTTATTTGCTTATCGCATTAGTTGTACAAGTACGCCTTGACGTATTAATCAAATTACAATAGAAAATAATTTGCGGCTCAATATTTGCAATGTCAGCTTATTACTTGATTTTTTCCCTTTTCTTCATATATTCTTATCAATTGCGCCCATACACTCTGGTACGCCTTAATTCACCAGGGGCTTCATCATACCCCACAATACGACAATAAAGTCCGAACACTTTTACAGTATAGTTCGGCACCCCGAACTTATAGCATTATATGCATCGGCTCTGAATCATGTCTTTGGTCAATAGTTGGGTTGCCCGGCTCCTGTGCTTACTACCTTACGCTCCGCTATATCGTCTAGGGTAGTAAAGGGAGAACTACTGCAATTGTGTCCCGGTTCTTCCGGATGAGCACCTGAGTAGAGAAAGCCAAAAACTGACTATCATGATGCGGCTAGAGCTGGTCAGCTGTTCGAGAGGTTTCAAACCCTTAGAGATTTTTTTCCGCATTATGCGAGGAATCGGTTTTTATCCGATCAGGTGTTTACAACATCCCAAGTCCGGACTTCTGAACACTAGGGGCTGCGCCTAAATTTTTGTTTTCAAACTCCTATGGCTAAGTGAGGGTGATAAAGCCGTATAGTCTGATTGCCTTGTTCGTTGCACTAAACACCTCCTTTAAGGACCAAACTCTAGTGTAAAGAGTGTTTAGATTTATCCCGAACACCCCATACTACCTACGTGGGGGCAGAAGCCGACGACTGGCCAATTCTCAGATTTAACAGAGCGACTGCACAGGAGGTAAAATTTTAAATAACAGACATTATATTACATAACAGATCTGTTTCATATTACAGGACAGGGTAACATGGATGTATTCATGGGAATATGATATCCTTAGCACATTGCTCCGCCACAAGGCGGGATCCCTCCAGGACATTGTCAAAATACAGTTGGGGTGTGCGGTGCTCCTTGCCCATGGGCGGTCGCTCAGTCATCAGCTTCGTGGCGTCCATCTTCGCCCAATGCATCTTAGGGCGGGCAAAGGCCATTCACACGCCTTCGATATAGACCGACCGCTTGATGTCTTCAAGCCGAGGGCAGGCACTGACAAGACGCTTCACGAGTCTGAAGTAGCTGTTGGGAATGGCTTCGGCAGGCCATAGCCGGATTATCAAATCCTTCATGGCTAGTTTGGCCGCCCTATGCAGCTTGAGCAACTGTTTTAGCTGATCGCTAAAGGGCACTAGATGTTCTGGTCCAAGGTATTGCAACCAGAACAGCTTCTCCGTAGAGCTCCCCTGGAGAACTCCAAATCCGGGTCAGTAATAGGAACCTTTTCTTCAAATATTTGCTCTGCATAATAAAGGCCCCCACCATGATTTTCCTAGCCTCCCGGATTTCTTGGAGGGCACCTTGGGCTTCAACCCGGGCATCGTGTGTGTTCTGGACGGCCTTGCCCTGTTCAGATTTTTGATCCGCAAGGTCGCGCTCCAAGGACTCGTACTTCTTGACGGCGTCCTGGAGCTCCTGCTGGACCTCGCTGACCCTAGCCTCGTGCTTCTCACAGGCGGCCTTCTCCTTGGCCGCTTTCTCCTCGGCCTCGGTGAGCGCCTTGTTGAGGGTTTTGATCTAGGTCGCCGCTCCTAACAAATAAAATGGCAGTTCATCCACTATAATTTCACCATCCTACCTGTATACAAGATTATTACATACCTCGGCTATCTTCCAGCTGCTTTTTAACCCGACCGAGCTCCTCCTCGGTCCGCTCCAAACTCTACTTTAGTCCGAAGATTTCCACAGCGTGCGACGTTGCAGCCAGCAGCGATGCCTGCTTATTCACATAGACATATTAAGTTAGATTCCTGCAAAAATTATTTGATCCTCTGTTCGGTTTTTTCTTTCCGAACATCGGACGGAGTATCAGGGGCTACTGTCTATACTGTGACTTTCTTTTTATAATTACGTTGCTTACCTCAAAGCCTGTTAGAAGGCTCGTACACGCTTCGGTCAGTCCGCTTTTCACGGACTGGATCTTCTCAATCACCATACCCATAAGGGCACGGTGTTATTCAACAATTGAAGCGCCTCGCAGCGCTTCCAGCAATCTATCCGGTGCCTCTGGATGGACAGAGGTCATCGGTGGAGTTGGCTCACCCCCCCCTCTTTCGAAAGAGGCGGCCTGCCTAAGTCCGGAGCCACATGGGCCTCCAGAGCTGTATTCGGTTGGGGGCCGAATTGGATACGGCCCCCATCGTTGGTGTCCATGGGGGTTTTCTTCCCCATGTGTTCGGCAACTGAGGTTTCACCCTCCAGCACCATCGGGACGGCCTCCTGAGCCTCTCCCTGGCTTGGGATCCTTCGAGACAACACCTCGGTGTTGTCCACGGCCTTGGGGGAGGAGGCCGTCAGAAGGGACCCGCTGTCCATCGCTGACGGGTCCAGCGACCCCTCCGAAGAGGAGGATAGCTCGATGTTGGACCGAGCCGGACTGCAAGTGCATGATATAGCACATTAAAAACAATAAAGTAAAAAGGCTGGATATATTACCGTGTCCGGACACTTACGATTTGGACAGGGGCTGGTCCCTGGGCTCCCACTCCCAGCCACTCTTGGTGGCCGCTGCGGAGTTGTCCGGAAGGGAAGATTTCCCCTTCTTGGACGCCCCGGCCTCCTGATGTGTGGAGGCCGGCCTCCGCCTTCCCCCCCTGCTGAGGGGAGGGGCGGCTTTCTTCTTCTTCCTCCTCCTCCAAGTCATCTTCGGTGTCGGAAGAGTGAGTCTCGGCATCTTCGGACATCGCGTCTGAAGTGCCCTTGCAACGGAGACCACTCTGGTCCCCTTGGCCTTCTTCTTGGCCTTCTTCTCCGGCACCTGATAAGGCCCCGGAATCAGCATCTTCATCAGAAGCAGAACTTCCGGGTCTTCGGGCAGCGGGGCCGGACATTTAATCCGCTCCGCCATCTCTGTCCAGGCCTGAAAATTTTAATGGGGAGGCTTAGATACCTTCCTCGAATATGCAAGTAAAGGGTATGCCTTGAACGCATTAAAGAACTTACTGGACTAGCAGGGCGCGTCAAGTCATGCCCGCGATCCTCGGCCGTGGGCAGCGGTGCCTCGTTGGCCTTGAAGAGTACCTTCCAGATATCTTCGTGCGTTGTGCCGAAGAGCTCTAGTAGGGTCTGGTGCTTGGCCGGATCGAACTCCCATATATGGTAAGTCCGGCATTGGCACGGAAGGATCCGGAGAACAAGCATCACCTGGACCATGTTGATGAGCTTGATTCTCTTGTTTATCATGTTCTAGACGCACGTCTGGAGCCCTGTCAGCTCGGTCGGGGAAGACCAGGTTGGGCCTTTCTCTTGCCAGGATGTGAGCCGCATCGGGACTCCGTACCAAAATGTGGGAGCCACTGCCCAGTTGGTGTCGCGCGGCTCGGTGATGTAGAACCACCCCGACTGCCACCCTTTGACAGTCTCCACAAAGGAGCCTTCGGGCCAGGTGACATTGGGCATCTTGCCCACCGTGGCGCCTCCGCACTCTGCTTGTTGGCCGCTCACCACCTTTGGCTTCACATTGAAGGTTTTCAGCCATAGACCGAAGTGAGGTGGGATGCGGAGGAAGGACTCACACACGACAATAAATGCCGAGATGTTGAGGATGGAATTGGGGGCCAAATCATGGAAGTCTAGCCCGTAGTAGAACATGAGTCCGCGGATGAACGGGTGGAGAGGGAATCCCAGCCCGCGGATGAAGTGTGTGAGGAACACCACCCTCTCCTGGGGCTCTGGGGTGGGGACGATTTGTCCCTTGGCCGGAAGTCAATGGGCGATTTCCTTGGGTAAGTACCCGGCCTCCCGGAGCTTCTTGATGTCCTTCTCCTTAACGGAGGAGGCCATCCACTTGCCTCCTGCTCCGGATCCAGACATGATTGGAGTGCTTTTTTGGGCGGAGAAGGCGAGAGCTTGGGCTCTGGAGCTCGAGATGGATGGGCAGAGGAAGGAGAAGGCGTGGGTGAAAAAAGGTGAATCCTTATCCCTTTATAAAGGCAGTAAAAGTCAGGCGCCTCCCCACTCACCTCCAAATTCTCCTATTCCCCAAGCGTCGTGCAGATGACACGGTTGGGTTACCCATGCCCGTATTGATGAGAATCCCGTGATAAGGGGACACAATCTCTGCTTTGACAAGATGTGCCAATGAAACCGCACCTCGAAATACAGAGCGGCAGGCTAAAACGGTTCAAATAATGACCGGGTAGTGGCGTGATGTCATGCTCTGAAAATTTGTCAGCGGATTGGACTCGTGAAATATTCTACTCCCTATGGTTGTGTATGGAACTTGTTTTGCAGAGCCGGACACGATTCTTGTGTTCGAAATCTACTTTGAAGTATTTGGAGAAGGAACCCGCCTTGCAATGCCGAAGACAATCTCCACGCCGGACTCATCGTCATTGAAGCCTGGTTCAGGGGCTACTGAGGGAGTCCTGGACTAAGGGGTCCTCGGACAGCCGGACTATATGCGTGGGCCGGACTATTGGGCTATGAAGATACAAGATAGAAGACCTCTTCACGTGTCTAGATGGGACTCTCCTTTGCATAGAAGGCAAGCTTGCGATTTGGATATGTAGATTCCTTTCTCTGTAACCGACTTTGTGTAACCCTGGCCCCTTCCGGTGTCTATATAAACCGGAGGGTTTAGTCCGTAGGACAACAATCATAATCTCATAGGCTAGACTTCTAGGGTTTAGCCATTATGATCTCGTGGTAGATCAACTCTTGTAATACTCATATTCATCAAGATCAATCAAGCGAGAAGTAGGGTATTACCTCCGTCGAGAGAGGGCCCGAACCTGGGTAAACATTGTGTCCCCCGCCTCCTGTTACCATTAGCCTTAGACGCACAGTTCGGGAGCCCCTACCCGATATCCGCCGGTTTTGACACCGACAGGTGCCACCTAACACTTCTTGGATATTCTGCATAACCCTTCTGTCAAATTGCCAACAGAGGAAGATCTGTCCGTTCCTGACCCAGAGGCACAATTGGTGGCAGCTCTTCATGCTATCCCAGATTGAATGGTACCATATTTGGCTTATATGACCCGGGGCAAGTTACCTGAGGATGAAACTTTGGCTAGGCAGATCCCGGCGGTCTAAGTCAACGACAATTGCCAATGGCGAGTTACACCATCGCAGTGTCACTGGGCGTTTCAGCGTTGCGTCTCTCCAGAGGAGGGCCATGAAATTCATGAAGGAGATTGTGGTCAGCATGCCGGTTCAAAGTCCCTTGTGGCCAAAGCTTTTCGTCATGGATTTTATTGGCTGACGGCTCATGCTGATGCAGAGGATTTGGTCAGTAAATGTGATGGTTGTCAGAAATTTTCACAGCGAGCTCATGTGCCGGCTCAAGAATTGAGGATGATTCTAATTACTTGGCCGTTTGCAGTCTGGGGGCTTGATATGGTTGGGCCTTTTAAAAGATCCAAGTATAAAAAGACCCACCTCTTGGTGGCGGTTGACAAATTTACAAAGTGGGTTGAAGCAGAGCCGGTCAATAAGTGTGACGCGGTAACGGCGGTTCAATTCGTTAAAAAGGTGATTTTTCGCTTTGGCTTTCCCCACAGTATCATAACCGATAATGGCACTAACTTTTCCAAGGGTGCTATGAAAGAATTTTGTCAATGTGAGCATATTCGACTTGATGTGTCGTCAGTAGCTCACCCCCAATCCAATGGTCAAGCTGAAAGAGCCAATCAAGAAATTTTGAGAGGCGTCAAACCCTGGCTTATGGTTCCTTTGCAATGGATGCCGGGTTGTTGGGTGGAGGAGTTACCTTTTGTGATATGGAGTATCAATACTACCCCCAACAGATCTACGGGTTACATGCCTTTTTTCATGGTTTACGGAGCAGAGGCGGTTCTCCCTAGTGACATCCGTCATGACTCTCCTCACATGGTGGCTTACGTTGAAGCTGATAATGAACAAGCACGTCACAATGCACTTGACCTGTTAGATGAGAAGCGCGATCTTGCGGCAGCCCGTTTGGTGATTTATCAACAAGATCTACGCCATTACCATAGCCGCCGGGTTAAGTCCAGAACCTTTCAGGAAGGTGATTTGGTGCTCCGGCTCATCCAGGATCAAACTGATATGCACAAGTTATCCCCACCTTGGTAAGGGCCCTTTGTGGTCAGCAAGAATTTGAACAACGGGTCGTACTACCTTATTGATGTTCGAGAGCACAATGACTCACATAAGTCGGAGGAGGAGATCCGCCGGCCGTGGAATATTGCTCATCTTCGGCCTTACTACACTTGAGCCACCAGCTCTTATGATGTACATATTTTTGATGATGTATATATTATGATGATTATAATAAAGCAGGGTCTCTGTTGTTTCATATTCAACAATCACGCGTCTTCGTCATCATAATTTTAAAGACCAAATGGGGGCTTGGTCGTATTCAAATCACAGCTATTAACCCCTTTTGGCCGGCTTCCTGTTCGCATTCGAACCATAGCCGTATTTTTTTGACCATTTGGGGGCTTGGTCGTATTCGAATCACAGCTATTAACCCCTTTTGATCCCACTTATTGATCGTATTCGAATCATAGCCGTTAAACATTTAGATCATTGGGGGCTCGATCCTTTTCGAATCATAGTAGTTAACCCCTTTGGTCCGGCTTCCTGGTCGTATTCGAACCATAGCCGTAAACACTTAGATCACTTGGGGGCTGGATCATATTCGAATCACAGCTATTAACCCCTCTTGGTCCAGCTCATGATCGTATTTGAATCATAGCCGTTAAATACTTTGGTCACTTGGGGGGCTTCCTAATCGTATTCGAATCATAGCTGTCGGTACCCCTTTGATCGGTGCAATGCCAAAACCATTCGGGGCTTCCTGGTCGTATTCAAATCATTGCTATTAACCCTTTTGGTCTAGCTACCTGGTCATATTCGAACTATAGCCTCGTTTTTTGTCATTTGGCTTGATCTTTTGAAAAAAATCGGTTCTTCTTGATACTATCTTGTTTTTCAATTTAAAGTGATTCGGGTTATACAGCCTTCCCTCTCACAGCTCATATTTGAAGCTTACCCATAGTTTCTATTACCCGACTTACTAAGAGGTGACAAGTCGCCCATACATAATACTATCAAGCACTTGGAAGTGTTGGGTCTTACAAGCTTTGGGTGCTCACCCTTACTACATAGGTCTCGTAAACCGGCAGAATGATTCAATATCACAGGTACGATATTGTTATTATGTCTAAATTTTGGTTAAACCAGCCTTATCTATAAACTGTTTTAAACATCAGTAATTATATGAAAGGTATTATGACATGTCCTGCGGTCAACCGCCAAGGATTCTTGTAATCTACTTGTGTGCAGGATAATTTAAAGTTTTCATCTGCACCAGTTAACATCAGGATAAGTCTAAAAATATGATTACCAAGTGGCGGCTTAACAGTGCTAAGCACAACATAAACATGCATGATGGCACGACAGAGCAAAGTCACTGTTACCCTATTACATGACTCCAAGTAGTCAAAATGATTAACTGTTTTTTAGAAGATCACAAATATGAGCTGCCCAGCGGATCAATCTTCTTGATGGCCTGACGCTTCCAGGTCATCCATCTCCGCTTCTTCGTCCTGTTCTATTTCCTGGAAGGTTGGTGATGACCAGCCAATGCCGCTCAAAGCTTGGAACTCAGCTTCATGATCAAAAAGCTTTGACGGGTCAACTTCAGGAGCAAAAGTGTGCTTACGGATTGGGGGGATAAGGGCCTTCACTTTGTAAGACGGCGTTGGCATCTTCTTATTTTCTAAATCATAAGCCGGTTGATATTTGGTGAGGTCTGTCTCGTTGTCAATCTGACTGGCCAGAGGACATATATCCTTCACGCAAGCAGCAAAGTCTTTCTTGTCAAATGCGGTGCCGTCTTCCTTAAGGCTTGGATACCCGATAGAGATATCGGCCGAGTCTAGCTACGGTAGCCATGCTTTGGCCCGACTTAAGGCAGTTACAGCTCTGGCTCTTGCAGATGATTGCTTCATCTCACTAAACCTCTCAGGCAGAACAGAAAGCTTCCTTAACACATCAACCAAGAGAGTGGAGTTTCATTAGGTGGAGAAATTGTGGCCAATGCGCGCTGAGCACCAGTGTAAAGCTGCTCCACTAGTGTGTAAACCACCTTCAGCTTCACAAGCATATCTTGGTTGACATTGGTGCTTCTAGGGCCTGCATAATCGTTATGGATGGATTAAAAAGCGGTTTATATCATCAAGGAAGGTATTCAAATTTGACAGTCATAAGGCGACTTACCAAAGATACCAGACACCATCTGAGACACCTGGCGTTTTAAGCCGGTAAGTTTAGTGGTCGCTTCCTGGAGAGCCGCCTCCTCCTTTTCAGCCCGTTGTGTCAAGGCAATCTTTTCTTCAGCCCAGGTGCTTTTTGCAACTTCATGGCCGATTTTCAGCTTTTCTGCCTCACCCACGCTGAATTCGAACTTTGAGTTCGCCTTCTGGGTCTCAGCTTCTTGCAGCTCCAGACGAGTCTTCAAGTCAGACAGCTCTGATTGAAGTTGAGCATGGTGGTCTGTACATACACCGGATCAAAGTCATAATTCAATGTTAGTTCAACACATTAAGTCCCAAGCCTTTTGCAAGCAACAACACTTGGCACTTGGGGGCTAATGTCTGTCGAAAGCTTTATTTATATGGCGGCTTATGTGGATAAGTCCCAAGCACTTTGCGAGCAAGAGTGCTTGGCACTTGGGGGCTCATGCATATTACTTGTTTTTATTACAATGACCCGTTCATGCTACAAACAGCCACAGTCGGCTCATGGGAACTGCACAAATGTTTTAAGCCGGATTTCTAAACGATTCTATCAAGGAATATTACTTATGCTCCTGGTTAATCTAAGTCTACAACATATTCATCGTAAATAGTAGACTTGCGGGCTGGCAGGATATGCACAACTTAAAGAAGGGAGGATTTCATACCTCAAATTTGGTGCATCTGCTTCACCATCTCAACTTCAAGGACACAGTAATTGTGTACTTGACTGAGAAGCCAGAGTATATTTCACCAATGCCCAGTTGAGCATAATTGGCGACATCAAATCGCACTTTGCGCTGCTCAAAGTGTTCTTCCTTCGCAGAGTGCTTGGCCAGGGCATTAGGTCTTCCCGGCTCATTAAAGCCAGTCTTGGTGATTTGTACATCATCGTCTTGTGCGTTGGCTGTCTTAACAGGGCTTGAAGCTTCAGGATTTAAAGAGTCATTGTTGGCTTGATCGATAGGCGGGTCAACAGTCATTGGTGGAATGTCAAGAACCGGCTCAGACGATTTACGAACAGAGGCTTCAGGCGTCGCGGTTTGGTGCTCCGATTCATTGACTTTTGGGTCTTCAACCGGTTTATTCATCCTGGCCTTCTTGCTGGGCTTGGCTTTTCCATTGCATGAGTCATAAGAGGTCAGTATAAGTATAAAAGGATTATAAAGAGTAAATGATAAGTAAATTGCCATTACCCATGAGCAGTCTTGAAAGCCGACAGATGACATTGAATTGAGTCGCCGGAAGAGGAATGAGATGTTTCCTGAGTCGGAAGAATTGAGTGGTTGGCGAATGAGACTCGTGAAAGGATAAAAAGAGTTTAAGTTGAGGGTGACCTCATTTCGACGCTTCCTCGGGGTGTTCGGTAAGCCGGAAGATAGTTCTGCATCCTTGCTAGTCCGAGTTTGTCGCCAGTTCTCGTACTGCTGTTGCTTCAAAAGAAAGTGAGGATCCAGATGAGCTAAGGGGTTTGAAAATCTTACTTTTCGGGTTACTCTTCAGATTTTCTGTCTTGGCAAGGGCTCGGAGTTGGATGAAATGATAGTTACCTCTTCCTCAAGAGCTTGACTGGTCCCCGTGTCATCCTGATGATAGTCAATGTCAATAAGATGGTTGAAAAAGGAACCAAGAGAGTCAAGGGCTACCTCCGACTCAGAGGTGTCGTCCAGCTCAAGCAGCTCAGAAGTAGTGGGCTTCTTTACCCTCTTCTTGGTGGCTTTCTTGGCAGCTTTCTTGGCCTTCCTGGCCCTTTTCGCAGCTTCATGATCATATTCCTTCTTCCAGAAGTCATCATCAGCCTTTCAAAGTTATCAAGGTTGAATTAAAACAAAGTATTAAGAATGAAGGTAAAATAGCTAGTTTGGCTGCTTACTTCTGGTGGCGGGTTAGACTTGCAGAAAGGGCTTAGGCCCACCTTGCTGCAATTAGCCGGGCTCTCATTCAGAAGAGACTTTGTCATCTCATTGATGGTGTCATCAGTTAACTCCTGGGAGCTGTGATGCAGTGGATCCTTTGTGCTACCTGTGTAGGTGCACATTAAGCCGAGGCAGCGACTCAAGGGGATAATCCGCCATGCGACCCAACATCGAACCAAGTCAATGATAGTTAAGTCGTTCCCCAACAAAGCCTTAACCTTGGCAATAGTAGGGGTGAGTCTTTTGCGTTCAGTGGCTGTCAGCTTGTCAGGGAGAGGATGGTTTGATTCAATACATAGGGCGCCAAAGCCAGGCAGTCTGTTCTCATCAACCGGAGAAGTACCCTTGACCGTGTTTGATTCCAATCCTTGGGATGACTCGGCAGCTGGGCATAAGGGAAAATGGCGTCTCTTCATCATTGGATTGAGATCCCACCAAGTTCCAAACTGGATCTGTTGGAGTACTTGTTCTGGCGGTTCAAGTGAAAGTACTCTCTGAAAAGTTCTACACTGGGCTCTTCTTGAAGGTACACCTCATAGAACACTTGGAAGTTGCATATATTTGACACGGAATTGGGTCCGATGTCTTGAGGATGTAGGTTGAAAAAGTGCAGAACGTCCCTGAAGAACTTAGAGCCGGGCGGTGAGAAGCCCCGGTTCATATGATCAGTGAAGACAATGACTTCGCCTTCCTCTGGATGAGGTTTCTCTTCTTCCGGCTTGGGGGTGCGATAAGACATGACAGACTTCTTCAGCAAATAGCCAGTTTTCACAAAGTCTTGAAGTGTGTTTTCCATGACGATGGAAGGAACCCAGTTACAGGAAGTGGTTATTTTGGGCGGCATTGTGAAGAAAGAAACCTAGAAAGGAAAATAACAAATTTGCCGGAATGGCAGCTTAAAAAGGGGCCTAATGGTATATGACTAGTTACAACGGGTTATATAAGCTGCCATGAGCAGCCCATTCTATTAAAAGAAGAGTCTGTTGAGCATTGAATTTAACTACAGCCAGTGATATGAGCTGCCATGATTAGGTGGATATATCAAGATGCAGTTTTTTGCTAAGAACCATACAAACATGTTTCACAGATTACAATTATTATTTTGGATCAGCGACAGTTCAAAAAAACGAAAATAAATCAAGACCTAAAAACAAGTACAGGGGAGTTCATAAGCTCTAATGAGATCTCTTTTCAAGGAAAAAGGGTCCGCTGGTATTGAAGGCAAAGGCAAAACTACCACCGCACGAGTTCTATGTCGTCTTTAGATCAAAGGGTGCCACGATGGAAGAACTAGGAAAGAACTACGAAGAACACAAAGAACAGCCGAAACCCTAATGCGATCTGGAGCGTTGGAGGAGGAGCACTTACAGGTGCAGACCAGATTGCGGTGAAGCGTCGGAGTTTCTCTGGTCCGTTCAGGTTGATGCAGCGGCCAAGGACGAGGATGACGGTGTGCTTCACGGCGGCGGCGGAGCTCAAGTAACTGGAGATTCCCGAGAGGAGGAAGATGAAGGAAAGAGGAGAAAATGAGAAGAGGTCATTCGTGGCTATTTATAAGGAGAAGGCTAATAAGTGGGTGCAAAAAATGAGGAGGCCAAAAAACATGGTTATCCAGCTACTCGGGCGCCTCGATTCTCGGGACGGTTATTAAGATAACGATCCGTTGAGATATGTTGGATAATGTGTGAATTAATGGTAGGTGACGTCATGGCGGGTTATCACAAATCCCGAAGATGACATCATGGCGGGTCATGAATTATCGCACAAATGAAGAAGGAAAGATTTTTTCTAAGTATTGAAGATTGACATGAACCAACTCAAGTCAATCTGGGGCCTAATGTTGGGGATATATCTATTAGTATGACCCGCCCAAGAGGGGACATGTTATACCTATGGTGATTCATCATCTGAAGCCCACGAGGATATTGAAGATGGCGGTTTAGTTAAGGGCCCAAGGCCCAAAGGCGACTTAAGGCCCATAGGGGTAAACCGCCATATATGTAAAGACTTGTATTGTAAGGCATGCAAAGATAGTCACCGAGCCGGACACGTTATATATCAGCCGACCGGGACTCCGTGATCCGCTGGGCGTCAACCTGTGTATATAAAGGGACGACCCAGCGGCGGTTCAGGACAAGAAACAACAAATCGAAAGCTAGGTCAAGCGGATTCGCTCCCTGGTAATCGATACATAAGCAATACCACCTCAAACTGTATTAGGCCTTTACCTTCACCGCAAGGGGCCGAACCAGTATAAACTCTCGTGTCCTTTGTCCAGTTTAACCCCTTTAAGTTACCTAGTTGCGATGGCTCCATGACTAAGTCCTTTTGATAGGACATCTGCCATGACCTTTCCACGACACTAACCATAGACATGTGTTGTCATTTGATGAATGAGATCACATCATTAGGAGAATGATGTGATGGACAAGACCCATTCATTAGCTTATCATTATGATCGTTTAGTTTTATTGATATTGCTTTCTTCATGTCATATACATATTCCTTTGACTATGAGATTATGCAACTCCCGGATACCGGAGGAATACCTTTTGTGCTATCAAACGTCACAACGTAATTGGGTGATTGTAAAGATGCTCTATAGGTATCTCTGAAGGTGTTTGTTGGGTTGGCATAGATCAAGATTAGGATTTGTCACTCCGAGTATCGAAGTGGTATCTTTGGGCCCTCTCGGTAATACACATCATAAGAAGCCTTGCAAGCAAAAGTGACTAATGAGTTAGTTGCGGGATGATGTATTGCGGAACGAGTAAAGAGACTTTCCGGGAACGAGATTGAACTAGGTATGAAGATACCGACGACCGAATCTCGGGCAAGTAACATACCGATGACAAAGGGAATAGCGTATGTTGTCATTACGGTTTGACCAATAAAGATCTTCTAGAATATGTAGGAACCAATATGAGCATCCAGATTCTGCTATTGGTTATTGACCGGAGAGGTGTCTCGGTCATGTCTACATAGTTCTCGAACCCATAGGGTCCGCACGGTTAACGTTCAATGACGATTTTGTATTATATGAGTTATGTGATTTGGTGACCAAATGTTGTTTGGAGTCCCAGATGAGATCACGAACATGACGAGGAGTCTCGAAATGGTTGAGAGGTAAAGATTGATATATAGGATGATAGTATTCGGACACCGAAAGTGTTCAGGTAGTATCGGGTATTTATCAGAGTACCGTGGGGGGTTACCGGAACCCCCGAGGGGAATCATGGGACATATGGGCCATAGGAGGGGAGACCACCAGCCCACAAGGGGTGGTACACCCCCCTAAGTAAGGAGGCCGAATAGGAGAAGGAGGAGGGGGTTCGCCCCCCCTTTCCTTCCTCCCTTCCCTCTCCCCTTTTCCCCTCCTGTAAAATAAGGTAGGGGGTGACTTGGAATAGGAACCCCAAGTAGGATTCCTCCTACTTGGGGACCCCCAAGGCTGCTACCCTCCCCCTCCCACCTATATATACATGGGGCGGGGGCGCCTAGAACACACACCAACAATTGTTAGCCGTGTGCAACGCCTCCCTCCACAGATTACACCCTCGGTCATATTATCGTAGTGCTTAGGCGAAGCCCTGTGCAGATCACTTCACCATCACCGTCACCACATCGTCGTGCTGACGAAACTCATCTACTTCCTCGACAATTTGCTGGATCAAGAGTTCAAGGGACGTCATCCAGATGAACGTGTGCAGAACTCGGAGGTGCCATACGTTCGGTGCTTGATCGGTCAGAATGAGAAGAAGTTCGACTACATCAAGCACATTGTCAAAACGCTTCCACTTTTGGTCTACGAGGGTACGTAGACACACTCTCCCCCTTTTGTTGATATGCATCTCCTAGATAGATCTTGCGTCAGCCTAGGAATTTTTGCATGCTACGTTCCCCAACACTTTCTTCACGTTGACGCCATAGTCCTTGAGGGATTGCTTCATCCATAGCAACTGTGAGCAGCAGCAACTATGAGCAGCAGACACTAGCAGTAATGTATTCAGCCTCAGCTGTGGAAAGAGCCATGCTAGTTGCTACTTCTTGAGCTTGCGTTGATTTTTCTCTTGAAGAGGAAAGGGTGATTCAGCAAAGTAGGGATAAATATTTCCCTCATTTAAGAACCAAGGTATCAATCCAGTAGGAGGCACAAGAAAGTCCCCAGTATATGCACCTGGTAAACTAACAAACACTAGCACACAACACGAAAAAGGGGTTGTCAATCCCTTCACGATCATGAGAAAAAGTGAGATCTGATAGAGATAGGTATAAAACAAATAAAAGTAAATAAACTCCGCGAGGTATTTTTGGGTTTTGGGTTTTATAGATCTGAAAATATATGATGGAAAATAGACCCGGGGGCCATAGGTTTCACAAGAGCCTTCTCTCTCGAAGAAAGCATACGGTGGGTAAACAAATTACTATTGAGCAACTGATAGAAAAGTGCATAATTATGACGATATCCAAGGCAAATCATGAATATAGGCATCACATTCGTGACAAGTAGACTGACTCCTGCCTGCATCTACTACTATTACTCCACACATCAACCGACTCCTGCCTGCATCTAGAGTATTAAGTTCATAAGAACAGAGTAACGCCTTAAGCAAGATGACATGATGTAGAGGGATAGATCCAATCAATATGCTAAAAAACCCATTGTAACATCCCAAATTTTCAATTTGGAATGTTATACACTAGATCATCATTGCATATCATATTTTATTGCTTTTGGATCGATCCTAGAAATTCTATGCAACTCAAGGACCCTCGGAGAGAGTTGGGAATTTCGTTATTTTCATATTTGAGTTTTCTCAAATTTTGAAAATAGGATCATTTGATTTTATTTATTTTATCTTCAATTATTTCTGTTATAAAAATATGAGAGAGGGAATAAAATGACTTTCCCAAAATAAAGAAATATTGAGGATTTAATAAAAAAAATCAAATAAGTTTTATTTCGGAGTTTTTGGCTATTTTAATTGAATTTAGGAAAAATTGCATGTTTTTCAAAACTGCTTTTTAGGGCCAAGAAAATGTTCATCTCGTCCTAAATAGTTTATTTAGGCGGTGAAAATTTGTTTTGGCATTTTTAGATTTTTATTTATTTTTCTAGGATTTTGTTTTTTGTTCGGCGGAATTGTTTTTTAAAAAAAACTCCCGCGCCCGACTGGGCCGAAGCCCAGCCGAGCCGGGCCGGCCCGCGCCGCCGCCGTCTCCCACCGCGACCGCCGCCGTCGCCGACCCGACAGAGTCCTAGCCGGACTCCACCCCCGCCGCCTTGCCCCCTCCCCCAAGCCACCACCCCCCTCCTATAAATACGCCGCCACCCCGCCGCCAAACCCCAACCCGCCCCGCCGCCAAAGCCGCCACCGCCGGAGCCCCGCCGCCCCTCGGACCCCGCCGGACTTCGCCGGAGCCCGGCGAGGTAACCGCCGTTCGCCGCCCCGGTTTTCTAATAAAAAACCGATCCGGTTTTTTAGAAACCCTAGGGTTTTTTAGATCGGTTTATTTTAGCTTTTCCTGATTTACTTTTTTGCGAGCGTTCGATCGTCATTCATTTTAATGGACGAGTTCACCGGTTAGTTTCAGTTAACGAACGTCCGTTCGTTAAGCTGTTCGTCAGTTTTTTTTCTCGGATTTTCCGCGATTATTCCAGATCGTGATTTCTCATCTGATTTTCGTTTTAGTTTATCTTTTTGCTCGTTTATCGGAATCAGGCGATTCAAGCGCCTAGAGTTTCATCTCGAAACCCTCTTTCCGTTTAATCAACTCAAACAAGTTTTTCCTACTGTAAAATTTGAATTAGGTCCAGATTAGTAAATGAAGCTTGTTTCGTTCGTCGTTTGCTTTTCATTGCTTCATTGGTTTGTTTCTTTTTGCAAACCGGAGTTCTTAAGTTGAATTTTCTGGTTAGATCTTTTATTTGCATTTTACCTGTGCATTAGATGAGTACTTATTGTATGCTTGTTTGCTTGTTTGTTTGCGATAGAGTATCCGGAGTGCGCCGCTTGCTACTTCGAATCTCTAGGTTTCACGGATCATCAACAAGGCAAGTAACACTTTGATCATACCTCTTTACTACCCAGTTTTATCGCATTAGATCAATCCTCAAACAATTTCATGATTAGGATCTGATTAATATGTGGGTTTTGGGAAGTAGATGAGGTAGTACCTATTACCTGTTTTATTATCAAACCCTTTGGGAGTTACTTCTACGTTTGCTTATATTGCCATGCTATGCTAGTAGACGCGGATTGGGTGAGTGTATCCATGACAGATGTGAGATTGTTATTTAATGGTTTATTTAAGGTGGCAACTTTAATACACATCTGGGTGGATTGAGGCACCTGGGTATTCTAGCGTTTGCCTGTTTTCGTTATGGACCGCCACCCAGGCTCAAAGGGATCATGAGATTATTCATGCTAGAAACTTCCGTGTGCAGCCACAAGCTACTATGGGCTCTAGCATAGTTGATTAAGTCGTGCGAACTCTTATAGTGGTAGACTAGCAGATGTAGGGGAAAGTAGGTGTAACTGTCTACCCGATCGTAAGGTGCTAGCGCTTCTGAAAGACTATGTCTCGGTCATCTGTTTCTCAAACACCATGTAGTGCGAGAAATCCAACGGAGGAGATCGGGTCTTGTGGGGAAAAGTGCGCAAACCTCTGCAGAGTGTATAAACTAATCATGATTAGCCGTGTCCCTGGTTATGGACGTTTTGAGTATCTAGTACTTGGATTATCATGTGAATTTCATCATGTTACTTGAATTTAATTTGTTGGGTTTAATGATGATGCTTAATTGGGATTGAGAGGGTGTATACACTCTCAATGTTTAACAACCACCATGATAGTTAAATAAAATTTATTCCTTTGTAGTAGGGAAAAATTGGCTTTATGCAAAACTGTAACCATAGAGCTTTCCACCAGCCATATATGCATGTAGTATAGCATATTTCTGTTTCATTACTCCCCATGTGTTACATTGCCAGCATATTCCATGTGCTGACCCGTTTTCGGGCTGCAACGTTCATGTTGCAGACTTTTCAGACGACGAGTGAGGTGCTTTTAGGTTGTGGTTCTATACTTAGTGATGCCGTTGGAGTTGATGGACTCACTTATCTTCCAAGCCTTCCATTATTATCATTATTAGATGGCCTTAAGCCATACTTATTGTAACAAGTTCTCTTTTGAGACATTCGATGTAATAAGTGTGTGATTGCTACTCTGTTATAAATCCTTCAAGTATTATGCGTGTCAGCATTACTGATCCAGGGATGATACTGAAGCATAGAGATCAGACTGTTTGAGGTCTGGTCGCTACAAGATGGTATCAGAGCACACGCTGACTATAGGACACGACCAATAAGCTAAAGCCCTAGATCACTACTCACTCTTCTCATTTCTGACTCCTCGTCTTTTCTACTCTTTTAGGATGGCGGATGCAAGGAACAAGTTCGCGCAACCAGATGAAGATACACCCATTGGACGCCACTTGAAGGAAGTCACTAAGTACCTGAACATCGGAGTACCAAGGTTCACCGGGACCTACATCGCCACTTTGCCAAAAGAGGGGCGTTGGATGATTCAAGTTCAAGTTCTAGGAAGGACGTTCATGCCCGTCACTGAACCCATAGAGTTTTCCTTTGATGCACCAACCTGGAGTCTAGGAAAGATCATGGCAACCCACATCACCATGGGACGCATTGGAGAAGTTTACCACAAGGATCTCAAGGATACTATTTACCAGATTTGTGGGCGCCGAGATGAACAATGGGAGATGATCAGCACCAGGAAGGATAAATCAATTGTTGCCTTCATCCAGGAGTTAAACCAGCACATTCAACGCTAGGAGAACCAGATGTGCGCAGCCATGATAGATCTGAAGAAGGCTATGACCAAGATCATGGAACTAGAGGAAGAACTCAAGTCTACACATGATGGATATGAGGAGGAAATAGCAACACTCGTGGAGAAGAATGAAGATCTGAAGAAGAAGCTGAATGTATTCATGGGATTTCCTGCGACTGGAGAAGAAGACGATGATTGCACTTGTCCAGAGAACTACATCATCATCGACAACACCGACTCGGACCCAGATGATAGCGATGATGACTTGAAGCTGGAGCAGATATCATGGAGTCTTCAACGGAGCAATTTTTCTAGTCGACCACCATAACAGTAGTAGTATTTCCCCCATTTATATAGTATAGTCCGAGCACTTTTGTAACGATAGTTAGACCGTTGTATGCCCTTGTTTGAATTGAATGAAGTGATTTTGTTTGCATTTGTCTCATGTGCATATGGGTAGTGTTTTCTCTCTAGACCTCATTCTATTCTATATTCTCATCTTTTCTAAACCCTCAGATGCCTCCGAGACGTCACAATGGATTTGCTTTCCCACCGGAGCTCACTCAGTTGATCCAGCAGCAGAATGCATTGATGCAGTTACTAGTCCAGAATCAAAATCGGGGGAACAACAACAACAACAACCCACCACCACCGCCACCTGTTGATCACTTAACCCGTTTCCTTAGACTGAATCCGCCGGTGTTCTCTAGTAGCACCAAGCCAATAGTTGCAGATGACCGGCTCCGCAAGACAGGAAGGGAGTTGACCACTGCAGGATGCACAGATGCGGAAAAGGTGCGTTTTGCCGCACATCAGCTAGATGGACCCGCAGCATCATGGTGGGAGAATTTCACAGCCACGATCCTATCGACACTGTCACATGGGATCAGTTTCAGCGGGCTTTCCGTACTTCCCATGTTTCAGTAGGAGCTATGGCCATGAAGAAGAGTGAGTTCCTCAACTTGCTCCAAGGAGGACGTACTGTTGGCCAATATGTGGATGACTTTAGTAAGCTAGCATGTTATGCCCCAGATGATGTTGCTATAGATGCAGCCAAGCAGGAGAAGTTTCTAGAAGGGCTGAATGATGAGCTGAGCATGCAGTTGATGGTAGCAACCTTTAACAACTACCAGGAGTTGGTAGATAGAGCTCTCATGATTGAAGGGAAGCAGAAGCAGATTGACAACCGCAAGAGGAAGTATGGACAAGGAAAGTACAATTCTGGAGCTCACCAGAAGCCACATTTTACCCCGAAATCAGGAGGACATTTTCAGCATACCCATGGAGGAGGGAGCTCGCATAATCATAATGGCCCCAAGAATGGGAATGGGAATGGAGGAAGCAACGGCCAGAACTGTACCAACCCATCAACCCTAGCCAAGAGAGACCTGAGCCAAGTCACTTGCTTTAAGTGTCAGAAGACTGGACATTATGCCAATGAATGTCCTGAAGCCCAGAATGGAAATGGCAATGGAAGCTCTGGGAAGAAGTCGAACCCTTTCAACAGGGGACAGGTGAACCACGTTAACGTGGAGGAGGTTGAAGCCCAGCCAGATGCAGTAATAGGTAAGTTTTTGGTTAAGTCATTTACTGCAATCGTTCTTTTTGATACTGGTGCATCGCATTCATACATATCAAGGAGATTTGTGGATAAGTATAAACTGCCCACAAGGTTCTTAGAGCACCTATGTTAGTAAGCTCACCAGGAGCGGAGTATATGGCCAGTCGAGGATGTTTTCAAGTGCCATTGAGTATAGGTAGGCATGTTTTCCCCTCGGATTTAATCATTTTGGAATCTCAAGGTTTGGATGTGATTCTGGGTATGGATTGGCTATCGATGTATGGATGAAACATTGATTGCGCCAGTAAGTCGATTTTTCTTACCACCCCAGAAGGGAGAAGGATCAAGTATGTATCACGGCATGAGCCGAAGAGGACCCAAGTAAATTCCTTATCAAGAGTTGTACAGGAGGAAGTACCAGTGGTGAAGGATTTCCCTGATGTATTTGCAGAAGAGTTGCCAGGCATGCCACCGGATAGATACATTGAGTTTTTGATTGAGCTTTTGCCAGGCACATGGCCGATATCTAAGAGACTGTATAGAATGCCCGCACAAGATTTGGAGGAAATTAAGAAGCAAATGAAGGAGTTATTGGATAAAGGCTATATTCGCCCAAGTTCTTCGCCTTGGGGATCGCCAGTGCTTCTAGTGGAAAAGAAGGATGGATCATTGAGGATGGTTGTTGATTATTGAGGATTGAACAAAGTGACGATCAAGAACAAGTACCCATTGCCGATGATCAATGATTTGTTTGACCAGTTGCAAGGAGCGAAGGTATTTTCCAAGATTGATCTGCGATTAGGATACCACCAGTTGAAGATTCGAGAGCAGGATATACCTAAGACGGCTTTTACCACCAGGTACAGGCTGTATGAGTATACCGTTATGTCATTTGGCCTGACTAATGCACCTGCCTATTTTATGAACATGATGAACAAGGTGTTTATGGAGTTTCTGGATAAGTTCGTCATGGTGTTCATCGATGATATTTTGGTCTACTCGAAGAATGAAGAAGAGCATAAGGAGCATTTGTGTTTGGTACTGGAGAAGCTCAGAGAACATCAGTTATACACCAAGTTCAGCAAATGTGAGTTTTGGTTGAAGAAAGTTGGATTCCTCGGACATGTTATATCCGGAGAAGGAATAGCAGTAGACCCCACCAAAGTTGTCTCTGTGACAAATTGGGTAGCACCAACAACAGTTGGAGAGATCCCGAGTTTCCTTGGACTTGTAGGATACTACCGGAGGTTCATTGAGAATTTCTCGAAGATTGTGAAGCCCATGACGGAGTTGTTGAAGAAGGATACTAAGTTCAAATGGACTGAGGAATCTGAGGCTAGTTTCCAGGAGTTGAAGAAACGTTTGGTTACATCGCCAGTGTTGATTCTGCCATATCAGCGCAAGGACTATGAAGTATATTGCGACGCTTCTCATCGAGGACTTGGAGCAGTGCTTATACAGGAGGGAAGAGTTGTTTCGTATGCCTCACGACAGCTTAAGCCCCATGAGTTGAACTATTCTACACATGATTTGGAGTTAGCAGCCGTAGTGCATGCATTGAAGACTTGGAGACATTTTCTCATCGGAAACCATTGCAAAGTGTACACAGATCACAAGAGTTTGAAGTACATTTTCACACAGAAGGAGTTGAATCTCAGGCAAAGGAGATGGTTGGAACTCATCAAAGATTATGATATGAGATTGCATTATCACCCCGGAAAGGCTAACGTAGTAGCCGATGCGTTGAGCCGCAAGAGCCATGTCAACACACTCTTGACCGGAGAATTACCGAAGGAGTTAGCCGAGGATCTTCGCGAGCTATGTTTGGAGATAGTTCCGAGAGGCTATGTAGCAGCATTGGAGATTTAGTCAACTTTGATGGATAAGATCAGAGAAGCTCAGAAGACTGACAAGGAGATTGCCTCTATAAAGGAGAAGATGAGCAAAGGAAAAGCTAAAGGATTTCGTGAGTATGAGCACGATACCTTATGGTTTGAGGACCACGTTTATGTGCCTAATGATCCGGAGATCAAGAAGTTGATTCTACAAGAGGCACATGATTTGACGTATTCGATTCACCCAGGAAATACCAAGATGTATCTGGATTTGAAGGACACTTTTTGGTGGACCGGAATGAAGAAGGATATTGCGGAGTACATAGCAGTTTGTGATGTATGTCAGAGAGTGAAGGCAGAGCATCAGAAGCCAGCAGGATTGCTACAGCCATTGTCGATACCCGAATGGAAATGGGATAAACTAGGCATGGATTTTATCACAGGATTTCCCAGGACCCACTCAGGCTATGACTCGATTTGGGTTGTAGTCGATCGTTTGACGAAGGTAGCACATTTCATCCCAGTAAAGACCACTTACACCAGTGCTAAGTTGGCAAAGATACACATGACTAGGATCTTATGTCTGCATGGAGTTCCGAGGAGCATAGTATCAGATAGAGGAACCCAGTTTACCTCAAAGTTCTGGAATCAATTGCACGAAACTTTGGGTACCAGGCTAGAATTTAGTACAGCCTTTCATCTGCAGACAGATGGACAGACTGAGAGAGTCAATCAGATTTTGGAGGATATGCTGAGAGCTTGTGCGCTAGATTATGGATCTAGTTGGGACGATAATTTGCCATATGTAGAGTTCTCTTACAACAACAGTTATCAATCCAGTTTGAAGATGGCGCCTTTCAAAGCCTTGTACGGAAGGAGGTGCAGGACCCTATTGTTGTGGGATGAAGTTGGAGATCGCCAGTTGTTTGGACCAGATTTGATCAAGGAGTCTGAACAGAAGGTGAAGTTTGATTCACGATAGGCTCAAGGTAGCCCAAACTAGGTAGAAGAGCTATGCAGATTCTAAACGCAAGGAGATAGTTTACAAAGTCGGAGACAGAGTTTATCTACGTGTGTCCCCACTTCGAAGAGTTAAGCGCTTTGGAGTTAAGGGAAAATTAGAGCAACGTTTTGTGGGACCATACAAAGTTTTGGAACGTATGGGAGAAGTTGCTTACAAGTTGGAATTACCCGAAGGATTGTCAGGAGTTCATGATGTGTTCCACGTATCCCAGTTGAAGAAGTGCCATGCAGAGATGGCTGATATACCTCTGAGAGATACAGTGCCGCTGGAAGCGATTCAGTTGGATAGTGATTTAACCTATGAGGAGAAACCAGTCAAAATTCTCGAGTATGCCAGCTGAGTCACCTGCGGGAAGGTTATCAAGTTTTGCAAAGTTCAGTGGAGCCACCACACTGAGGATGAAGCCACCTGGGACAGAGAGGAAGATCTGCTGAAGGACCACCCTCACCTATTTTCTAGCCAACCCGAATCTCGAGGGCGAGATTCATCTTAAGGGGGGTAGGTTTGTAACATCCCAAATTTTCAATTTGGAATGTTATACACTAGATCATCATTGCATATCATATTTTATTGCTTTTGGCTTGATCCTAGAAATTCTACGCAACTCAAGGACCCTCGGAGTGAGTTGGGAATTTCGTTATTTTCATATTTGAGTTTTCTCAAATTTTGAAAATAGGATCATTTGATTTGATTTATTTTATCTTCAATTATTTCTATTATAAAAATATGAGAGAGGGAATAAAATGACTTTCCCAAAATAAAGAAATATTGAGGATTTAATGAAAAAATCAAATAAGTTTTATTTCGGAGTTTCTCGCTATTTTATATGAATTTAGGAAAAATTGCACGTTTTTCAAAACTGCATTTTAGGGCCAATAAAATGTTCATCTCATCCTAAATATTTTTATTTAGGTGGTGAAAATTTGTTTTGGCATTTTTAGATTTTTATTTATTTTTCTAGGATTTTATTTTCTGTTCGGCGGAATTGTTTAAAAAAACTCCCGCGCCCGACTGGGCCGAAGCCCAGCCGAGCCAGGCCGGCCCGCGCCGCCGTCGTCTCCCGCCGCGACCGCCGCCGCCGCCGACCCGGACAGAATCCAAGCCGGACTCCACCCCTGCCACCTTGCCCCTTTCCCTAAGCCACCACCCCCTCCTATAAATACGCCGCCACCCCGCCGCCAAACCCCACCCCGCCCCGCCGCCAAAGCCGCCGCCGCCGCCCGAAGTTGCCACTACCGCCCGAAGTCGCCGCCAACCGCCGCCGCCGCCGGAGCCCCGCCGCCCACCGGACCCCGTCGGACCCCGCCGGACTTCGCCGGAGCCTGACGAGGTAGCCGCCGTTCGCCGCCCCGGTTTTCTAATAAAAAACCGATCCGGTTTTTTAAGATCGGTTTATTTTAGTTTTTCCCAGTTTACTTTTTAGCGAGCGTTCGCTCATTCGTTCCTTAAGCTATTCGTCAGGTTTTCTTTTTCTCGGATTTTCCGCGATTATTCCAGATCGCGATTTCTGATCCGATTTTCGTTTTAGTTTATCTTTTCGCTCATTTATCGGAATCAGGCGATTCAAGCGCCTAGAGTTCGTCTCGAAACTCTCTTTCCTTTTAACCAACTCAAACAAGTTTTTGCTAATGTAAAGTTTTACTTAGGTCCAGATTAGTAAATGAAGCTCGTTTCATTCGCCGTTTGCCTTTCGTTGCTTCGTTGGTTTTGTTTCTTTTTGCAAACCAGAGTTCTTAAGTTGAACTTTCTGGTTAGGTCTTTTATTTGCGTTTTACCTATGCATTAGATGAGTAATTATTGTATGCTTGTTTGCTTGTTTGTTTGCGATAGATTATCCGGAGTGCGCCACTTGCTACTTCGAATCTCTAGGTTTCATGGATCATCAGCAAGGCAAGTAACACTTTGATCATACCTATTTACTACCCAGTTTTATTGCATTAGATCAATCCTCAAACAATTGCATGATTAGGATCTGATTAATATGTGGGTTTGGGGAAGTAGATGAGGTAGTACCTATTACCTGTTTTATTATCAAATCTTTGGGAGTTACTTCTGCGTTTGCTTATATTGCCATGCTATGCTAGTAGACGTGGATTGGGTGAGTGTATCCATGACAGATGTGAGATTGTTATTTAATGGTTTATTTAAGGTGGCAACTTTAATACACATCTGAGTGGATTGAGGCACCTGGGTATTCCAGCATTTGCCTTTTTTTCTTTATGGACCGCCACCCAGGCTCAAAGGGATCATGAGATTATTCATGCTAGAAACTTCCGTGTGCAGCCACAAGCTACTATGGGCTCTAGCATAGTTGATTAAGTCGTACGAATTCTTACAGTGGTAGACTAGCAGATGTAGGGGAAAGTAGGTGTAACTATCTACCTGATCGTAAGGTGCTAGCACTTCTGAAAGACTATGTCTCGTCATCTGTTTCTCAAACACCATGTAGTGCGAGAAATCCAATGGAGGAGATCGGGTCTTGTGGGGAAAAGTGCGCAAACTTCTGCAGAGTGTATAAACTAATCATGATTAGCTGTGTCCCCGGTTATGGACGTTTTGAGTATCTAGTACTTGGATTATCATGTGAATCTCATCACGTTACTTGAATTTAATTTGTTGGGTTTAATGATGATGCTTAATTGGGATTGAGAGGGTGTCTACACTCTCAATGTTTAACAACCACCATGATAGTTAAATAAAATTTATTCCTTTGTAGTAGAAAAAAATTGGCTTTATGCAAAACTGTAACCATAGAGCTTTCCACCAGCCATATATCCATGTAGTATAGCATATTTCTGTTTCATTGCTCTCTATGTGTTACATTGCCAGCATATTCCATGTGCTGACCCGTTTTTGGGCTGCAACGTTCATGTCGCAGACTTTTCAGACAAAGAGTAAGGTGCTTTTAGGTCGTTGTTCTATACTCAGTGATGCCGTTGGAGTTGATGGACTCACTTATCTTCCAAGCCTTCTGCTGTTATCGTTATTAGATGGCCTTAAGCCATACTTATTGTAATAAGTTCTCTTTTGAGACATTCGATGTAATAAGTGTGCGATTGCTACTCTGTTATAAATCCTTCAAGTACTGTGCATGTCAGCATTACTGATCCAGGGATGACACTGAAGCACAGAGAGATCAGACTGTTTGAGGTCTGGTCGCTACACCCATCTTTTTTATCCTTAATGGCAACAATCAAATATGTGCCTTGCTACCCCTACTGTCACTGGGTGAGGACACCGTAAGATTGAACCCATCACAAGCACCTCTCGCATTGCAAGAAAACCCAATCTAGCTGGCCAATCCTAATCGATAGATCACGAAGAAATACAAAGCTATCTTAATCATGCATAAAAGAGTTCAGAAAAGACTCAAATAATATTCATAGACAATCTGATCATAAATGCAAAATTCATCGGATCTCAACAAACACACCGCAAAAGAAGATTACATCGAATAGATCTCCAAGAACATCGAGGAGAACATTGTATTGAAGATCGAAGAGAGAGAAAAATTAATCTAGCTACTAGCTATGGACCCATAGGTCTATGCTAAACTAGTCACACATCATCGGAAGGGCAGCAAGGTTGGTGTAGAGACCCTCCATGATCGAATCCCCCTCCGGCGGAGTACCGGAAAAGGCCCCAAGATGGGATCTCACGAGGTCAGAGGCTTGAGGGTATGGAAAAGTATTTTTGGTGTGCCCTCTGGTGTAGGGGGAATATTTGGGAATTTATAATGCAAGGATTAGGGTTAGGGTTGTCCCGAGGGGCCCACAAGCCTGGCCGTGCGCCCCCCTAGGGCGCACCCTCAGGGCTTGTTGCCCTCTCGTGGCTCCTCTTGCCTCCTCCTGAAGCTTCGTGGTTGTCTTCTGGTCCAAGAAAAACCATCGTAAAGTTTTATTCCGTTTGGACTCCGTTTGGTATTGATTTTCTGTAAAAGACAAAAACACGGAAAAATAGCAACTAGCACTGGGCACTAGGTTAATAGGTTAGTCCAAAAAATGATATAAAATAGCATATAGATGCATATAAAACATCCAAGATAGATAATATAATAGCATGGAACAATGAGAAATTATAGATACGTTGGAGATCTATCAAGCATCCCCATGCTTAATTCTTGCTCGTCCTCGAGTAGGTAAATGATAAAAAGAATTGTTTATGTGGAATGCTACCTAACATATTATTAATGCAATTTTCTTTATTGTGGCATGAATGTTCAGATCCATAAGATTCAAAACAAAAGTTTAATATTGACATAAAAACAATAATACTTCAAGCATACTAACAAAGCAATCATGTCTTCTCAAAATATCATGGCTAAAAAAGTTATCCCTACAAAATCATATAGTCTTGTCATGCTCTATCTTCATCACACAAAATATTTATCATGCACAACCCCCGGTTTTAGCCAAGCAATTGTTTCATACTTTTAATGTTCTCAAGCCTTTTCAACTTTCACGCGATACATAAGCGTGAGCCATGGATATAGCACTATATGTGGAATAGAATATGGTGGAGGCTGTGAGGAGAAGACAAGTAAGGAGAAAGCCTCACATCAACTAGGAAAATTAATAGGCTATGGAGATTCCCATCAATTGATATCGATGCAAGTAAGTAGGGATTGCCATGCAACGGATGCAATAGAGCTACAAGTGTATGGAAGCTCAAAAGAAAACTAAGTGGGTGTGCATCCAACTTGCTTGCTCACGAAGACGTAGGGCAATTTAAGGAAGCCCATCATTGGAATATACAAGCCAAGTTCTATAATGAAAAATTCTCACTAGTATATGAAAGTGATAAAATAGGAGACCCTCTATCATGAAGAACATGGTGCTACTTTGAAGAAAAAGTGTGGAAAAGGATAGTAACATTGTCCCTTCTCTCTTTTCTCTCATTATTTTTCTTTTTATCTTTTTTGGGCTCTTTGGCCTCTTTTTTTATTTTGGGCTCTTTGGCCACTTTTTTTTAAAGTCCAGAGTCTCATCTCTACTTGTGGGAGAATCATAGCCTCCATCATTCTTTCCTCACATGGGACAATGCTCTAATAATGATGATCATAACAATTTTATTTACTTACAACTCAAGAATTACAATTCGATACTAGAACAAATATGACTATATGAATGCCTCATGCATATGAACACAATATGACACTGATGTTGTGTGTCATAACAAAACGGAACGGTGGAAGTTGCATGGAAATATATCTCGGAATGGCTATGGAAATGCCATAATGGGTAAGTATGGTGGTTGTTTTGAGGAAGGTATATGGTGGCTTTAATGCACCGGCGAAAGTTGCGCGGTACTAGAGAGGCTAGCAATGGTGGAAGGTGAGAGTGCGTATAATCCATGGACTCAACATTAGTCATAAAGAACTCACATACTTATTGAAAAAGTCTATTAGCCATCAAAACAAAGTACTAATACGCATGCTCCTAGGGGATAGGTTGGTAGGAGTGAACCATCGCGCGCTCCTGACCTCCACACAAAGGACAATCAATAATAAATCATGCTCTAACTTCATTGCATAACGATAAACCATACATGCATGATTCGGGAATCATAAACTTTAGAAGTATTTCTATTAATCCACAATTACTCTATTGCATGACTATAATATCACTATCTTTATATCTCAAAACAAATGCAAGGAATCAAACTTCTCATATATTCAATGCTCTTTATGAAAGTTTTTATTATATTCCTCTTGGATGCCCAACATATTGGGACCAAATTCATAACCTAAGCAAATTGCCATACCATTTTAAAGACTCTCAATATAATATAAGTGAATCATGAGAGTTTATCAATTTCTACAAAACAAAAACACCACCGTGCTCTAAAAAGATATAAGTGAAGCACTAGAGCAACTACCTAGCTCAAAAGATATAAGTGAAGCACATAGAGTATTCTAATAAATTCATGATTAATGTGTGTCCCTCTCAAAAGGTGTGTACAGCAAGGATGATTGTAGCAAACTAAAAAGCAAAGACTCATGTCATACAAGATGCTCCAAGCAAAACACATACCATGTGGTGAATAAAAATATAGCCTCAAGTAATTTTACCGATGATTTGAAGACGAAAGAGGGGAGGCCATTCGATGCATCCCCATGCTTAGATGCTTGGTTGTCCTTGAATATTACCTTGGGGTGCCTTGGTCATCCCCAAGCTTAGGCCTTATCACTCCTTATTCCGTGGTCCATCAAAACTTTACGCAAAACTTGAAAACTTCACAACACAAAACTCAATAGAAAACTCGTAAGCGCCGTTAGTATAATAAAACAAATCACCATTTTAGTACTGTTGAAAACTCATTCCAATTTTATATTGGTGTTATATCTACTGTATTCTAACTTCTCCATGGTTCATACCTCCCGATACTACCCATAGATTCATCAAAATAAGCAAACAACACAACTGAAAACAGAATTTGTCTAAAACAGAACAGTATGTAACAATCTGAATATTTTGTATACTTCTGTAATTCCAAAAATTCTGAAAAATCATGACAACTTAGGCAATTTTTACATCAATCTTCCGAAAAAAAAATCAGATCAAAACACGTTTCTATGATTTTTTTTAAATTCTGGCAATGAGCACAAAAGTTTCTGTTTTTCAGCAAGATCGAACCAACTATCACCATAGATCATCCCAAAGGTCTTAATTGGTTCAAGCAATAATTAAAACACTAAAACACAATTATTATAGAAGTAATATTGCATATAAACATAAAAATAGAAAAGAAATATATTGGGTTGTCTCCCAACAAGCGCTTTTCTTTAAAGCCTTGTAGCTAGGCATTGATAATTTTAACGATGCTCACATGAAAGACAAGAATTGAAGCACAAAGAGAGCATCATATAGCATGTGAAAACAAGTTTAAGTCTAACATACTTCCTATGCATAGGTATTTTATAAGTAAAATATTTAACAAGATAAGCAAAAACTAGCATATGCAAGGAAGAAGAAAGAAACAATAGCAATCTCAACATAATGAGAGGTAACTTAGTAACATCCCCAAGCTTATGGTTTTGCATATTATTCGCACAATTGACATTAATAGAATTTATAATAACATCAATGCAATCATGCTTTTCACTCAAGGAGCTATCCTGAATCGCTTCATACATTTCTTATTTTAATACTTCATCACAATTTTCAGATTCATGAATTTCAATTGGTCCATCATAGTTGGATCTTTTAAAAAGATTAGCAAGTGGATGAGGATCCATAAGCATTTTGTTTTTGATTTCCAATAAACATGCAATTATACCAAGCGAACAAGCAAACAAACCAAGTAAGACATAAATGCAAATGGAAAGAAGGCATATAAAAGGCAAATGTTTTTTGTGTTTTTCTGAAAATGTTTTAGAAGTGGGGGAGAGGAAAACGAGAGGCAAATGGCAAATAATGTAAGTGCAAGAGATGAGAGTTTATGATAGGTACTTGGTAGGCTTGATGTATATCCTCCCCGGCAACGGCGCCAGAAATTCTTCCTGCTACTTCTTGAGCTTGTGTTGATTTTTTTCCTTGAAGAGGAAAGGGTGATGCATCAAAGTAGAGATAAGTATTTCCCTCAGTTAAGAACCAAGGTATCAATCCACTAGGAGGCACAAGCAAGTCCCCAATATATGCACCTGCACAAACTAACAAACACTTGCACACAACGCGAAAAAGGGGTTATCAATCTCTTCATGGTCACGAGCAAAAGTGAGATCTGATAGAGATAGGTATAAAACAAATAAAAGTAAATAAAACTTAGTGATGTCTTTTTGGGTTTTTAGTTTTATAGATCAGAAAATATATGATGGAAAATAGACTCGGGGGCCATTGGTTTCACTAGAGGCTTCTCCCTCGAAGAAAGCATATGGTGGGTAAACAAATTACTATTGAGCAATTGATAGAAAAGCGCATAATTATGACGATATCCAAGGAAATGATCATGAATATAGGCATCATGTCCTTGACAAGTAGACCGACTCCTGCCTGCATCTACTACTATTATTCCACACATCGACCGACTCCTGCTTACATCTACTACTATTACTCCACACATCAATCAACTCCTGCCTACATCTAGAGTATCAAGTTCATAAGAACAGAGTAATGCCTTAAGCAAGATGACATGATGTAGAGGGATAGATCCAATCAATATGGTAAAACCCCCATCTTTTTATCCTTAATGGCAACAATACAAATATGTGCCTCGCTACCCCTACTGTCACTGGGTGAGGACACCGCAAGATTGAACCCATCACAAAGCACCTCTTCCACTGCAAGAAAAAGCAATCTAGTTGGCCAAACCAAATCGATAGATCGGAGAGAAATACAAAGATATCTTAATGATGCATAAAAGAGTTCAGAAAAGACATAAATAATATTCATAGATAATCTGGTCATAAATCCACAATTCATCTGATCTCAACAAACGCACCGCAAAAGAAGATTACATTGAATAAATCTCTAAGAACATCAAGGATAACATTGTATTGAAGATCAAAGAGAGAGAAGAAGCCATCTAGCTACTAGCTATGGACCCGCGGGTCTGTGGTAAACTACTCACACATCATCGGAAGGGCAACAAGGTTGGTGTAGAGGCCCTCCGTGATAGAATCCCCCTCTGACGGAGTACCAGAAAAGGCCCCAAGATGGGATCTCACGCGGTCAGAGGCTTGCGGCGGCGGAAAAGTATCTTTGGTGCGCCCTCTGGTGTAGGGGGAATATTTGGGAATTTATAGTGCAAGGATTAGGTTTAGGGGAGTCCCGAGGGGCCCACAAGCCCTGAGGGCGCCCCCTAGGGGGCTTGTGGCCCTCTCGTGGCTCCTTTAGCCTCCTCTCAAAGCTTCGTTGTTGTCTTCTGGTCCAAGAAAAATCATCGTAAAGTTTTATTCCATTTGGACTCCATTGATTTTATGTAAAACATAAAAACAAGGGGAAAAGATAGCAATTGGAATTGGGCACTAGGTTAATAGCTTAGTCCAAATACTGATATAAAATAGCATATAAATGCATATAAAACATCCAAGATAGATAATATAATAGCATGGAACAATCAAAAATTATAGATACGTTGGAGATGTATCACTAGTCTGCTTCTTTGATGACCAACAGACAAGAGATCGTCCGAGGAAATGGTATGTGCCTGATGTAGACTTGCGATCCACATGATCTCCAGTGTAATCAGAATTAGAAAATCCAGCTAGATCAAAAGATGAGCCCTTGGGGTACCATAATCCAAGCGTTGTTGTGTGAGCTAAATATCGAAGAATTTGTTTCACAGCCTGGTGGTGTGATTTCTTCAGTGTCACTTGAAATCGAGCACACATGCAAACGCTAAGCATAATATCTGGCCTATATGCACATAGGTAAAGACGCGAATCAATGGTGGAACGATATACCTTTTGAACGAATTACCATTTTCGTCTGTGCTGAGTTGACCATTAGTAGGCATTGGGATTTTGAGGCCTTTGCAGTCTTGCATGACGAATTTCTTTAGGCAATCTTCGAGGTATTGATGTCTACTACACAACGTATTCTTGTAGACTCGTGTTGGGCCTCCAAGCGCAGAGTTTTGTAGGACAGTAGTAATTTTCCCTCAAGTGGATGACCTAAGGTTTATCAATCCATGGGAGGCTGATACGTCCATTTTGCATCGCTTTTATATCAATATTTATTGCATCATGGGCTGTTACTACACATTATGTCACAATACTTATGCCTTTTCTCTCTTATTTTATAAGGTTTACCTGAAGAGGGAGAATGCCGGCAGCTGGAATTTAGGACTGGAGAAGGAGCAAATATTAGAGACCTATTCCGCACAAATCCAAAAGTCTTGAAACTCCACGGAAATCAGTTTTGGAATATATTAAAAATAATGGGCGAAGAAAGCACCAGAGGGGGCAACCCACCAGCCACGAGGGTGGAGGGCGCGCCCTACCCCCTGGACGCGCCCCCTGCCTCATGGGCCACCTGGCAGGCCCCCGACGTCCATCTTCTGCTATATGGTGTCTTTTGCCCTTGAAAAAATCATAAGGAAGCTTTCGGGACAAAGCGCCACCATCTCGAGGCGGAACCTGGGCAGGACCACTCTAGGGCTTGATACGTCTCCGTCGTATCTATAATTTTTTATTGTTCCATGCCAATATTCTACAACTCTTACATACTTTTGGCAACTTTTTATACTATTTTTGGGACTAACATATTGATCCAGTGCCCAGTGCCAGTTCCTGTTTGTTGCATGTTTTTTTGTTTTGCAGAAAATCCATATCAAACAGAGTCCAAACGGGATAAAACTGGTGGAGATTATTTTTGGAATATTTATGAATTTTGGGAAGTGGAATCAATGTGAGACGATGCTCGAGGGGCCCACGAGGCAGGGGGCGCGCCCCAGGGGGTTGGGTGAGGGAGTCCTGGATAAGGGGGTATTCGGACAGCCGGACTATGTTCATCGTTCGGACTATAGAAGCGTCAAGATACAAGACTCAAGACTTCGGCTCGTGTCCGGATGGGACTCTCCTTTGCGTGGTAGACAAGCTTGGCGATCCGGATATTATGTTTCCTTCCTTGTAACCGACTCCATGTAAACCCTAGCTCTCCGGTGTCTATATAAACCAGAGAGGATGGTCCTTAGAAGGCCGATCACATTTACAATCATACCATCATAGGCTAGCTCTTAGGGTTTAGCCTCTACGATCTCGTGGTAGATCTACTCTTGTATTCCACATATCTTCAATATTAATCAAGCAGGAAGTAGGGTTTTACCTCCATCGAGAGGGCCCGAACCTAGGTAAACATTGTGCCCCTTGCTTCCTGTTACCAATAGCCTAAGACGCACAGATCGGGACCCCCTACCCGAGATCCGCCGGTTTTGACACCGACATTGGTGCTTTCATTGAGAGTTCCTCTATGTCATCGCTTCGAGGCTTGATGGCGTCCTCAATCGTCAACAATGCAGTCCAGGGTGAGATTTTTCTCCCCGGACAGATCTTTGTGTTCGGCGGCTTCGCACTGTGGGCCAATTCGCTTGGCCAGTTGGAGCACATCGATAGCTTCGCCCCTGGCCGCCAGATCAGGGTTGGAAACTTGATCTACTTGGCAGACATCCGCGGAGACTTGATCTTTGGTGGATTCGAGCCTGTGCCAGGAGCGCCGGACAGTCACAACAAGCACGGCCTAGACCTGCAATCGGGCAATACTCGGGACATCATCCCCGAAGCGGCCCTGGATCTACATCTAGGGCAGGTTGAGTTGCCTACGGATGGAGGGCTGGACCCCGCCCCACGGGCCGCACACTCATCGGCGGTGGAGCCGAACACAGGCCCCACCTCTGTGGAGGCCTGTTACCCTGGGCCCCCGGACTCATATCCGGCTGTTGGCCCCTGTCCGCCCGCTCTTGAGCCAGCCGAGCCAGGCTGGGCTTCGGTAATGGAGTTTACAGTTGCGGACATCTTTCAGCACTCGCCCTTGAGCAACATACTGAACTTAGTAAGATCTCTCTCTTTTTCAGGAGACTCTGGGCGAACTATGTCCAGCCCGAGTGGGAAGCAGGCGACGAAGGAATTCGATGCCCACCCACCACCCACTTCATTGCCACGATCGAAGATTTAACCGACGTGCATGCCTTCGGCTCCGAAGACATTGATGGTATGGACGACGATGTAGGAGAAGTTCCAGAATCCCCTGGGCGCGGGACTACCACCTGGTCCCATGATATATACATGGTAGATACGCCCAATAAGGATGACAGCGATAAACCGGAATATAAAACACCCGGGAAAAAGCCAAAAAGGCGGCGCAGACGCTACTCAAAATCTAGCAATGGCAAAAATAGCGACAAGAGCACAATAAGGGCTGATATACCCGCAAACTCCGAGAGAAATAATGACCACACGGACCCAACGATGGAGCAGGACGAGCCAGGTCACGCCAAATCAAGTTCGAAGCAAATACCCGATCACAATCATCAGGAGGGACGAGCTCATGACGCCGCCCCAGAACAGGAAGACAGTCCGGAAGACAATGCATTCATCATCCCGGACGAACAAGTGGAACGAGACAACCTCCACAGAAAACTTATGGCCACCGCAAGAACTCTAAAAATGCAGAAGCAACGGCTCAAAGCCGCACAAGAAAAGCTCAGCCGAAGATGGAATAAAGTGTTAGACACTGAAGAAAGATATGGCGATGACCGCCATATGAAAAGCTATCCAAAGCGCAAGCTACTGCCAGAGTTCGACAACGCGGCCGTTCCACCAAAAGAAAATCCGACCAAGAAACCAGACGTACCGCTTCACAACCATAACAGAGCAGCGGCGGACACTGTACACGATCCATGCGAGCATCCGGATAAGAAGGCCGATGCAGCCAGGTCCATATATGGATCTAGAAGACCCACCCCGGCGAGGGACTTTGGTCACCCAAATGCTCATACAAGCCAGATACCAGTTCGGAATCAACCCCGAACACAACAACAGCCGACTACATGCCACAACGCGCCCAAATACAGAGGGGCTGCTCACCCCCTGTGCTTCACCGAAGAAGTACTGGACCATGAATTCCCACAAGGCTTTAAACCTGTGAACATAGAGGCATACAACGACACGACAGACCCAGGGGTCTGGATAGAGGATTTTATCCTGCATATTCACATGGCTTGTGGGGATGACCTCCACGCCATCAAATACCTTCCCCTTAAGTTGAAGGGACCAGCTCGACACTGGTTGAAAAGCCTTCCTGAAAACTCAATTGGGAGTTGGGAGGAACTCGAAGATGCTTTCAGGGCCAACTTCCAAGGAACTCATGTCCGGCCTCCAGATGCAGACGATCTAAGTCACATAATCCAACAACCCGGAGAGTCTGCCCGCAAGCTTTGGAACAGATTCCTCACTAAGAAGAATCAAAATTGTCGACTGTCCGGAAGCCGAAGCCTTAGCGGCTTTCAAACACAGCATCTGTGACGAATGGCTCGCCCGACACCTCGGCCAAGAAAAGCCAAGGACAATGGCAGCCTTAACCAGCTTTATGACCCGCTTTTGTGTGGGCGAGGACAGCTGGCTGGCCCGTAAAGGCACCAGCGACCCCAGCACATCCGAAATAAGGGATGGCAACGGGAAGCCATGGCGTAATAAAAGCAAACGCCAAAACAAGGAAGAGAGCCCGGACAAAATGACGGTCAACGCCGGATTCAGGGGCTCTCGACCTGATCAGCAAAAGAAGCCATTCAAAGGCGGTAAAGATGGACCGTCCGGTCTAAACAAAGTCCTGGACAGACTATGCCAAATTCATGGCACCCCGGAGAAACCTGCGAACCACACCCATAGAGAGTGCTGGGTCTTCAAGCAGGCCGGCAAATTAAACGCCGAACACAAGGGGAGGGACACACCAAGCAAAGACGAGGATGAGCCTCACCAGCCAAACACTGGGGGACACAAAAAATTCCCGCTAGAGATTAAAACAGTAAACAAGATCCATGCGACTCACACATCCATGAGAAGGCATGAACACGCGCTCATAGAAGCGCACGATGTAGAGCCCGTCGTACCCACATCTCACTACTGGATGTCCCGTCCGACCTCTTTCGATCACATGGACGGCCGAACTACAATTCGGCAAGGAGGATCACAGGCCTTGGTGCTTGACCCAATAATCGACGGATACCGTCTCACCCATGTCCTCATGGACGCCGGAAGCGGTCTCAGTTTAATATACGAAGACATGGTCCACAGAATGGGGATAGACCCATCCAGAATTAAACAAAGCAAGACCACTTTTGAAGGGGTGATACCATGCGTTGCAGCCTGCGCCAGGGGCTCAGTCCTGCCAGAAGTAACATTCGGCTCCCCAGGCAACTCCAGAAGCGAAGAGCTGCTCTTCACTGTCGCACCCTTCCGAAGCAGCTATCACACATTGCTAGGAAGAACGGCCTTCACCTGCTTCAATGCACTGCCTCACTATGGACACCTTATAATCAAGATGCCCGGTCCCCATGGCATCATCACCGTTAGCGGAATCATAGAGCGCCCTTCACGCGCAGAGGAGTACGCGACGGCCCTGGCGGCCTGACTATAAGCGGCCCTCAGTATAGAAAACATGATTGGTCACTACGACCACAGACACGGTTAGACGAGTCCGGTCACTCGGATAAAATTCAAACAGGGCACCGTATATGTAATCCCATAATGGAAACCAGGGGCTGTATGTATTTAATACAGCCCCACGCTCGGCTCGACCTTATTGTCATGCCAATAGCTTACACTTTTATTACTAATCGCATACTTACGTTGCAACTTCCTACAAGTTTTTCTTTTTTTACAGACAACGTTCTTTGCGATACCCTTCCAGGATATGGCACAACGGAGACAAAGGCGCAGACGTGCACCAGGGCACCATGCAACAGGTTTCTTTTTAGATTAAGCCCCTGTGTAAACCTTTTCTACTGCCTCTTGTTGTTTAAACCATCCCATGGGTTCTATACCCACAGAGGATACTGCCATTTTTGGAATCTGGCCACGGTAGACTAAAATTGCACGTACCAAGGAATAAAGGGCTTACAATAGGCTCTTATCAGCCTATCTTATTTTACAAAATACCAAATACCCTCGGGAGTATTCGGCGTCACGAGTTTGGCCGTATATGCATCAGCTCCGAATCATGTACACACGCGCCCATATTGGATACACACTAAGGTACCAGGGGCTACATAATAGCCCCACCATTATACTCCCATGGCTAAGCGAAAGTGTTACATCTATATAGTCCGGTTGCCTCATTCGACGTGCGATCACCTCCTTTATGGACCAAGATGTTCGATCAAGTGTGATTAAGAACATTTTTTCGCGAACACCCCCGCATTACATGCGTGGGGGCTAAAGCCAACGACCGCTATCTTTTGGACTACTTATATATATAAGAACGGCCGCACAGGGGGGACAATCATACTTTCGGGCAAAAGTATAAACATAGCCTCATAATTAAACTAAACATTTTTCTTTACAATGATTCGACCTATCACTCGATTGACACATCCTTCGAGCAATGTGCCTCTATTAGGCGGGCACCTTCCGTGACTTGCGCCAAGTAGTGCTCGGCCAGATATTGGCCTCCCGCTGGATCCTGGGTCGCTATTACAGTGGCCTCCATATCCGTCCAATAGGCTTTAACGCGGGCCAGTGCCATCCATGCACCCTCTATGCACGCCGACCTCTTCATGGCGTCAATCCGAGACACGGCTCCAAGGAACTGCTGCACCAAACCAAAATAGTTGTCCGGCTTAGGCCCCTTCGGCCAAAGATGGTCTATTACAGACCGCATTGCCAGCCCGGACAGCCTGTGGAGCTCCACCATAGCAGCCACCTTGTCATTCAGCAGCAGCGGGCGAGTGGGAGCATGGAATTGCAACCAGAAAAGCTTCTCCACTTCTTCATCGCCTTGACCCTCGAACAACTTGACAGCGTCAGCTGTACTATTCGCCAAGTCCGCATATGCGTCTGCCGGACTCAAGCGCCCCGCCAGGGGAGCATACTTGGGATCCAAGAACTTCGTCCGCAGTAAGTATGAGCCCCCATCCACGATCTTGTCGGCCTGTTGGAGCTCTTCCCACATACTGCGGATCTCGGTCCGCATCTCCTTGGCGGCATTAAGTGCCTTGTCCAGCTCGGCCGAACTAGCCTTACTCTCCTTTTTGAGGAGCGCGTACCGGTCGGTGGCATTCTTTAACTCCCTAGCCATTTCGGCTACCTTTTCTGTGCTTCGGCGATGAGCAGCCTGTTCGGCTCTCAATTGCTCGGCCGCCTTTAGGGCAGCCGCATTGCTAGCCTGAGCTTGTTCCTTGGCTTGAGCAAGCTCCGCCCTCAGGGCCTCCACGGCAGCAGCACCATCTGCAGTGCAACCACATGGCATTAATACTACGCCCCTCTTATAGTTCCCTATACATAATAATAAGGGAAGCTGAGCACATACCCTGTGACTCCTCCAGCCGCTTATTCACCAGTGTGATATCGGCATAAATTGATCCGATCTGCCTCCTTAGTTCGGCGGCTTCAACAGGCTGGTCGGCTGCCGAATCCTTGTATACCTGCGCACATGTGCGGCGCAACCATTATTATATGATCCACCATTTGCCGCCTACGGCGGGCAACCAGAGTCTCAGGGGCTACTATCTATAGGGAGCACACCTAGCGCGTGCTTCATAACCAAAAAGTTGTGCATTTTTTACTACATACCTCAAAGCCTTTGAGCAGGCTTGCAAATGCCTCATTCAAGCCGCTGGTAGCGGATGAAATCTTTGCAAGCACCATGCTCATTAAGGAGCGGTGCTCCTACGAGAGTGCGGCTCGCTCCAGACGACCTGTCAGTGCGTCCTGCCGGACACTAAACTGCGCCGGACCCTTCTCATCGCCCCACGTGGGAGCCAAACGCTCCGGACTCAGGGCGGCTGACATATTAGCCTCCGGCTTCGGCAGATCCGGACTCCTCCGTGACGACACCTCTGTGTCGCCCGCTTCGTGAAGCGGAGAGGTGGGCAGAGCCTCACTCTCCATCATCTCCGTACGAAGGTCTCCCGAAGACGAACTCTGTTGAGAAGAGCTGCTCACCGGACTATGAAAGACAAAGTCCTGGTTATGGATCTTGGAGTAACACCACACTTTTGAATTAATGAATAACTTACGGCTCGGTGGAGAGCTGGCCCCCTGGTGGGCATGACGCGGTGAGGATGCCCGTCACGGCAAAGCCCTTGGGCGATGTTTTCTTCCCTTGCTTGGGCGTCTCCGCCTCCAAGTCTTCGGAGGCGGCCCTCTTCTTCCCGCGTGGGGAGGAGGCTTTAACCTCCCCTTTCCGGCTATCTTCCATAGGAGAGGTAGAGATTTCCCTAGTCTGGATGCGTAGCGTGTGAAGTTCGGCTTCACTGCCCTTTCCTTCGCCTTTCCCTGAAGGGATTTTGCTGAGCGCCCGGCCCAACATCTTTGCGATAGTGGGGCCAGGCGAGCCTTCAGGAAGTGGCGTCGGACACCTGATTCTCTCCGCCTTGTTAAGCCATTCCTGGACACGACAGGGTTTTTAGAATAAAGGTTATGATAAATATACATGAAGTGTCCAGCTTTGAAGTTACTTACTTGGGTATCTAGGCGATTGCAGCTTAGGCCCGCATCCTCGGTGGTGTCCGGACACTTTACTTGAGGTCCGAGGAATAATTTACACATCCCTTCGAGCTTCAGGATGAAGAAGTGCTTAATAGTCCACGGACCCTCCGGATTAAATTCCCACATCCGGAGAGGCCGACGTTTGCACGGCAACATCCGCTGGATTAGCATCACTTGCATTATGTTGACAAGATTTATGTCCCTCTCAATAAGCTCCCGGATGCGGTTCTGCAATTATGTACATCGCCAGCAGGCCCATAGTTCCATCCCACGTTGGTCCAAGACGCCAACTATGACGGAGGGCCTGAGCGGAACTCGGGGGCAGCTGCCCACTTTGTGCCCCTGGGAGCAGTAACATAGAACCATCTCCGTTGCCATACATCGGATACTTCCGGAAAAGAACCCTCTGGCCATGGGGCATCAGCGTTTCTGCTTATTATAGCGCCTCCGCACTCTGCATGTCGCCCCTTGATCATCTTCGGCTTCACGTTAAAGGTCTTCAGCCATAAGCCGAAGTGTGGGTTGACGTGGAGAAAGGCCTCACACACGATAATAAAAGACGAGATGTGGAGGATAGCGCCGGGAGCCAGATCGTGGAAATCCAACCCGTAGTAGAACATGAGCCCCCTCACGAAGGGGTCGAGGGTGAAGCCTAGGCCTCGGAGGGAGTGAGGGATGAACACGACGCTCTTGTTGGGCTCCAGCATGGGGATAGCTTGTCCTGGAGTAGGAAGCCTGTGCTGGATATCGGTGGTCAGGTATCCGACCTCCCTAAGCTTCGCAATGTCCTCCCCTTGAATCGAGTAGGCCACCCACTGGCCTGTTGCGTCTGATCCGGACATGATTGGAGGGTCTGGGGTGCCGGAGCTTGGGTTTTAGGCGCTGGAGCTCGAGGGGCGAGGAGGAGCAGGAGAGGTGGTGAAAGGCGTAGGCCTTGACCCCTTTATAAAAGGGATGAATACCAAGAGCCCTTAGCGTGACCGCTTGAGACTTATCTAAAATACACAGAATCATACCAACGGTCGCCATGGGGTCACGTATGCCCATATTAATAAAAAAGCCCGTATTAAGGGGGACACGATCTCTGCCTTGGCAGGACGTGCCAATAAAACCGCCTTGCGACGCGAGTCGAGGTGGAGCAGGAGACGCCAGTTCGTGTTGGACCAGGCCACGATACAAGGGCACAACCTGGCAAGATTACCAGCAGAATAGATTTATGCTAGGGTATGTGAAGATCATCTTGCAGAGTCGGACACGGTCTACGTGTTCGATAATCATCTTGGAGTATTCAGAGGAGGAACCCGCCTTGCAATGCCGAAGACAAGACTGTGCGCCGGACTCATCGTCATTGAAGCCTGGTTCAGGGGATACTAAGGGAGTCCTGGATAAGGGGGTATTCAGACAGCCGAACTATGTTCATCGTCCGGACTATAGAAGCGTCAAGATACAAGACTCAAGACTTCGGCTCGTGTCCAGATGGGACTCTCCTATGCGTGGTAGACAAGCTTGGCAATTCGGATATTATGTTTCCTTCCTTGTAACTGACTCCATGTAAACCCTAGCTCTCCGGTGTCTATATAAAGCGGAGAGGATGGTCCTTAGAAGGCCGATCACATTTACAATCATACCATCATAGGCTAGCTCTTAGGATTTAGCCTCTACGATCTCGTGGTAGATCTACTCTTGTATTCCACATATCTTCAATATTAATCAAGCAGGAAGTAGGGTTTTACCTCCATCGAGAGGGCCCGAACCCAGGTAAACATTGTGTCCCTTGCTTCCTGTTACCATCAGCCTAAGACGCACAGATCGGGACCCCTACCCAAGATCCGCCGGTTTTGACACCGACATTGGGCACACCCCTAACCCTCATGGACACCCCGTAAGGCGGTTGTTGCCCTTCTTTCGCTGCAAGATAGCTAATATCTGGAAAAAAATTGTGTTCAAAGTATCAATCCAATTGGAGTTACGGATCTTCGGGAATATAAGAAACAGTGAAAGGGCAGAACCAGGAGCGCAGAAACAGAGAGACAGATCCAATCTCGGAGGGGCTCTCGCCCCTACCACGCCATGGAGACCATGGACCAGAGGGGAAACCCTTCTCCCATCTAGGGAATAGGTCAAGGAAGATTAAGAAAAAGGGGGCTCTCTCCCCCTCTCTCCCGGTGGCACCAGAACGTCGCCGGGGCCATCATCACCACCGTGATCTACACCAACACCTCTGTCATCTTCACCAACATCTCCATCACCTTCCCCCATCTATCTACAGTGGTCCACTCTCCCGCAACCCGCTGTACCCTCTGCTTGAACATGGTGCTTTATGCTTCATATTATTATCCAATGATGTGTTGCCATCCTATGATGTCTGAGTAGATTTTCGTTGTCCTATCGGTAATTGGTGAATTGCTATGATTGGTTTAATTTGCTTGTGGTTATGTTGCTATCCTTTGGTGCCCATCATATGAGCGTGCGCGTGGATCACACCATAGGGTTGGTTGTATGTTGATAGGACTATGTATTGCAGGGCTAGAGTGACAGAAGCTTCAACCTAGCATAGAAATTGATGCATACGGGATTGAAGGGGGACCAGTATATCTTAATGCTATGGTTGGGTTTTACCTTAATGAACATTAGTAGTTGCGGATGCTTGCTAATAGTTCCAATCATAAGTGCATAGAATTCCAAGTCAGGGATGACATGCTAGCAGTGGCCTCTCCCACATAAAACTTGCTATCGGTCTAGTAAAGTAGTCAATTGCTTAGGGACAATTTCACAACTCCTACCACCACTTTTCCACACTCGCTATACTAAATTTATTGCGTCTTTATCTAAACAACCCCTAGTTTTATTTGCGTGCTCTTTATATTCTTGCAAACCTATCCAACAACACCTACAAAGTCCTTCTCATACTTGTTTTAGGTAAAGCGAACGTTAAGCATGCTTAGAGTTATATCGGTGGTCGATAGAACTTGAGGGAATATTTGTTCTACCTTTAGCTCCTCGGTGGGTTCGACACTCTTACTTATCGAAAGAGGCTACAATTGATCCCCTATACTTGTGGGTTATCTAGACCTTTTTCTAGCGCCGTTGCAGGGGAGTGATAGCATGGGGTGAATATTCTCATGTGTGCTTGTTTGCTTTATCACTAAGTAACTTTTATTTGCTGTTCTTAGTTGTTTTCTATCTTTAGTTATGGGTAGGAAACGCAAAAATACCAAAAAAATTAGTTGCACCTACTACACCAATGGTTGAAGAACCACTCAAAATCTATCACACTCCTGAAGCTTTTTACTTGGATCATCTTCGATCCCTTTGTGCTCGTGCTGAAACCCCAACTAGCTTAGTTGAGGGCAAATATTTAGATGAGCATGCTTGTTATGTGCGATACTGCATATCTGAAAAAGGGAAACTTTTACTAGATCAAATTCATCGTTTGTAATTCTATGCTTGGAATTTATGTGAAATATATGATTTTACTTGTTGTTCTGAAGACCCTAAGAAACACCTTCCCTACGAATGTGAATTTAGTGATAATGGAATCATATCTTCGTATGCTAAGGTTGTTTATAATTACTATGTTGTTCAACAAATTGAAGAATTTGTTGCTTTTAAGGGTGCTTATGAAATTGCTTATTTGATTGGAAAGTATGATGCCACTCTTTACAAATCTGAAAATTTTGCCATACTTAAATATTGTTATGATAATTATGCTTCTAATGCCTATGTTAAACCATATATTGAGGACTCCTCCACTGTCCAAGAAGAGACTAATATTTTGCAGGAGTCTATGGAAGAAGGAAAAAGATGAGGAGGAGAGCGAAGAACAAAAGGAGGAAGAGCGGATTAGCTACCCGTGCCCACCTTCTAATGAGAGTAACTCTTCAACTCATACATTGTTTAATTTCCCTTCGTGCTTACCGAAGGATGAATGCTATGATGATTGTTATGATCCCGTTGATTCTTTTGAAATATCCCTTTTTGATGATGCTTGTTATGCTTGTGGCCAAGATGCCAATATGAATTATGCTTATGGAGATGAAATTGCTATAGTTCCTTATGTTAAACATGAAATTGTTGCTATTGCACCCACGCATGATAGTCCTATTATCTTTTTGAATTCTCCCGACTACACTATATCGAAAAAGTTTGCCCTTATTAAGGATTATATTGATGGGTTGTGTTTTACTACTACACATGATGATTTTTGATAGATATAATATGCATGTGCTTGCTGCTCCAACTTACAATTATTATGAGAGAGGAACTACATCTCCGCCTCTCCATGTTTCCAATATGATAAAATTGCATGAAATTGTTTATACTATGCATTGGCCTTTACTTTGTGTGCATGAATTGTTCTTTTATGACATGCCGATGCATAGGAAGACAGTTAGACTTCTTTGTTGCTTGATATATGTTACTTTGTGCTCACTACTAAATTACAAATCATTGTTAATTAAAATTGGCTTTGATATACCTTGGGATCCGGGTGGATCCATTACTTGAGCACCTTATGCCTAGCTTAGTGGCTTTAAAGAAAGCGCTACCAGGGACACAACCTGGAAGTTTTAGAGAGTCATTTATTTCTATTGAGTGCTTTTATATAGTCTAGAAACAAAAAAATAAAGTGGGGAACCCAAAACTTTTCAAAAAGGAAAGTGAAAGTGAGAAAGACAAGCATTGTTGAAGTGGGGGAGCTCCTTGAACTTTGTTCATGCTCACGGAAACTTTGTGAATCTTAATTACAGAAAATTTTCATCAAAAATAATTATCCCCTTGTACAATTCCATCGTATTATAAAATAATGTGCCAAGGTTTGACTTTAGGATGTTTAGATTGCTTGTTGGTTGGTGCGGTGCAAGACAGAAACTTTGGTTGTAGTGCGCGGTTTTACATTTTTTACTGGAACGTCAAACGGTTATGAAACTTTTTCCACTGTATTTCTTTACAATTTTTTTTATTTTTCCTAATTTTAGCAGAATTTTTGGGGTACCATAAGTATGGTGAATGTTCAGATTACTACAGACTGCCCTGTTTAAGACAAATTCCATTTTTGATGCATAAGTTTGCTTATTTTGATGAAACTATCAATTTCTATCAGTGGATTAAGCCATGGAAAAGTTATATTACAGTAGCTACAATGCAAAAACAAAATATGAATTGGTTTGCAACAGTACTTAGATTAGTGATTTGCTTTATTATACTAACGGATCTTACTGAGTTTTCTGTTGAAGTTTTGTGTGGATGAAGTGTTCGAAGATCGAGGAGGTCTCGATATGAGGAAAAGGAGGAGAGGCAAGAGCTGAAGCTTGGGGATGCCCAAGGCACCCCAAGTAAATATTCAAGGAGACTCAAGCGTCTAAGCTTGGGGATGCCCCGGAAGGCATCCCATCTTTCTTCAACAAGTATCAGTATGTTTTCGGATTCGTTTCGTTCATGTGATATGTGCAAATCTTGGAGCGTCTTTTGCATTTAGTTTCCACTTTTATTTTATGCACCATTCTGGTATGAGATAGTCCATGGTTGATTTATAGAATGCTCATTGCACTTCACTTAAATCTTTTGAGTATGGCTTTATAGAATGCTTCGTGTGCTTCACTTATATCATTTGAAGTTTGGATTACCTGTTTCTCTTCACATAGAAAACCGCCATTTGTAAAATGCTCTTTTGCTTCACTTATATTTGTTAGAGCATGGGCATTTATTTTGTAGAAAGAATCAAATTCTCAGGCTTCACTTATATCTATTTAGAGAGATGACAGGAATTGGTCATTCACATGGTTAGTCATAAAATCTTACATAAATTTTGTAGGTCACTGAATATGATATGTTTGATTCCTTGCAATAGTTTTGCGATATAGAGATGATAATATGTGGGAGGTTCTAGTAAATGGTTGTGTTTAGGAATAATATTGGTGTTAAGGTTTGTGATTCCCGAAGCATGCACGTATGGTCTCCTAACTATGTAACAAAATTGGCGCGCATTGTATTTTGATTGTTTATCTTTGCGTGAAGGTCGGGGGCGTGCGATGGTTAACTCCTACCAACCTCCCCCCTAGGAGCATGCGTGGTAGTACTTTGCTTAGAGGGCCAATAAACTTTTGCAATAAGTATATGAGTTCTTTATGACTGACGTGAGTCCATGGATTATACGCACTCTTACCTTTCTGCAGTTTGCTAGCCTCTACGGTACCGTGCATTGCCCTTTCTCACCTCGAGAGTTGGTGCAAACTTTGCCGGTGCATCCAAACCCCGTGATACGATACGCTCTGTCACACATAAGCCTCCTTATATCTTCCTCAAAACAGCCACCATACCTACCTATCATGGCATTTCCATAGCCATTCCGAGATATATTGCCATGCAACTTCCATCATCATCATATACATGACTTGAGCATTCATTGTCATATTGCCTTGCATGATCGTAAGCTAGCTAGCATGATGTTTTCATGGCTTGTCCATTTTTTGATTTCATTGCTACGCTAGATCATTGCACATCCCGGTACACCACTGGAGCCATTCATATGGAGTCATATTTTTGTTCTAGTATGAGTTGTAATATTGAGTTGTAAGTAAATATAAGTGTGATGATCATCATTATTAGAGCATTGCCCCAGTGAGGAAAGGATGATGGAAGCAATGATTCCCTCACAAGTTGGGATGAGTCTCCGGACTTTATGAAAAATAAAAGAGGCCAAAGAAGCCCAAATAAAAAAAGAGGCCAAAGAAGCCCACCAAAAAAATAAAAATAAAATAAAAAAGAGAAATTAAAAAATGAGAGAAAAAGAGAGAAGGGGCAATGTAACCATCCTTTGACCACACTTGTGCTTCAAAGTAGCACCATGTTCTTCATAGAGAGAGTCTCCTATTCTTTCACTTTCATATACTAGTCGGAATTGTATTTATAGAACTTGGCTTGTATATTCCGATGATGGGCTTCCTTAAATGCCCGGGGTCTTCATGAGCAAGCAAGTTGGATGCACACCCACTTAGTTTCATTTTGAACTTTCATACACTTATAGCTCCAGTGCATCTGTTGCATGGCAATCCCTACTCCTCGCATTGACATCAATTGATGGGCATCCCCATAGCCCGTTGATTAGTCACGTCGATGTGAGACTTTCTCCCTTTTGTCTTCTCCACACAACCTCCATCATCATACTCTATTCCACATGTAGTGCTATATCCATGGCTTGCGCTCATGTATTGCGTGAGGGTTCGAAAAAGCTTAAGCGCGTTAAAAAGTATGAACCAATTGCTTGGCTGACACCGGGATGGGCATGAGGTGTACCTTGTTAAGAAAAGGGAGCATAAAAGACTATATTATTTTGTAGGGATAACATTCTTTAGCATTGATATTTTGAAAGACATGATTGTTCATTAGGATGCCCGAGTATTAAATTCTTTTATGTCAAATGATAGACTATTTCTTTGAATCACTCGTGTCTTAATATTCATGTCATGATTAGATTACATGATCAAGATTATGCTAGGAAGCATTCCACATTAAAAATTATCTTTTTTATCATTTACCTACTCGAGGGCGAGCAGGAATTAAGCTTGGGGATGATGATATGTCTTCGTCGTATCTATAATTTTTTATTGTTCCATGCCAATATTCTACAACTCATACATACTTTTGGCAACTTTTTATACTATTTTTGGGACTAACATATTGATCCAGTGCCCAGTGCCAGTTCCTGTTTATTGCATGTTTTTTGTTTTGCAGAAAATCCATATCAAACAGAGTCCAAACGGGATAAAAACTGACGGAGATTATTTTTGGAATATTTATAAATTTTGGGAAGTGGAACCAACGCGAGACGATGCTCGAGGGGCCCACGAGGCAGGGGGCGCGCCCCAGGGGGTGGGCGCGCCCCTGACCCTCATCGACACCCCGTAAGGCAGTTGTTGCCCTTCTTTCGCCGCAAGATAGCTAATATCCGGAAAGAAATCATGTTCAAACTTTCAATCCAATCGGAGTTACGAATCTCTGGGAATATAAGAAACAGTGAAAGGGCAGAACCAGGAGCGCAGAAACAGAGAGACAGATCCAATATCGAAGGGGCTATCGCCCCTCCCACGCCATGGATACCATGGACCAGAGGGGAAACCCTTCTCCCATCTAGGGAAAAGGTCAAGAAAGAAGAAGAAGAAGGGGGCTCTCTCCCCCTCTCTCCCGGTGGCGCCGGAACGTCGCCGGGGCCATCATCATCACCCTGATCTACACCAACACCTCTGTCATCTTCACCAACATCTCCATCACCTTCCCCCATCTATCTATAGTGGTCCACTCTCCCGCAACCCTATGTACCCTCTACTTGAACATGGTGCTTTATGCTTAATATTATTATCCAATGATGTGTTGCCATCCTATGATGTCTGAGTAGATTTTTGTTGTCCTATCAGTAATTGGTGAATTGCTATGATTGGTTTAATTTGCTTGTGGTTATGTTGCTGTCCTTTCGTGCCCATCATATGAGCACGCACGTGGATCACACCATAGGGTTAGTTGTATGTTGATAGGACTATGTATTGGAGGGCTAGAGTGACAGAAGCTTCAACCTAGCATAGAAATTGATGCATACGGGGTTGAAAGGGGACCAATATATCTTAATGCTATGGTTGGGTTTTACCTTAATGAACGTTAGTAGTTGTGGATGCTTGCTAATAGTTCCAATCATAAGTGCATAGAATTCCAAGTTAGGGATGACATGCTAGCAGTGGCCTCTCCCACATAAAATTTGCTATCGGTCTAGTAAAGTAGTCAATTGCTTAGGGACAATTTCACAACTCCTACCACCACTTTTCCACACTCGCTATACTAACTTTATTGCGCCTTTATCTAAACAGCCCCTAGTTTTTATTTACGTGCTCTTTATATTCTTGCAAACCTATCCAGCAACACCTACAAAGTCCTTCTAGTTTCATACTTGTTTTAGGTAAAGTGAACGTTAAGCGTGCGTAGAGTGGTATCGGTGGTCGATAGAACTTGAGGGAATATTTGTTCTACCTTTAGCTCCTCGTTGGGTTCGACACTCTTACTTATCGTAAGAGGCTACAATTTATCCCCTATACTTGTGGGTTATCAGGGCTCCGGCGAAGCTGTTCTGCTGGGGAAACATCCCTCCAGGAGGGGGAAATCGTGGTCATCGTCATCACCATCGATCCTATCATCGAGAGGGGGTCAATCTCCATCAACATCTTCACCAGCACCATCTCCTCTCAAACCCTAGTTCATCTCTTGTATCCGATTTTTGTCTCAAAACCTCATATTGGTACCTGTGGGTTGATAGTAGTGTTGATTACTCCTTGTAGTTGATGATAGTTGGTTTATTCGGTGGAAGATCGTATGTTCAGATCCTTAATGCTATTCAATACCCCTTTGATTATGAATATGAATATGATTTGTGATTAGTTATGTTTGTTCCTGAGGACATGGGAGAAGTCTTGTTATAAGTAATCATGTGAATTTGGTATTCATTCGATATTTTTATGAGATGTATGTTGTCTCTCCTCTAGTGGTGTTATGTGAACATCGACTACATGACAATTCACCATGATTTGGGCCTAGGGGAAGGCATTGGGAAGTAATAAGTAGATGATGGGTTGCTAGAGTGACATAAGCTTAAACCCTAGTTTATGCGTTGCTTCGTAAGGGGCTGATTTGGATCCATATGTTTCATGCCATGGTTAGGTTTACCTTAATTCTTGTTTCATAGTTGCGGATGCTTGCGAGAGGGGTTAATCATAAGTGGGATGCTTGTCCAAGGAAGGGCAGTACCCAAGCGCCGGTCCACCCACATATCAAATTATCAAAGTAATGAACACGAATATATGAGCGTGATGAAAACTAGCTTGACAAAAATTCCCATGTGTCCTCGGGAGCGCTTTGCTTTATATAAGAGTTTGTCCAGGCTTATCCTTTGCTACAAAAAGGATTGGGCCACCTTAATGCACCTTGTTACTTTTGTTACTTGTTACCCGTTACGAATTACCTTATCACAAAAATATCTGTTGCCAATAATTTCAGTGCTTGCAGAGAATACCTTACTGAAAACCGCTTGTCATTTCCTTCTGCTCCTCGTTGGGTTTGATACTCTTACTTATCGAAAGGACTACGATAGATCCCCTATACTTGTGGGTTATCAAGACTCTCTTTTGGCACCGATGCCGGGGAGTGAAGCGCCTTTGGTAAGTGGAATTTGGTAAGGAAACATTTTTACAGTGTGCTGAAATTTACTGTCACTTGTTACTATGGAAAATAATCCTTTGAGGGGCTTGTTCGAGGTATCTTCACCCCGACCAGAAGAGCAAAGAGTTGCTCCTCAACCTACTGAACCTACTGAAAATATTTACTTTGAAATTCCTTCAGGTATGATAGAGAAACTACTAGCTAATCCCTATACAGGAGATGGAACATTACATCCCGATATGCACTTAATCTATGTGGATGAAGTTTGTGGATTATTTAAGCTTGCAGGTATGCCCAAGGATGTTGTCAAGAAGAAGGTATTCCCTTTATATTTGAAGGGAAAGACATTGACATGGTATAGGCTATGTGATGATATTGGATCATGGAACTACAACCAATTGAAATTGGAATTTCATCAGAAGTTTTATCCTATGCATCTGGTTCATCGTGATCGGAATTATATATATAATTTTTGTCCTCGTGAAGGAGAAAGTATCGCTCAATCTTGAGGGAGTCTTAAGTCAATGTTATATTCATGCCCCAATCATGAGCTTTCAAGAGAAATTATTATTCAAATTTTTTATGCTCGGCTTTCTCATAATGATCGCTCCATGCTCGATACTTCTTGTACTAGTTCTTTTATGATGAAGACTATTGAATTCGAATGTGATTTATTGGAGAGAATTAGACGCAACTCTGAAGATTGGGAACTCGACGAAGGTAAGGAGTCGGGTATAACCCCTAAGTTTGATTGTATTAAATCTTTTATGGATACCGATGCTTTTCGTGAATTTAGCACTAAATATGGACTTGACTCTGAGATAGTAGCTTTTTCTGTGAATCATTTGCTACTCATGTTGATCTCCCTAAGGATAAGTGGTTTAAATATCATCCTCCCATTGAAGTGAAAGTAGTAGAACCTATTAAAGTTGAAGAAAAAACTATTACTTATAATGTTGATCCTATTGTTCCTACCGCTTATATTGAGAAACCACCCTTTCCTGTTAGAATAAAGGATCATGCTAAAGCTTCAACTGTGGTTCGTAAGAGTAATACTATAGAACACCTACACCCCCTGAGAAAATTAAAGTTGAACCTAGTATTGCTATGGTCAAAGATCTCTTGGTCGATAATATTGATGGGCATGTTATTTACTTCTGTGATGAAGCTGCTAGAATTGCTAGACCCGATACTAGAAATAAACATAGACCTGTTGTTGGCATGCTTGTTGTTTCTGTTAAAATAGGAGATCATTGTTATCATAGCTTATGTGATATGGGTGCTAGTGTGAGTGCAATACCTTATTCCTTATACAAAGAAATTATGCATGATATTGCACCTGCTGAGACAGAAGGTATTGATGTTACTATTAAGCTTACCAATAGAGATACTATTTCACCAATAGGGATTGTTAGATATGTTGAAGTCCTATGTGGGAAAATTAAATATCCTACTAATTTTCTTGTTCTTGGTTCCCCACAAGATGACTTTTGTCCCATTATATTTGGTAGACCCTTCTTGAATACTGTTAATGCTAAGATAGACTGCGAAAAGGATATTGTTACTGCTGGTCTAGGGGATATGTCTCTTGATTTTAATTTTGCTAAATTTCGTAGACAATCCCATGATAAAGAATTGCCTAGTAAAGATGAAATTATTGGTCTTGCTTCTATTGTCGTGCCTCCTAATGGTCCTTTAGAACAATATTTGCTCGACCATGAAAATGATATGTTTATGAATGAAAGAAGGGAAGTAGATGAAGTATTCTTTAAGCAAGGACCTATTTTGGAACACAATTTGTTTGTTGAAATTCTCGAAGATCCTCCTCCACCAAGGGTGATCCCGTGTTTGAGCTTAAACAATTACCTGATACTCAAATATGCCTATCTTGATGAAAATAAGATATATCCTGTTATTATTAGTGCCAACCTTTCAGAGCATGAAGAAGAGAAATTATTGAAAACTCTGAAGAAGCATTGTGCTGCTATTGGATATACTCTTGATGATCTTAAGGGCATCAGTCCCACTCTATGCCAACACAAAATAAAACTGGAGAAAGATGCTAAACCAGTTGTTGATCACCAATGATGGTTAAATCCTAAGATGAAAGAAATGGTAAGAAATGAAATAGTAAAGCTCTTGGAGGCAGGTATAATTTATCCTGTTGCTGATAGTCAGTGGGTAAGTCCCGTTCATTGTGTCCCTAAGAAGGGAGGTATTACTGTTATTCCTAATGATAAGGATGAATTGATCCCACAAAGAATTGTTACAGGTTATAGAATGGTAATTGATTTCCGCAAATTAAATAAAGGTACTAGAAAAGATCATTACCATTTACCCTTTATTGATCAAATTCTAGAAAGACTATCCAAACATACACATTTTTGCTTTCTAGATGGTTATTCTGGTTTCTCTCAAATACCTGTGTCAAAAGAAGATCGGGAAAAGACCACCTTTACTTGCCCTTTCGGTACCTTTTCTTATAGACGTATGCCTTTTGGTTTATGCAATGCACCTGCCACCTTTCAAAGATGTATGACTGCTATATTCTCTAACTTTTGTGAAAAGATTGTTGAGGTTTTCATGGATGATTTCTCCATTTATGAAACTTCTTTTCATGATTGCTTAAGCAACCTTGATCGAGTTTTGCAGAGATGTGAAGAAAGTAATCTTGTCTTGAATTGGGATAAGTGACACATTATGGTTAATGAAGGTATTGTCATGGGGCATAAAATTTCTGAAAGAGGTATTGAAGTTGATAAAGCTAAAGTAGATGCTATTGAAAAGATGCCGTGTCCTAAAGATATCAAAGGTATAAGAAGTTTCCTTGGTCATACTGGTTTCTATAGGAGGTTTATTAAAGACTTCTCTAAAATTGCTAGGCCTCTGACTAATCTCTTGCAAAAATATGTTCTTTGTTTTTTGTGACGATTGTGTAGAAGCATTTGAAATACTTAAGAAGGCATTGATTTCTGCACCTATTGTTCAGTCACCTAATTGGAATTTACCCATTTAAATAATGTGTGATGCTAGTGAGTATGCTGTTGGTGTTGTTTTAGGACAAAGAGTTGATAAGAAATTAAATGTTATCCAATATGCTAGTAAAACTCTAGACAGTGCTTAAATTATGCTACTACTGAAAAAGAATTTTTAGCAGTTGTATTTGCTTGTGATAAGTTCAGACCTTATATTGTTGATTCCAAAGTAACTGTTCACAATGATCATGCTACTATTAAATATTTTATGGAAAAGAAAGACGCTAAACAGAGACTTATTAGATGGGTTCTCTTGCTACAAGAATTTGACTTGCACATTATTGATAGAAAGGGAGCTGAGAACCCCGTTGCAGACAACTTGTCTAGGTTAGAAAATGTTCTTGATGACCCACTACCTATATATGATAGCTTTCCTGATGAACAATTAGCTGTCATAAATGCTTCTCGTACTGCTCCATGGTATGCTGATTATGCTAATTACATTGTTGCTAAATTTATACCACTTAGTTTCACATACCAGCAAAAGAAAAAGTTTTTATGTGATTCAAGACATTACTTTTGGGATGACCCACACCTTTACAAAGAAGGAGTAGATGGTGTTATTAGACGTTGTGTACCTGAGAATGAGCAGGAACAGATCTTATGCAAGTGTCACTCTGAGGTCTACGGAGGACACCACACTGGAAATAGAACTACACATAAGGTATTGCAATCCGGTTTTTATTGGCCTACTCTTTTCAAAGATGCCCGTAAGTTTGTCTTGTCTTGTGATGAATGGGAAAGAATTGGTAATATTAGTGGACGTTAGGAAATTCCTATGAATTATTCACTTGTTATTGAACCATTTGATGTTTGGGGCTTTGATTATATGGGACCTTTTCCTTCCTCTAACGGATATACACATATTTTAGTTGCTGTTGATTATGTTACTAAGTGGGTAGAAGCTATTCCAACTAGTAGTGTTGATCATAACACTTCTATTATGATGCTTAAAGAAGTTATTTTTTCGAGGTTTGGAGTCCCTAGATATTTAATGACTGATGGTGGTTCACATTTTATTCATGGTGCTTTTCGTAAAATGCATGCTAAGTATGAGTTAATCATAGAATTGCATCTCCATATCATCCTCAGTCTAGTGTTCAGGTAGAATTGAGTGATAGAGAAATTAAATTGATTTTGCAAAAGACTGTTAATAGATCTAGAAAGAATTGGTCCAAGAAACTTGATGATGCATTATGGGCCTATAGAACTGCTTATAAAAATCCTATGGGTATGTCTCCGTATAAAATGGTTTATGGAAAATCTTGGCACTTACCTCTTGAACTAGAACATAAGGCATATTGGGCTATTAAAGAGCTCAATTATCTTTTCAAACTAGCCGATGAGAAGAGGTTATTTGACATTAGCTCGCTTGATGAATGGAGAACCCAAGCCTGTGAGAATGCCAGGTTGTTTAAGGAAAAAGTTAAAAGATGGCATGACAAAAGGATACAAAAGTGTGAGTAAATGTAGGTGATTATGTTTTGCTATACAACTCTCGTTTAAAAAAATTTGCAGGAAAACTTCTCTCTACATGGGAAGGTCCTTACATTATCGAGGAGGTCTATCATTCTGGTGCCATCAAAATCAACAACGCCGAAGGCACAAATCTGAAGGTGGTAAACGGTCAAAGAATCAAACATTATATCTCAGGTAATCCCATGAATGTTGAAACCAATGTTGTTGACACCGTAACCCTGGAGGAGTACATAAGGGGCACTTTCCAGAATGTTTCAGACTCTAAAAAGGAATAGGTATGTGGTACGCTAAGTAACCGACTCCAAAACTGTTCAAATAGCAATTTTTCCCCATTTCGGAATATTTAAAAAAATTGGAAAATCAAAAGTAGTCCGAAAGAGACATGAGGCATCCACGAGGGTGGAGGGCGCGCCCTACCCCCTGGGCGCACCCCCTGCCTCGTGGACAGATCGTGTGCCCTCTAGACTCTGTTTTCTTGCATGATACTTCTTATGGTCGCTAAAAATTCATTATATAATCTCCCGTTTGACCACTGTACCACGATAAAATCCTCTGTTTTTGTTTCCAGTTGTTTTCTAACAGATCTAGATCACCATGACGTCTCCAAACGCCCCCAAGGACAAGTTTTTTGAGAAGGTCATCAACCCTTACCTCGCAGAGGTGCTGCAACACCCTCAAACCATTGAGATGTGTGAGGGGATGCTGCACATCCGCGATGTTGAGGGACCGAAGTGGACCGGAAGCGTGGAGACAAGACTCGAAGCAATGGAGCAATAAGTTTTAAAGTGCCAAGGGATGGTGAAACATGAACTCAACGCCAATCACATGATGATCGCGGAGTTCACCAACAACCACAAGCTGGATGCCAAGAACATTGGGGAGGCCATCTTCAAGCTTCACGAGAAAATCGAGCACCTCCAAGTCCAAATTTATGACCTGCAAAACCAAAACTGTGAGTATGAATATAGATTCAATAGGATGAGTTTGGCTGCAGATTTGAGGATCCCGTAGACTCGTTCATCCTTCTATGATGGTGAGCCTATGCCTTGAAATATGGACGACAAGCCTAAATACATGGGTATGGGCACTCCCCTTGGCAACTGCCAAGCTTGGGGGAGGTGCCCCAGTATCGTATCTCCATCACACTTATATCTTTATCGTTTTTCTTAGTTCAATCCTTTTGGTTATGTATTGATCTAGTAGAATAAATTTTTAGTATGATCTAGCTTTGAGTTTTGTTTTGATCTCTATCTATGTAATCGAGTCTGTGAGTTATATAATAAAGAGTAGTTTTGAGTTGAGGGCTTTGCTATCTTGCTATGATCTTGAGGGAATAAAAGAAAGAATAAAAAGAAATAAAAAGATCATATCGATCTTATGGAGAGTAATGACCACATATAAAGAGTATGATGAATAAAAGTTGTTGAGAGTTGACAAACATAGTTTTGGTCATAGTTGCAATTAATAGGAAGTAATAAAGAAAGAGAGGTTTTCACATATAAATATACTATCTTGGACATATTTTATGATTGTGAGCACTCATTAAAATATGACATGCTAAAAGGTTGACATTGGACAAGGAAGACAATGTAATGAGTTATGTTTGCTTATATCTGAAAAGCTATATTGTCATGGATCACCCAACATGTTGAGCTTGCCTTTCCCCCCTCATGCTAGCCAAATTCTTTGCACCAAGTAGAGATACTGCTTGTGCTTCCAAACATCCCTAAACCCAGTTTTGCCATGAGAGTCCACCATACCTACCTATGGATTGAGTAAGATCCTTCAAGTAAGTTGTCATCGGTGCAAGCAATAAAAATTGCTCTCTAAATATATATGATCTATTAGTGTGAAGAAAATAAGCTTTATACGAGCTTGTGATATGGAAGAAATAAAAGCGACGGACTACATAATAAAGGTCCCTATCACAAGTGACAATATAAAGTGACGTTCTTTTGCATTAAGATTTTGTGCGTCCAACCATAAAAGTGCATGACAACCTCTGCTTCCCTCTGTAAAGGGCCTATCTTTCATTTTTACCTTCAACCCTCATACAAGAGTCATGGTGATCTTCACCTTTCCTTTTTACACTTTTATCCTTTGGCAAGCACTATGTGTTGGAAAGATCCTGATTTATATAACCACTTGGATGTAGGTTTTCATAAAGTATTATTGTTGACATTACCCTTGAGGTAAAAGGTTGCGAGGCGAAACTATAAGCCCCTATCTTTCTGTGTGTCCGATTGAAACTTTGAACCCATAAGTATCGCGTGAGTGTTAGCAATTGTGAAAGACTAAATGATAGTTGAGTATGTGGACTTGCTGAAAAGCTCTTATATTGACTCTTCCCGATGTTATGACAAATTGCAATTGCTTCAATGACCGTGATCATAGTTTATTAGTTTTCAATGAAGTTTCTGATTCATACTTTACATTGTGAATAGATTGTTACTTTAAGCATAAGAGATCATATGACAAAATATATGTTGTTGTTCTAAGAATGATCATGATGCCCTCAAGTCCGTATTTTATTTTATCGACACCTCTATCTCTAAACATGTGGATATATTTTTCGATATCGGCTTTCGCTTGAGGACATGCGAGGTCTAAGCTAGGGGGAGTTGATACGTCCATTTTGCATCATGCTTTTATATCAATATTTATTGCATCATGGGTTGTTACTACACATTATGTCACAATACTTATGCCTTTTCTTTCTTATTTTATAAGGTTTATATGAAGAGGGAGACTGCCGGCAGCTAGAATTTAGGACTGGAGAAGGAGCAAATATTAGAGACCTATTCTGCACAACTCCAAAAGTCCTGAAACTCCACGGAAATCAGTTTTGGAATATATTAAAAATATTGGGCGAAGAAAGTACCAGAGGGGGGCCACCCACCAGCCACGAGGGTGGAGGGCGCCCCCTGCCTCGTGGGCCACCTGGCAGGCCCCCGATGTCAATCTTCTGCTATATGGTGTCTTTTTCCCTGGAAAAATCATAAGGAAGCTTCTGGGACGAAGCGTCGCCTTCTCGAGGCAGAACCTGCGCAGGACCAATCTAGGGCTCTGGCGGAGCTGTTGTGGCGAGGAAACATCCCTCTAGGAGGGGGAAATCGTTGCCATCATCATCACCATTGATCCTCTCATCGAGAGGGGGTCAATCTCCATCAACATCTTCACCAGCACCATCTCCTCTCAAACCCTAGTTCATCTCTTGTATCTGATCTTTGTCTCAAACCCTCAGATTGGTACCTGTGGGTTGCTAGTAGTGTTGATTACTCCTTGTAGTCGATGCTAGTTGGTTTATTCGGTGGAAGATCATATGTTTAGATCCTTAATGCTATTCAATACCCCTCTGATTAAGAACATGAATATGATTTGTGAGTAGTTACGTTTGTTCCTAAGGACATGGGAGAAGTCTTGTCATAAGTAATCATGTGAATTTGGTATTCATTCGATATTTTGATGAGATGTATGCTGTCTCTCCTCTAGTGGTGTTATGTGAATGTCGACTACATGACACTTCACCATGATTTGGGCCTAGGGGAAGGCATTGGGAAGTAATAAGTAGATGATGGGTTGCTAGAGTGACAGAAGCTTAAACCCTAGTTTATGCATTGCTTCGTAATGGGCTGATTTGGATCCATATGTTTCATGCTATGGTTAGGTTTACTTTAATTCTTCTTTCGTAGTTGCGGATGCTTGCGAGAGGGGTTAATCATAAGTGGGATGCTTGTCCAAGGAAGGGCAGTACCCAAGAACCGGTCCAGCCACATATCAAATTATCAAAGTAACGAACGTGAATCATATGAGTGTGAGAAAACTAGCTTGATAGAAAATCCTATGTGTCCTCGGGGGTGCTTTGCTTTATATAAGAGTTTGTCCAGGCTTGTCCTTTTCTACAAAAAGGATTCGGCCACCCTGCTGCACCTTGTTACTTTTTTTACTTGTTTCCCATTACGAATTACCTTATCACAAAACTATCTGTTACCAATAATTTCAGTGTTTGCAGAGAACACCTTAGTGAAAACCGCTTGTCATTTCCTTCTGCTCCTCGTTGGGTTCGACACTCTTACTTATCGAAAGGACTACGATAGATCCCCTATACTTGTGGGTCATCAGAGGCATAGGATGAAGATGGTCTCTCTCAAACAATCCTGCAACCAAATAACAAAGAGTCTCTTGTGTCCCCAACACACCCAATACAATGGCAAATTGTATAGGTGCACTAGTTCAGCAAAGAGATTGTGATAAAAGTGTAATATGGATGGTGGAAATATATTTTTATAATATGAATAAATAAAAACAGCAAGGTAGCAAGTAACAAAGGTGAGCATAAACAATATTGCAATGCTCGAAAATAAGGCCTACGGTCAGTACTTCCGCTAGTGCAATCTCTCAACAATGCTAATATAATTGGATCATATAACCATCCCTCAACATGCGATGAAGAATCACTCCAAAGTTGAGAACATAAGAAGAAATTTTTTGTAGGGTACGAAACCACCTACAAGTTATTCTTTCCGATCAATCTTTCCAAGAGTTTGTACTAAAATAACAGCAAGTTATCCTTTCTGATCGATCTATCCAAGAGTTCATATTAAAATAACACCATATGATACACATCAACCAACTCTAATGTCACCTAGATGCTCCAATGTCACCACGAGTATCTGTGAGTTGATTATACGATATGCATCAAACAATTTCAGATTCATAATACTCAATCCAACACAAAGAACATCAAAGAGTGCCCCAAGATTCTACCAGAGAAACAAAGGCGAGAACATGCATCAATCCCTATGCATAAATTACCCCAATGTCACCTCGGGAATCCGCGAGTTGAGTGCCAAAACACATATCAAGTGAATCAATATGATACCCCATTGGCAGCACGGGTATTCATAGCAAGACATACATCAAGTGTTCTCAAATCTATAAAAGTATCCAATCTGATAATAACAAAATCTCAAAGGGAAAACTCAATTGATCACAACAAGATAGAGAGGGGGAAATACCATATGATCTGACTATATTAACAAAGCTCACGATACATCAAGATCGTCCCAAATGAAGAACATGAGAGAGAGAGAGATTAAAGACATAGCTACTAGTAGAAACCCTCAGCCCCGAGGGTGGACGACTCCCTCCTCATCATTGTGGCCATTGGGATGATGAAGATGGCCTCCGGTGATGATTTTTTCCCCTCCGGCAAGGTGCCAGAATGGGGTCTAGATTGGTTTTTCGTGGCCACAGAGGCTTGCGGCGATGGAACTTCTGATCTAGGTTAACTTTTGTAGGTTTCTGAATATATAGGATTTTTGGCATAAGTTTCATGCAAAGATGGGCCTCGGGGGGGGGGGGGCCAAAACCCACCAAGACGCACCAGGGGGGCTGGCACGCCTTGGTGTCTTGTGGGCAGCAGGGGCTCCCCTGTGGTGGTTCTTTGCTCCATTATTTCTCTTTTCTTCCAAAAAATCATCAAAAAGTTTCGTCCAATTCCGAGAACTTTTATTTCTGCACAAAAAACAACGCCACGGTAATTCTGCTAAAAATAGTGTCAGTCTAGATTAGTTCCATTCAAATCATACCAAAACCATATAAAATTGTTGTAAACATGGCATGAATACTTCATAAATTATAGATACGTTGGAGACGTATCAGGTATTTCTCTTGAGAAATGAAGATGCCATTGGGTTGTTGACGAATTTGAAGACCAAGAAAGAATTTAAATTCTCCCTTAGACATTTGATACTCTTCACGCATCATATATGCAAATTCCTCACTGAAACACTTGTTAGTGCAACCAAAGATAATATGATCAACATGTATTTGTGATAGCTCATATCCACATCGGTATTTCCCCAAAGAGGACGGGATGATGTAGCACAACTTTGGTAGGTATTCCCCTTAGTTATGAACCAAGGTTATCGAACCAGTAGGAGAACCAAGCAACACTATGTAAACGGTACCTGCACAGAAAGAACAAATACTTGTAACCCGACGCTTATGTGGGGTTGTCAATCCCTCTACTGGTAATGGTGCCAGAAATTGTCAAGTTGATGAGATAAAATTTGTAGTAGATTGGATAAATAGATATCAATAAAATGCCAAATAAAAGAAGCAAGTAAAAAGTGCAGCAAGGTATTTTTGGGTTTTTCGAATAATAGATCCGAAAACAAAAGCGAATAAAAATATATCTCAAAGCAAATATGATAAAGAATAGACCTAGGGGCCATAGATTTCACTAGAGGCTTCTCTCGAGAAAATAGCATATGGTGGGTAAACAAATTACTGTTGGGCAATTGATAGAACATCGAATAATTATGACGATATCCAGGCAATGATCATTATATAGGTATCACATCCAAGATTAGTAGACCGACTCCTGCCTGCATCTACTACTATTACTCCAGACATCGATCGATATCCAACATGCATCTAGTGTATTAAGTTCATGGAGAAATGGAGTAATGCAATAAGAACGATGACATGATGTAGACGAGATCTATTCATGTAGGAATAGCCCCCATCTTGTTATCCTTAATAGCAACGATACATGTGTGTCCTGCTGCCCCTTCTGTCACTGGGAAAGAACATAGCACGATCGAGCCCATCACAAAGCACCTCTTCCCATGGCAAGAAAAATCGATCTATTCAGCCTAACTAAACCAAAGATTCAAAGAAGAAATACGAGGCTATAAGTAATCATGCATATAAGAGATAAAAGAAAACTCAAATAACTTTCATGGATATAGATCTGATCGTAAACTCAAAGTTCATTAGATCCCAACAAACACACCGCAAAAAGAGTTACATCAAATAGATATCCAAGAGACCATTGTATTGAGAATCAAAATAGAGAGAGGAAGCCATCTAGCTAATGCCTACGGACCCATAGGTCTACAATGAACTATTCACGCATCATCGGAGAGGCACCAATCAGGATGATGAACCCCTCCGTGATGGTGTCTAGATTGGATCTCGTGGTTCTGGAACTTGCGGCGGCTGGAATTGTGTTTCATCGACTCCCCTAGGGTTTTTGGAATATTTGGGGATTTATAGGGCAAAGAGGCAGCGCGGGAAGCCACCAAAGCGGGCACAACCCACCAGGGCGTGCCTGGGCCCCCAGGTGGGTTGTGCCCCCCTCGGGGCACCCTTCTGGTACTTCTTTGGCCCAAGTTGTGTCTTCTGGTCCATAAAAATTATCCAAAAAGTTTCACTGCGTTTGGACTCCGTTTTGTACTGATATTCTGCGAAGTAAAAAACAAGGAAAAAATAGCAACTGGCACTGGGTACTATGTCAGTAGGTTAGTCCCAAAAAATGGTATAAAATTGCTATAAAATGATTGTAAACCATCCAAGAATGATAATATAACAGCATGGAACAATAAAAAAATTATAGATACGTTGGATACGTATCAATTTGGCATATGAACAGCTCACCATCATATGACTTAGTGAAAAGAGTAGGGTCAAGTGAACCGGGCTTGAAACCCTTTTTCTTCAGGAATTCCTTCAGAGTATCATACCAAGCCCATGGGGCTTGCTTGAGGCCATAGAGAGCCTTGTTCAGTCTAAAGACTTTGTCAGGATGCTTTGGATCCTCAAAACCTCATGGTTGAGGAACATACACTTCCTCCTCAAGCTTACCATTCAGGAATGCACTTTTCACATCCATTTGCTATAAGAGAATGTTTTGATGGTCGCATATGCAAGCAATATACGAATAGCTTCAAGCCTAGCAACAGGTGCAAATGTTTCACCAAAATCAATACCCTCAACCTGTGTGTAGCCTTGTGCTACAAGACAGGCCTTATTTCTTACCACTTGGCCATATTCGTCTTGCTTGTTGCGGTAGATCTACTTAGTCGATGGTATTGTGCTTGCATGGATTAGGACGATTCACAAGCTCCCACACATCGTTGAGCTCGAATTGTTGCAATTCTTCTTGCATGTCTTGAATCCACTCAGGCTATAGAAATGCTTCATCAACTTTGTTGGGCTCTATGATAGAGACAAATGCAAAATGCCCACAAAAGTTAGCTAGATGTGAAGCTCTTGAGTGAGTGAGGGGACCAGGTGGATTGATGTTGTCGAGGATCTTCTCGATTTGCACTTCATTTGCCACTCGTGGATGAGATGGACGAGGGCCTTGTTGAAGTTGAGCGTTTTCCTCAGAGTCATTTTCTTCAGGAATAGCAGTTTCTTTACGACGGGAAATGATCACTTCTTCTTTAGTTATTTCTTCACTGGGCATTGTTTCGCCAGTGACCATCAGCTTGATAGATTCCTCAGGAGGCATTTCATCGAGCACATGAGGTAGGTGCTCTCTTTTTGAGCCATTAGTTTCATCAAACCGCACATCTATAGTTTCAACAACCATGTCGTGATAGGTGTTGAAGACTTTATAGACGTGTGAGTCCTTTTTGTAACCAAGCATTAAACCCGCATGTGCTTTTGGTGCAAATTTGGAATTGTGATGTGGATCTCTAATCCAGCATTTAGCACCAAAGACTTTGAAATAACTTACATTGGGCTTTTTTCAGTGAGGAGCTCATATGAAGTCTTCTTGAGGAATTTGTGAAGATATACCCGATTGATGATGTGACAAGCAGTATCAATTGCTTCGGCCACCATCGACAAGGTGTCTTGTATTCATCAAGCATAGTGCGGGCCATCTCAATGAGTGTCCTGTTCTTGCGCTCGTCAATTCCATCCAGCTGAGGAGTATAAGGAGCAAATAGCTCATGAGTGATACCAAGTTCGTCAAGATAGTCATCAAGGCATGTGTTCTTGAACTCGATGTTGTTGTCGCTTCTAATATGCTTGATCTTGCCACCATAATTTGTCATGGCACTGTTAGCGAATCGTCTGAAGACACTCTGCATGTCAGTCTTGAAGGTAATGATATGCACCCAAGTGTAATGAGAATAGTCATCAACTATGACGAATCCATAGAGAGATGTTGCATGGGTTAGTGAATGAGTAGGACCAAATATATCCATATGAAGTAATTCAAAAGGATGAGTGGCGGTCATGATTGTCTTCGCGAAGTGCTTGGATCTGGTCATCTTTAGAGCCTCACAAGCACCGCAAAGGTGACCTTTGACAAATTTGATGCCCTCAATGCCAATAATGTGCTTCTTATTGACGAGTGTGCTCAAATTCCTCATGCCAGCATGTCCAAGTCGTCGATGCCATAACCAGCACTCTGAAGCTTTTGTCATACATGTGGTCAGTTGAGGACCTAGAGAGAAATCTACAATATACAAATCACCTCCCCTAAAGCCTTCGAAGACTTTGGACTTGTCAGATTCCATTAGAACAATGTATCTATATTTGCCAAAGATTACAATCATATCAAGACAACAAAGTATTGAGACAGACATGAGGTTGTATCCTAGGGACTCGACAAGCATCACCTTTTCCATGTGTCAATCCTTTGAGACGGCAACCTTACCTAGACCCAATGCCTTGCTCTTTCCTTTGTTAGCGTAGGTGATATGCTTCAGATGAGACGGAGCAAGTGGAGCATTAGTGAGGAGATTCCTGTCACCAGTCATGTGATTGGTGCAGCCACTGTCCAACACCCATTTAGTAGCTTTTGGAGTATCATCATGTAGAAGCATTAGTCTCACTTACAACTTCATATACTTTAGTTGAAGAATATGATGATCAATTTTGTTAGTGAATTTCATCAGTAAGCATATAACAAGCAGCATAGGGATGAGTGAAATTAGGAATTCATTTCATCATGATTAACTTGCATCCCAACAAGTATTATGTCAGGCCTTCAGCAAATTCATTAGACATTTATTGTCTCTGAAGACCTGACCCTGCAGAAGAGATTAGTTCTCCTGCTTAACCACCCACATCTGAATGGGTGGCTAAGAAGCGATATAGCACAACGCATTGATAGAGAACTTAGGCATTGAAGGATATGCATTTCTCTTCACAGGAGGAGTGTAGTACTCATACGAATATGCAGAGAAGTTCTTAGCAGTTTTGTGCCCATAGTGATTTGAGGAAAATGCACATATTCATCATATCGAGGTTTGTTTCCCTACATAGAAGTGTTGGTACGAGCATGAGTTGGCCTGCGTCCATTTGACGACTTTGGTCCAGGTGAAGAATTTGCCCTGGGGTTGTTTCTTTTCTTCAGCGGCGTCATGATGACATTCACCTGAAGATTTTGAAGAACACTTTTGGGCACCCAGATTTTCTTCACCGGGGGACAATTCCTGCAGTTAGTACCAACGCAAATACTTCACCATTCTGGTTTTTGAATAGCTTATAGTTGGAGTCAAACTACTCATCAGAAGAATGTGGACTATGAAAGTTGTAGTTAGATAGAGTGGATGGATCAACTAGAGGTCCTTTCGTAGCAACCCATGTGGTTTTGGGATATTGCTCAGGTTTCCAATAAGATCCATCCGCATTCAGCTTTCTCTCAAAAGCAATACCCTCTTCCCTAGGGTTCCTATTCAAAATCTGCTTCTTGAGCACATCACAAAGAGTTTTGTTCCCTTTGAGGCCTTTGTACATGCCTGCGATGTACAATTCCTTCAAACCTACATTTTTGTCAGTAACACTCATGGTCTCCTCATATGAGGGAATTGAAATGATAACCCACAAGTGTAGGGGATCGCAACAGCTTTCAAGGGTGAAGTACAACCCAAATTTATTGATTCGACACAAGGGGAGCCAAAGAATATTCTTGAGTATTAGCAGTTGAGTTGTCAATTCAACCACACCTGGATAACTTAGTATCTGCAGCAAAGTATTTAGTAGCAACTTAGTATGATAATAAAGGTAATGGTGGCAAAAGTAAAGATGATAGTTTTGGGGGTTTTGTAGTAGTTGTAACAGTAGCAACGGAAAAGTAAATAAGCGAAGAACAATATGTGAAAAGCTCGTAGGCAATGGATCAGTGATGGATAATTATGCCAGATGCGATTCCTCATGTAATAGCTATTTCATAGGGTGACACGGAACTAGCTCCAATTCATCAATGTAATGTAGGCATGTATTCCGTAAATAATCATATGTGCTTATGGAGAACTTGCATGACATCTTTTGTCCTACCCTCCCATGGCAGCGGGGTCCTAGTGGAAACTAAGGGATATTAAGGCCTCCTTTTAATAGAGAACCGGACCAGAGCATTAACACATAGTGAATACATGAACTCCTCAAACTACAGTCATCACTGAGAAGTATCCCGATTATTGTCACTTTGGGGTTATCGGATCATAACACATAATAGGTGACTATAGACTTGCAAGATAGGATCAAGAAAACACATATATTCATGAAAACATAATAGGTTCAGATCTGAAATCATGGCACTCGGGCCCTAGTGACAAGCATTAAGCATAGCAAAGTCATAGCAACATCAATCTCAGAACATACTGGATACTAGGGATCAAACCCTAACAAAACTAACTTGATTACATGGTAAATCTCATCCAACCCATCACCGTCCAGCAAGCCTACGATGGAATTACTCACGCACGACGGTGAGCATCATGAAATTGGTGATCAAGGATGGTTGATGATGACGACGGCGACGAACCCCCCCTCTCCGGAGCCCCGAACAGACTCCAGATCAGCCCTCCTAAGAGAGATTAGGGCTTGGCGGCGGCTCCGTGTCGTAAAATGCGATGAAACTTTCTCTATGATTTTTTTCTCCGCGAAATGGAATATATGGAGTTGGAGTTGAGGTCGGTGGAGCTACAGGGGGCGCACGAGATAGGGGGGCATGCCCCCCTGTCTCGTGGACAGCTTGTGGGCCCCCTGGTGTATATCTTTCGCCCAGAAATTCTTATTAATTCCAAAAAGTGCCTCCGTGGATTTTCAGGACATTCCAAGAACTTTCCTTTTCTACACATAAAACAACATCATGGAAGTTCTGCTGAAAACAGCGTCAGTCCGGGTTAGTTTCATTCAAATCATGCAAGTTAGAGTCCAAAACAAGGGCAAAAGTGTTTGGAAAAGTAGATACGTTGGAGACGTATCAACTCCCCCAAGCTTAAACCTTTGCTTGTCCTCAAGCAATTCAGTTGATAAACTGAAAGTGATAAAGAAAAACTTTTACAAACTCTGTTTGCTCTTGTTGTTGTAAACATGAAAAGCCATCATTCAAGTTTCAGCAAATATTATGAACTAACCATACTCACAATAACACTTAGCTCTCACAATCACTCATATCAATAGCATAATCAGCTAGCGAGCCATAATAATAAAACTCGGATGACAACACTTTCTCAAAATAATTATAACATGATATAACAAAATGGTATCTCGCTAGCCCTTTCTGAGACCGCAAAACATAAATGCAGAGCACCTTTAAAGAACAAGGATTGACTAAACATTGTAATTCATGGTAAAAGAGATCCAGTCAAGTCATACCCAATATAAACCAATAGTAATGAATGCAAATGATAGTGTGCTCTCCAGCGGGTGCTTTTTAATAAGAAGGGTGATGACTCAACATAAAAGTAAATAGATAGGCCCTTCGCAGAGGGAAGCAGGGATTTGTAGAGGTGCCAGAGCTCGATTTTAAAATAGAGATTGAATAACATTTTGAGCGGCATACTTTCACTGTCAACGCAACAACTATGAGATGGCTGTATCTTCCATACTACATGCATTATAGGCAGTTCCCAAACAGAATGGTAAAGGTTTATACTCCCCCAACCACCAACAAGCATCAATCCATGGCTTGCTCGAAACAACGAGTGCCTCCAACTAACAACAGCCCTGGGGGAGTTTTGTTCAATTATTTTGATTTGCTTTGATCTTTTTGGATCATGGGACTGGGCATCCTGGTTACCGGCCCTTTCTCATGAATGAGGAGCGGAGTCCACTCCTTGTGAGAATAATCCACCCAGCATGGAAGATATAGGCAGCCCTAGTTGTAACATGAGCTGCTCGAGCATACAAAATAGAATTTCATTTGAAGGTTTGGAGTTTGGCACATACAAATTTACTTGGAACGGCAGGTAAATACTGCATATAGGAAGGTATAGTGGACTCATATGGAACAACTTTGGGGTTTAAGGAGTTTGGATGCACAAGCAGTATTCCCGCTTAGTACAGGTGAAGGCTAGCAAAAGACTGGGAAGCGACCAACTGAGAGAGCGACAACAGTCATAAACATGCATTAAAATTAATTCACATTGAATACAAGCATGAGTAGGATATAATCCACCATGAACATAAATATCGTGAAGGCTATGTTGATTTGTTTCAACTACATGCGTGAACATGTGCCAAGTCGAGTCACTCAATTCATTTAAAGGAGGATACCATCCCATCATACCACATCATAATCATTCTAATAGCATGTTGGCACGCAAGGTAAACCATTATAACTCATAGCTAATCAAGCATGGCACAAGCAACTATAATCTCTAAATGTCATTGCAAATATATTTACTTCATAATTGATGACTTAGAAACGATGAACTCATCATATTTACAAAAACAAGAGAGGTCGAGTTCATACCAGCTTTTCTCATCCCAATAAGTCCATCGTATATCATCATTATTGCCTTTCACTTGCACGACCGAATGATGTGTATAATAATAAGAGTGCACATGCATTGGACTAAGCTGGAATCTGCAAGCATTCAACTCAAAAGAGAAGACAAGATAATATGGGCTCTAATTTAAATAAACAATCATGCATATGAGAGCCACTAAGCATTTTCAATACGGTCTTCTCAACCCCCAAAGGAAAGAAAAGAAAAGAAAACTATTTACAGGGAAAGCTCCCAACAAGTAAGAAGAACTAGAAATCTTTTGGGTTTTCATTTTAATTTCTACTACAAGCATGGAAATTAAACTAAAAAATGTTTTTTTCTCAAGGTTTATCAAACACACAAGAAGAAAACTAGAAAAAAAGGAATTAAACTAGCATGGATGATACAATGAAAGAGTATGAGCACCGACAACTAGTGTGTGAACATGAATGTAAAGTCGGTGAGAAATACGTACTCCCTCAAGCTTAGGCTTTTGGCCTAAGTTGGTCTAATACCAAGGACCGCCGCTACTCTCTCCGGTGTAATGAGAGGTGTAATCAGGATAATACTGGCTGGTCATCTCCGCATCCCACTGGACAGATGATGCACGATAAGGGTCCAGCTCAGGTTCAGGTTCTGGAGTAAAAGCTTGGGCTCGATGATTGTTCACTGCTTCGGTGTGACAAGAAAATTTTCTGCAAGCAAATCAAACAACAGAGGCGCAGGCAAAATAATAATCTCAATGTGTTTCTTATTGAATCTAAGTTTATACAAGAGAATTCTATCTTCGTTGTCAACAATAAACTTGTGTGCTACCATGCTCTTGTAATCTAAAATGTGAGGAGGCAATTTTATCTCCCCTTCTCAAGGTGCCTAATGGGTATCTGAAAATGTCTAGCAAGACGTGCAGCATAAATACCTCCAAATATGGGGCCTTTTGTACGATTCAGGGCTAGCCGTTTAGCAACAACGGCAACCATACTAAAAGTATTGTCTCCAAGCAAGGAATGTTGAAGAATGATAATATCAGGAACGCTCAAGTTTCCACTATTTCCACGACCAATCAGGCATGTACTAGCAAATATGCAAAGTAGCGTAAAGCAGGAAAGTTCATGCTAGAGACTTTTGCCTCAGAGCCCTTCTTTGGCTCCTCTACAGCGATAGTATTAACAAAGCCACCCACATCTTCACGATGGGGTTCCTATAATTATCCCTCATAAGGTATCCTACACACCGCGCAAAAAATACTTAAAGACATTTCTCTGAATTCATCATATAAATGAAATGATACTGCAAGCGGTGACTTCTTAGGATAATAATAAAAGTTTTGCACGAAAGTATTTGTGAGTAAGAGATACCAATTGATTCGGTCGTTGATGAAATCGGTGAGGCCTGCAGTCTCGATCAAGGAATAAAAATCTTCATGGATTCCAGCTTCTTTCAAGAAATCCTCGCATGGCCATTCACACGAGCGTACTTTCGCTAAGCGAGGAAGATTATACTTGGCCTTTTCCTTCTCTTTGGCTTGTTTTTCCTGAGAGCCTTGGCTAGAAGAGCCCCTCAAAAGTTTCCTCGACATTTTCTAAAAATTTCTGAAATTTTTAGTAACTTCAAGATAAAAGTGCATAAAACCAAACAAGATTGATAGCAACTACTCCTACAAGTGCCTAGAGCCTATATCATGCACTGGAATTGCTTGGGACCTCAAAATTTTAACATGCAAGCTCAATAACATGGTCACCTATGCAGCAAAAATTTGCAATGAATAAAGCACTAGACCAAAAACTAATTGGACCAATGGAGCAGTCACATACCAAGCAACAATCCCCCAAAGCAGTTTTGTGAATGGAGCTTTGAGCAAGCAGATCGAAAATCACAGCAAAACGAGCTAGAACTCGTGCTTGAGATGGATGGGGATTTTTTGGGTAGAAGATGAAGTGTGTGGGTGCTGGCATAAGTGGAGGGGAGCCCCACGAGACAGGGGGCGCGCCCTATGGGGGGGCGTCCTCCACTCTCGTGGCCTGGTGCTTGCCCCTCCTGCTGTGATTTCAGTGCCTAAAATCCTCAAATATTCCAAAAAAAATCATACTAAATTTGCAGGGCATTTGGAGCACTTTTATTTTCAGACTATTTTTTAATGCACGGATAATTCAGAAAAGAGACAGATACTAGTATTTCTGCTTTATTTAATCTAAATAACAGAAAGTAAAAAGAGGGTACAGAAGGTTGTGCCTTCTAGTTTCATCCATCTCGTGATCATCAAAATGAACCCACTAACAAGGTTGATCAAGTCTTGTTAACAAACTCATTCCGAATAACACGGAACCGGAGAAATTTTGAATAACACTAAGTTACCTCAACGGGGATATGAAAATCCCCAACAATAAGAATATCATACTTTTCTTGACAGTAGGGAGAGGAAATTCAAAACCTCCAAAAATAATAGTTGGAACTTTTTCAATAGAATTGATGCTATGAACTTGAGATTGTTTCCTCGAAAAGTGTACCGTATGCTCATTACCATTAACATGAAAAGTGACATTGCCTTTGTTGCAATCAATAACAGCCCCTGCAGTATTAAGAAAAGGTCTACCAAGGATAATAGACATACTATTATCCTCGGGAATATCAAGAATAACAAAGTCCGTTAAGATAGTGACATTTGCAACCACAACAGGCACATCCTCACAAATACCGACAGGTATAGCAGTTGATTTATCAGCCATTTGCAAAGATATTTCAGTAGGTGTCAACTTATTCAATTCAAGTCTACGATATAAAGAGAGAGGCATAACACTAACACCGGCTCCAAGATCACATAAAGCAGTTCTAACCACTGTTTAAGATATCTTCCGATATTCCGATAAATCGGCCGATTTATCGCTTACCGTTATATGACCGATAAGATAAATCGGCTGATAAATCAGCCGCATATGGCGATAAATCAGCCGATATGCCGATAAACTGGCCGATGTACCCCTTATCATGGGTCCACCGATAAGTTCCCGATAAGCGATATCCCCAACATTGGTTCTAACATAATTTATTTTAATAGAGCATGGTATAGTTGGTACACCCGGATCTCCAAGTTTCTTTGGTATTCCACCCTTAAAAGTGTAATTAGCAAGCATGGTGGAAATTTCAGCTTCCGGTATATTTCTTTTGTTTGTAATGATATCCTTCATATACTTAGCATAAGGATTTACTTTCAGCATATCAGTTAAGCGCATACGTAAGAAAATGGGTCTAATCATTTCAGCAAAGCGCTCAAAATCCTCATCATCCTTTGACTTGGATGGTTTAGGAGGAAAGGGCATGGGTTTCTGAACCCATGGTTCTCTTTCCTTACCGTGCTTTCTAGCAACAAAATTTCTCTCATCATAACATTGATTCTTTGATTGTGGGTTATCAAGATCAACAACAGGTTCAATCTCTACATCATTGTTTTTGCTAGGTTGAGCATCAACATGAACATTATCATTAACATTATCACTAGGTTCATGTTCATCACCTGATTGTGTTTCAGCATCAGAAATAGAAATATCATTGGGATTCTCAGGTGTGTCTACAGTAGGTTCACTAGAAGCATGCAAAGTCCTATCGTTTTTCTTTTTCTTCTTTTTGGAAGAACTAGGTGCCTCTAAATTATTTCTCTGAGAATCTTGCTTGATACTCTTAGGGTGGCCTTCAGGATACAAAGGTTCCTGAGTCATTCTACCAGTTCTAGTAGCCACTCTAACAGCAAAGTCATTTTTAGTATTTAGTTCCTCAAGCAAATCATTTTGAGCTTTAAGTACTTGCTCATCTTGAGTAGCAACCATAGAAGCATATTTGCTAACGAGGTGAAGTTCATCTTTGTCACATCCCTAGCTTCAGGCATTGCTCTAGGTTAGCTTCATGTGTGCATCATGTCTATATTTTTGAAACTTGAATTGAGGAATATTGGAAGCCTCAAAACCCTAAATAAAAGAGGGGCAAAAACCCTAGAAATCTCATTCATTGCTCCAAAAGGGCTCTTCATAAATGTTTGATAATTTTGGTAAGGGTTCTGGTCCCAACCAAAATATTGAACATTTTTAAGGATTTATTTTTGGGACTTTGAATTTAAATCATTAGCTATTTGAATTTGAATTATATTCATATAATTAGAATATAATTTCAAATATCCCTGAAATATTTTATAAGCTTTTGGAAAAGTCCATCTAGCAATATAAAATATTCAGTGGAGTTTTTGGCATTGTTTGAATTATTTTTAAATTCAAAACAGTGGCAAAAGAATTAAATAAAAACAAAACAAAACAGAAAAATATAACACAGAATTTACCTGGACCTTACCTGGCAGCCACCCACAGCCCAACACTGTGCAGCCCACCTGCGCAGGCCCAGCCCACCTCCTTTCCCCCTTGTCCTCTTCCTCCTCTGCCAGGAGGACGAACAGAGGCGAGGCGTGGCGCGCGCCGACGCTGCCTCGGCCACCTCCTGCTTCCTCTCGTCGCCCTGGACTCCGTCCGCAACGCCACGCAGCCCCTGGCCCTTCTCACTCCCTCTGGACCGCTCCCCCTCCCCTGGCTCTCTCTTTCCCTCTCTTCCTGTGATCCCCGAGCGCACCGCAGCATGCCGCCAAGCACCACCACGGCCACCGCCTTCCCCACGCCTCTCCGACGCGCCCCCGAGCTCCGCCGTGACGTTCCCGTCCCTACCACGGAGCCACAAGACGCCGGACGCCCTGGAGCACCGTCACCGACGCCATCTTCTTCCTCTGCACCGACGGCCGTCGTCGCTTGATTCGCCGGCCACAGAGCGTTCCCGGCCTCGCCCCCGCGCTCGTTGGACTCGCGGTGAGCCACTGAACCGTTCCCCTCTTCTTTCCATGCCGTTGGGCCGCTCTAGCCATTGCTTCCGCCGGAGCCGAGACGCTCCGCCGCACGGACTCGTCGCCGGCGAAATCCCGGTGACCATTTGGTCACGGGCGTGCACCGTTGCGCTAGCCGTGACCCGTAGAGCCCCTCCAGCGCCTCAGCTCCCTCGTTTGTGAGCTGCAGCACCAGTCCCGCGAACCCCCGAGCTCCGGCCGCCGCCTCGGGCTCCATTCCGGCGAACCCCGGCCACCCCCGCACCTCCCGTTGGTCCCCTTAGATGCGCACGGGCACGGGCTACCTCCTGGTGCCCTTGGCGCGTCGATCCGTCGCCTCTGGCGTAACTCCGGCGAGCCACCGCCGCTCTGGGTCGTCGCCGTCGTCCAACCACCGGCAAATCCGACGTGGCGGGTCATTAGGGCCTAACCACCCCGCTAACCCAGGCCTAGGGCCACTGACAGGTGGGCCCTACCCTTTAATTAACCCGGCTAACCATTTAGTTAAGTCAATTAAACTCTGTTAAATCACTGTGCAGCTGACATGTGGGTCCCATAGGTCAGATTTGACCTGGACAACGTCGTTGACTTGCTGACGTCACTATGAAGTCATGCTGACGCAGTAAATTCATTTCCGGATTTATTATTAATCAGGAAATTACAGAAAATGCCTAAAACTTCAATAAATCATAGAAAATTAACCGTAACTCCAAATTAAATAATTTATATATGAAAAATTATCAGAAAAATTCAAGGAATCCATCTGTACCATTTTCATGCATGTTAGAACAACTTATAGCTGCTGTTTAGCACAAATCATATAAAGGGCATTTAAATATCCACATATGGAGTTTGAATTTGAATCTTGTATTCAAACCAACTTCATTTAATCTGGTTTTAGGTGCATTAGCCCAAAACACATTCATATTGCCATGTCATAGCATGCATCATATTGTGCATTGCATTGATCGTGTTTTCTGTATTTGCCGGTATTTGTCCCCTCTCGATAGACGTGATACCGATGATGTGATCGTTGACACTGATGAAGACTCAATGTTATCTTCAGAAGTGCCAGGCAAGCAAAAACCCCTTGTTCATTCCGATACAATCCTACTCTCTCGCTCCTGCTCTCTTTTAATGCATTAGGACAACACCGATTCATCTGTTACTTGCTACGGTAACTGAACCCCTTTATCCTTTGCATGACCTGTCATTGCCACAGTAAATAGATGAAACCCACTAGCATGAGTAGGAGTTGTTTGAGCCATGTTGTGCCTACTCATTCATGCTTGTTTGTCATGCCTACTACTGCTTAGAGTTGAGTCGGGTCTGATTCATCGGGGATGAATCAGAGGCGTGTGAACATGTCCTACTGTGGGTGAGCTAAGTGTGTGAACACGATTTGGTAAAGGTAGCGGTGAGAGGCCATGTAGGAGTACATGGTGGGTTGTCTCATTGCAGCCGTCCTCAGGAACTGAGTTCTGTGTTTGTGATCCATGATTCAGCTACTACCATACATTGGGCCCTGAAATATGACCCCGCTCGACTTCTTATTCACCCTAGTCCTCTGTCCAGGAGTTGCAAGTAGTTTCTGGTGTTTGTAGCTTACTGGAGGCCGTGGACAGCGCTGACCGTAGGGGTGGGCTGTGATGCGGTAGGTACGTGGCACGGTGTACCGGATGCCCGTTTGGTATCTCGGGAACCCTGTTCACATCGTTTGGGGCTGTGAGCGAAACTCCGGCCGGATCTCCTCATGGATGGAACCCGAATAGGCGATAAACCTGGACTAGAGACTTGAGTGTTTAGGTAGGTCGTGGTCTACACCCACGTCAGCTTTCGCTTGAAGTCTGCCGAGCACATGTCGTGTGCAGACGCTAAGTGGTGGAAACATGTATGAAGAAGTATACCCCTACAGGGTTAACATCATCTATTCGAATAGCCGTGTCCGCGGTAAAGGACTTCTGGGTTGCTTATATCAGTTCATAGACAAGTGAAAGTGGATACTTTAAAATGCGCAAGATAAGCGTGAGTGCTATGGATGGCGTTCTCGTAGGGAGACGGGAGCGGATCCATAGTGGTGTATTGATATGGTGAATATGTGGACTCGTGTGCGCCACCTCAAAAAGAGTTACTTGCAGTCGTAGTTCAGGATAGCCACCGAGTCAAAGCTGGCTTGCTGCAGTTAAACCCCACCATCCCTTTGTTGATAATGATGCATATGTAGTTAGCTCTGATGTAAGTCTTGCTGGGTACATTTGTACTCACGTTTGCCTATTTTATGTTTTTGCAGAGAGACTTCAGTCTCACTAGTAGTTCCACATGAACTTCGACGTTTAGCTTGATACCTCAGCTACGATCTTGTGCCCTCGGCAGGATCTGGTAGGTAGACAGGCTTCTCAGCCTTTTTCATTTATAGATGTCTGTACTCAGACATGATAGCTTCCGCTTGTGCTTTGATTTGTATGCTCTGATTGTTGGGTCATGAGACCCCTGTTTGTAATATCTCGCTCCTCGGAGCCTAATGAATAAATACTTGAGTCGTAGAGTCATGTTGTGATGCCATGTTGTATTTGCACATATCGAGCATATTGTGTGTATGTTATTGAAATGCTTGATATGTGTGGGATCTGGCTATCTAGTTGTTTATCCTTAGTAGCCTCTCTTACCGGGAAATGTCTCCTAGTGTTTCCACTGAGCCATGGTAGCTTGCTACTGCTCCGGAACACTTAGGCTGGCCGGCATGTGTCCTTCTTCGTTCCTGTGTCTGTCCCTTCGGGGAAATGTCACGCGATGAATACTGGAGTCCTGTTAGCCCGCTACAGCCCGGTTCACCGGAGTCCTGCTAGCCCAGTGCTACAGCCTGGATTCACTCGCTGATGACCGACACGTTCGATGCTGGGTCATGGATGCCTGTCCCTGTAAGTCTGTGTCACTTTGGGTTTACGACTAGCCATGTCAGCCCGGGCTCCTTATCATATGGATGCTAGCGACACTGTCATATACGTGTGCCAAAAGGCGCAAACGGTCCCGGGCAAAGGTAAGGCGACACCCGTGGGAATACCGTGCGTGAGGCCGCAAAGTGATATGAGGTGTTACCGGCTAGATCAATGTGACATCGAGTCGGGGTCCTGACAGCGTTGGTATCAGAGCTTGACTGCCTGTAGGATTACCAAGCCAAACTGGTCGAAGTCGAGTCTAGAAATTCTTTAGTTATATAAGGGAATTGATTGTGGGATGGAACGTAAGGCTCTTTTTACTTCTTATACCTTATGCCTTCTAATCTGAGTCATCTTATCTTTCCTGCGGGGATTAAGAACTAGGCTATCTCTTCTTTCTATCAGGATCACGTGTTACTAATCCGTAGACTTATAAGATTGTTGGATTTACGCTTGAGTTCAGTTCCTACTACTTCCGTATGTGAATTGTTGATCTCGAAACCTTGATATTGTGCTTCTGAGTGGTTATGCCACCATTTTTGTGAATGTCTCAAATCTTTTCTGAGCATTTACAGCCGTTATGCTGTCCGAGTCATCCCAGGTTTCTAGGTAGTCTGATGCATTTGCAAATCCTTTCTTCCCGTTTCAATGTTCCCATGGGCCAGATTAACCACACTAATCAGTGAGTTGAGGTACTCCGTTACCTTGACATATATGTTGGAGATATTATTATGACCCTAGGTGTCTTAGGGGATCACCTAGTAATCCAGTCGTGCCTTGTGTTCCCAGTGTGATGATTCTGGCTATCATTCTCGAAAGCATCCCGTGATGCTACTTAGTAGTAGGTATTCTACTCCTGGGTTCTGAACCCGAGATTCACTCTACCTACTTCATGTTGATAGTAATTGCTAGTGCCTTTAGGATATTAGTAACCTTTGCGATAGTCCTTGAAGTCCGTGGTATCTTCTTCTTCCAAATACCATGAACTACTTATGGCAGAAGTTCCTCATTGAACTGAAATATCACAACATGATTATTTTTGATGAGTTCTCCATTATATATTGTGGCTCTGCCAGTTCTACCTTTCCGCATGGGTTATCCGGAAGAAATATGTTGAACTTGGTTCGACATACTAATCTATGCATCCACAACTCAGAAAATTATATGTTCCTTTGAGTTGTTCTCTTTAGTTGCATTCTGACCCTCGTCTATCAATTGATAGTCAAGAGTATGCGTGCGTTCGTTCATCGATGCCTATGACTCTTGTGGTCTGTCAAGCCATTCTATTCCGGAATGACTAGGAGAAACAAACTCCAGTACCTCTTCCATATCTAGGATTGGGTCAAAGTAGTTGTATTCCGCAGATCAAATGCCAATCCAGCTTTTGGTTCTGCTCTACCTTGGAGTATTACATATTTTATATCGAGATTGTTATAGGAATTGCACAGCATCCCATGAACTCTTGGTACAGTGATACTTCATGCCATCACTGTTCATTCCTCGGTCCTCGTGTTGATGCAACCGGAATACCGACAAATGAATTGTGATGTGTGAAATCAATACTGCTAGCAACTCTGTTGCTTGGTAGTTAAAGGATAATAATTTCATTCTTAGTATGTTGGTTTTCGAATCATCCTTCTAAGACTGATCGTGCTACCTAGTCCTTATTTCGGTGCACCCTTCGACTGATGAGTTAGGATCTTGTCAAGTCCTCACTCATTTGATCATATCGTCTTGCCCTCAAAAGCAAGATTGTTCTCGAGCTTAGTAACATACCGGTGGTTCGTGACTTTCCAAATATCTTCTTGGAGGTGTTACCGGGTTGTCACCTGACCGCTATGTTGAGTTCGTGATCAAGTTGGTTTCTTGTGAACCACCTTCTCTCCAAGAATCGGTGTTAGATATCCCTGAGCTAGTTGGTTAAGCTAAACGACAACTTGGAGGGTTGGAAGATAAAAGCTTGCCTGACTTAGTTCGTCCCAAAAGGATATTCTTGTGTAGTGTGTATTGAAGAAAGATGATATCTTCATCGATTGGTCCCTGTGATCAGTTGCTGGACCTATTGTCTTATCAATCCTTTGATTTGAGTGTGGGCTATCGTCAAATCAAGTCAGAACCAACGATGTTCGTAATGTTGTCTTCCTCGTGGTTGATCCCTCGAGCATACACCATTATATCTTTTGGTTCTGACCAATGCTATCACCGTGTTCACATGATGGTGCAAGTTCAGTGATATGGAAATTCCGATGAGTTGTTGTTGAGCCCATTGACAACATCCTTATCTCCTCCATGATGTTGTTGAACATTAAGTTAGTGTTGGAAACTTTTGAAAGCATTTTCTTCATGCTAGCTCATGAAGTACTTGTTTGATGAAAGGAGTGACTTCCTTTGATTCACGTGCATTTTGATGTAAGTTGCCGTCGTGAATTCGAGAAAGTTTGTTTTTGCTCTTTTGGAATCATCCCAAGTCGGTCATGCACGTGCGAAGAATTCTGTGGTCTGTTAGACTGATCATCTTCATTCCATACGTATATCCTAGCACACCAAGCCACTGATTGATTTGTTCAAGGAGAAGAAGTTCCTTCTTAAGAGTATACCTCATGCAAGGATTTTGATATCCTAGATGATGGTTCCCAACCAGAACTCGTTAGTGTTTATTATAAGACTACCATGTGATCGTGCTTGTCTGGGACAACATGTTCACATGTTTGTAGCGGAACCAGCTCATGTTTTGGAGCTTGCTATCGTAGTTCATTTCCCGAGAATCTCGCAACGTCATCTCGTCGATTTGTGTTGCAAACCTTCATTTTCCTTCCTAGACTCGATGAGTCTGGAATATCCTGACACCAACCAGATCTGAATCTCAGGCAGATATGATGGTTGGAACATTTCCCAAGAACTATAATATTGGTCCCTCGACAACCGGTAAAGTGGATGTCGTGGCCAACACACCCAGCCGGAAGACCTATCATTGTAGTATCTTGTTAAGGAAGTTGGCCACCTCCCCATAAGGATTTCGTAGGATTTACCTCCGTAACTGTTTCTTATGGATTCTATTGCTCCCGAAGTCCGACCTTTACTTGATGTTCTAGATATCAAATCATATCTATGAATGGGTTACCCTAGCACATCAAGGAGAACATTAGAAGCGGAGTGCTAAATGTCTCTCGGTCGATCATCCAGATTTTATCTCCTTGGCCCCGCCAGGGGTGAAATTTGAGAAGGTGTTATCTTCCTTTGCATCTGCATCATCCATCATCATTCATCATGGTAGCAAGTTGTGTTGCCAGGATCCTTGACACGGATGTTGGTAAAACCTTGATGAATATGGAAATGCTCAAGTTCTTGAGAGCACGCTCAAGCGCTAGGTGTTATTTTCGGCATTAACTGGGGATCCTCTCCGTTTCCTCGACATGCTATGACCTACTCAAACAGTGAATTCACTACCTATTGTTGGGTTCTTCCCCAGTTACCAGAATCATTCCCAGCATTTGCATTCTGTTCCTAGCTTGCACCGCCAATGTGCCATTCTACCATGGGTCTCTTCCATTTCCGGTGATAAGCAAATTCATCCATTACGTTGTCTTCAACAAGGTAATCCACATCATCCAAGTCCGAGTATGCCATTCTACCGACCCCCTCCAAACGATCGTTCGAGAATTGCCTTAGGCTGGTTTAAAGAGTTTCAATGATCTCTGAATCAAAAGTAATTCTTTTTGCCACTTAAGGGGATATCTCTACGAGTCACCTCCCCTAAGGTGTATCGTTGTGGTATCATGGCAACTCAACTCCTCGCTACGTTGACAACCGATTACCACCTTCTTAAGTGTGGAATTGTTGTCTACCTAGTGAACCTTCGTCATCCATTTCTTCCACCCCTATTGATGTGTATCTCGTGTCTCAACCCGAAAGATGGTTCTATGTCTCATTCCGTAAGTTAATCTTGAGTTGCTCAATCTTCGAGGAGATCGACCCTTCTAGAGTCTCCTTCTTCCCCCCCCCCTGTCATGTTGACAGGATTTCTCAGAGCAAGACGACAAGACAATGATGGTGAATGAATCAAAGTCCATTTGAAGTGCAACCGGATCGTGAAGATTATACTAGTTTGCGTTTCCCCTTCACCTTACCCTACACTTGAATCTCGAGACGAGATTCTTGTTTAGTGGGGGTGAGTTGTCACATCCCTAGCTTCAGGCATTGCTCTAGGTTAGCTTCATGTGTGCATCATGTCTATATTTTTGAAACTTGAATTGAGGAATATTGGAAGCCTCAAAACCCTAAATAAAAGAGGGGCAAAAACCCTAGAAATCTCATTCATTGCTCCAAAAGGGCTCTTCATAAATGTTTGATAATTTTGGTAAGGGTTCTGGTCCCAACCAAAATATTGAACATTTTTAAGGATTTATTTTTGGGACTTTGAATTTAAATCATTAGCTATTTGAATTTGAATTATATTCATATAATTAGAATATAATTTCAAATATCCCTGAAATATTTTATAAGCTTTTGGAAAAGTCCATCTAGCAATATAAAATATTCAGTGGAGTTTTTGGCATTGTTTGAATTATTTTTAAATTCAAAACAGTGGCAAAAGAATTAAATAAAAACAAAACAGAACAGAAAAATATAACACAGAATTTACCTGGACCTTACCTGGCAGCCACCCACAGCCCAACACTGTGCAGCCCACCTGCGCAGGCCCAGCCCACCTCCTTTCCCCCTTGTCCTCTTCCTCCTCTGCCAGGAGGACGAACAGAGGCGAGGCGTGGCGCGCGCCGATGCTGCCTCGGCCACCTCCTGCTTCCTCTCGTCGCCCTGGACTCCGTCCGCAACGCCACGCAGCCCCTGGCCCTTCTCACTCCCTCTGGACCGCTCCCCTTCCCCTGGCTCTCTCTTTCCCTCTCTTCCTGTGATCCCCGAGCGCACCGCAGCACGCCGCCAAGCACCACCGCGGCCACCGCCTTCCCCACGCCTCTCCGACGCGCCCCCGAGCTCCGCCGTGACGTTCCCGTCCCTACCACGGAGCCACAAGACGCCGGACGCCCTGGAGCACCGTCACCGACGCCATCTTCTTCCTCTGCACCGACGGCCGTCGTCGCTTGATTCGCCGGCCACAGAGCGTTCCCGGCCTCGCCCCCGCGCTCGTTGGACTCGCGGTGAGCCACTGAACCGTTCCCCTCTTCTTTCCATGCCGTTGGGCCGCTCTAGCCATTGCTTCCGCCGGAGCCGAGACGCTCCGCCGCACGGACTCGTCGCCGGCGAAATCCCGGTGACCATTTGGTCACGGGCGTGCACCGTTGTGCTAGCCGTGACCCGTAGAGCCCCTCCAGCGCCTCAGCTCCCTCGTTTGTGAGCTGCAGCGCCAGTCCCGCGAACCCCCGAGCTCCGGCCGCCGCCTCGGGCTCCATTCCGGCGAACCCCGGCCACCCCCGCACCTCCCGTTGGTCCCCTTAGATGCGCACGGGCACGGGCTACCTCCTGGTGCCCTTGGCGCGTCGATCCGTCGCCTCTGGCGTAACTCCGGCGAGCCACCGCCGCTCTGGGTCGTCGCCGTCGTCCAACCACCGGCAAATCCGACGTGGCGGGTCATTAGGGCCTAACCACCCCGCTAACCCAGGCCTAGGGCCACTGACAGGTGGGCCCTACCCTTTAATTAACCCGGCTAACCATTTAGTTAAGTCAATTAAACTCTGTTAAATCACTGTGCAGCTGACATGTGGGTCCCATAGGTCAGATTTGACCTGGACAACGTCGTTGACTTGCTGACGTCACTATGAAGTCATGCTGACGCAGTAAATTCATTTCTGGATTTATTATTAATCAGGAAATTACAGAAAATGCCTAAAACTTCAATAAATCATAGAAAATTAACCGTAACTCCAAATTAAATAATTTATATATGAAAAATTATCAGAAAAATTCAAGGAATCCATCTGTACCATTCTCATGCATGTTAGAAACTTATAGCTGCTGTTTAGCACAAATCATATAAAGGGCATTTAAATATCCACATATGGAGTTTGAATTTGAATCTTGTATTCAAACCAACTTCATTTAATCTGGTTTTAGGTGCATTAGCCCAAAACACATTCATATTGCCATGTCATAGCATGCATCATATTGTGCATTGCATTGATCGTGTTTTCTGTATTTGCCGGTATTTGTCCCCTCTCGATAGACGTGATACCGATGATGTGATCGTTGACACTGATGAAGACTCAATGTTATCTTCAGAAGTGCCAGGCAAGCAAAACCCCCTTGTTCATTCCGATACAATCCTACTCTCTCGCTCCTGCTCTCTTTTAATGCATTAGGACAACACCGATTCATCTGTTACTTGCTACGGTAACTGAACCCCTTTATCCTTTGCATGACCTGTCATTGCCACAGTAAATAGATGAAACCCACTAGCATGAGTAGGAGTTGTTTGAGCCCTGTTGTGCCTACTCATTCATGCTTGTTTGTCATGCCTGCTACTGCTTAGAGTTGAGTCGGGTCTGATTCATCGGGGATGAATCAGAGGCGTGTGAACATGTCCTACTGTGGGTGAGCTAAGTGTGTGAACACGATTTGGTAAAGGTAGCGGTGAGAGGCCATGTAGGAGTACATGGTGGGTTGTCTCATTGCAGCCGTCCTCAGGAACTAAGTTCTGTATTTGTGATCCATGATTCAGCTACTACCATACATTGGGCCCTGAAATATGACCCCGCTCGACTTCTTATTCACCCTAGTCCTCTGTCCAGGAGTTGCAAGTAGTTTCTGGTGTTTGTAGCTTACTGGAGGCCGTGGACAGCGCTGACCGTAGGGGTGGGCTGTGATGCGGTAGGTACGTGGCACGGTGTACCGGATGCCCGTTTGGTATCTCGGGAACCCTGTTCACATCGTTTGGGGCTGTGAGCGAAACTCCGGCCGGATCTCCTCATGGATGGAACCCGAATAGGCGATAAACCTGGACTAGAGACTTGAGTGTTTAGGTAGGTCGTGGTCTACACCCACGTCGGCTTTCGCTTGAAGTCTGCCGAGCACATGTCGTGTGCAGACGCTAAGTGGTGGAAACATGTATGAAGAAGTATACCCCTGTAGGGTTAACATCATCTATTCGAATAGCCGTGTCCGCGGTAAAGGACTTCTGGGTTGCTTATATCAGTTCATAGACAAGTGAAAGTGGATACTTTAAAATGCGCAAGATAAGCGTGAGTGCTATGGATGGCGTTCTCGTAGGGAGACGGGAGCGGATCCATAGTGGTGTATTGATATGGTGAATATGTGGACTCGTGTGCGCCACCTCAAAAAGAGTTACTTGCAGTCGTAGTTCAGGATAGCCACCGAGTCAAAGCTGGCTTGCTGCAGTTAAACCCCACCATCCCTTTGTTGATAATGATGCATATGTAGTTATCTCTGATGTAAGTCTTGCTGGGTACATTTGTACTCACGTTTGCCTATTTTATGTTTTTGCAGAGAGACTTCAGTCTCACTAGTAGTTCCACGTGAACTTCGACGTTTAGCTTGATACCTCAGCTACGATCTTGTGCCCTCGGCAGGATCTGGTAGATAGACAGGCTTCTCAGCCTTTTTCATTTATAGATGTCTGTACTCAGACATGATAGCTTCCGCTTGTGCTTTGATTTGTATGCTCTGATTGTTGGGTCATGAGACCCCTGTTTGTAATATCTCGCTCCTCGGAGCCTAATGAATAAATACTTGAGTCGTAGAGTCATGTTGTGATGCCATGTTGTATTTGCACATATCGAGCATATTGTGTGTATGTTATTGAAATGCTTGATATGTGTGGGATCTGGCTATCTAGTTGTTTATCCTTAGTAGCCTCTCTTACCGGGAAATGTCTCCTAGTGTTTCCACTGAGCCATGGTAGCTTGCTACTGCTCCGGAACACTTAGGCTGGCCGGCATGTGTCCTTCTTCGTTCCTGTGTCTGTCCCTTCGGGGAAATGTCACGCGATGAATACCGGAGTCCTGTTAGCCCGCTACAGCCCGGTTCACTGGAGTCCTGCTAGCCCAGTGCTACAGCCTGGATTCACTCGCTGATGACCGACACGTTCGATGCTGGGTCATGGATGCCTGTCCCTGTAAGTCTGTGTCACTTTGGGTTTACGACTAGCCATGTCAGCCCGGGCTCCTTATCATATGGATGCTAGCGACACTGTCATATACGTGTGCCAAAAGGCGCAAACGGTCCCGGGCAAAGGTAAGGCGACACCCGTGGGAATACCGTGCGTGAGGCCGCAAAGTGATATGAGGTGTTACCGGCTAGATCAATGTGACATCGAGTCGGGGTCCTGACAATCTTCAACTCTAGCCAGGTTATCACTTACACGTCCTATCTCGAAAGCATTATTCTTTAACTCTCTACCAACATAAGCATTAAAACTTTCTTGTCTAGCCATAAAGTCATCAAATTCATCTAAGCATGGGCTATGAAGTTTAGTAGAGGGAATTTCAACTTTATCATATCTATAGAGAGAATTTACCTTTACTACCTGTGTCGGGTTATCAATACAATATGGTTCTTCAACAGGCGGTATATTAAGACCATGTATTTCTTCAATAGGAGGTAAATTCTTGACATCTTCAGCTCTAATACCTTTTTCTTTCATTGATTTCTTTGCTTCTTGCATATCTTCAGGACTAAGAAATAAAACACCTCTCTTCTTCGGAGTGGGTTTAGGAATAGGCTCAGGAGTTGGCTCAATTGGTTCAGGAATTGCTTTAGGAATTGGCTCAGGAAGAGTCCAATTATTTTCATTAGTCAACATATTATTCAATAATATTTCAGCTTCGTAGACTATTCTTTCCCTGAAAACACAACCAGCACAACTATCCAAGTAGTCCTTGGAAGCATCGATTAGTCCATTATAAAAGATATCAAGTATTTCATTTTTCTTAAGAGGATGATCAGGCAAAGCATTAAGTAACCGGAGAAGCCTCCCCCAAGCTTGTGGGAGACTCTCTTCTTTGGTTTGCACAAAATTATAAATTTCCCGCAAGGCAGCTTGTTTCTTATGAGCAGGGAAATATTTAGCAGAGAAGTAATAAATCATATCCTGGGGACTACGCACACAACCAGGAGCAAGAGAATTATACAAAGTCTTAGCATCACCCTTTAATGAGAACAGAAATATCTTAAGGATATAAAAATAGCGAGACTTCTCATCATTAGTAAACATGGTAGCTATATCATTCAACTTGGTAAGATGTGCCACAACAGTTTCAGATTCAAGGCCATAAAAAGGATCAGATTCAACTAAAGTAATAATTTCAGGATCAACAGAGAATTCATAATCCTTATCAGTAACACAGATAGGTGAAGTAGCAAAAGCAGGGTCGGGTTTCATTCTAGCATTAAGAGTCTGCTGCTTCCATTTAGCTAATAATTTCTTAAGATCAGATCTATCATTGCAAGCAAAAATTTCCCTAGCAGCTTCTTCATTCATAACATAACCCTTAGGAACAACAGGCAATACATAATCATTGGGAGAACCTTCATCATCACTATCAACAATAATAGCATCTTCAATATTTTCATTCCCCCTAACTCTAGCAAGTTGTTCATCAAGAAATTCACCTAATGGCAAAGTAGTATCACACACAGAAGTACTTTCATCATGCATAGCAGAAGTGGCACCATCAATAACATGCGACATATCAGAATTCATAGCAGTAGCAGGTTTAGTAGTCGCAAGCCTACTAATAACGGAAGGAGAATCTAGTGCAGAGCTAGATGGCAGTTCCTTACCTCCCCTCGTAGTTGAGGGCAAAATCTTGGTTTTAGCGTCTTTCAAGTTCTTCATAGTGATCAACAGATATAAATCCCAAGTGACTCGGACAATAGAGCTATGCTCCCCGGCAACGGTGCCAGAAATTAGTCTTGATAACCCACAAGTGTAGGGGATCGCAACAGCTTTCGAGGGTGAAGTACAACCCAAATGTATTGATTCGACACAAGGGGAGCCAAAGAATATTCTTGAGTATTAGCAGTTGAGTTGTCAATTCAACCACACCTGGATAACTTAGTATCTGCAGCAAAGTATTTAGTAGCAAAGTAGTATGATAATAAAGGTAACGGTGGCAAAAGTAAAGATGATAGCTTTTGGGTTTTTGTAGTAGTTGTAACAGTAGCAACGGAAAAGTAAATAAGCGAAGAACAATATGTGAAAAGCTCGTAGGCAATGGATCAGTGATGGATAATTATGCCGGATGCGATTCCTCATGTAATAGCTATAACATAGGGTGACACAAAACTAGCTTCAATTCATCAATGTAATGTAGGCATGTATTCCGTAAATAATCATACGTGCTTATGGAAAAGAACTTGCATGACATCTTTTGTCCTACCCTCCCGTGGCAGCGGGGTCCTATTGGAAACTAAGGGATATTAAGGCCTCCTTTTAATAGAGAACCGGAACAAAGCATTAGCACATAGTGAATACATGAACTCCTCAAACTATGGTCATCACCGGGAGTGGTCCCGATTATTATCACTTCGGGGTTGCCGGATCATAACACATAGTAGGTGACTATAGACTTGCAAGATAGGATCAAGAAGACACATATATTCATGAAAACATAAAAGGTTCAGATCTGAAATCATGGCACTTGGGCCCTAGTGACAAGCATTAAGCATAGCAAGGTCATAGCAACATCAATCTCAGAACGTAGTGGATACTAGGGATCAAACCCTAACAAAACTAACTTGATTACATGGTAAATCTCATCCAACCAATCACCGTCCAGCAAGCCTACGATGGAATTACTCACGCACAGCGGTGAGCATCACGAAATTGGTGATGAAGGATGGTTGATGATGACGACGGTGACCAATCCCCCTCTCCGGAGCCCCAAACGGACTCCAGATCAGCCCTCCCGAGAGAGGTTAGGGCTTGGCGGCGACCCCGTGTCATAAAATGCAATGAAACTTTCTCTCTGATTTTTTCTCCGCGAAACGGAATATATGGAGTTGAAGTTGAGGTTGGTGGAGCTCCAGGGGGCCCACGAGATAGGGGGCGTGCCCTACGGGGGGGGGGGCGCCCCCTGTCTTGTGGACAGCATGTGGGCCCCTGGTGTATATCTTTCGCCCAGAAATTCTTATTAATTCCAAAAAGTGCCTCCGTGGATTTTCAGGACATTCCGAGAACTTTTCTTTTCTACACATAAAACAACATCATGGCATTTCTGCTGAAAACAGCATCAGCCCGGGTTAGTTTCATTCAAATCATGCAAGTTAGAGTCCAAAACAAGGGCAAAAGTGTTTGGAAAAGTAGATACGTTGGAGACGTATCATGAAACCACAGAGACAGTTGAAGATATAGCAACAGTTGAAGCATTTGAACATTCAGTTGAAGAATTTGCATTATCACGTTCATGGCATTTTAAGCATGGAGCAATAAATTCTTCTTGAGAGGTGTTGATCTGTTGAGCGAGTAATCAATCATTGTCTTCCTGAAGATCATCATGAGACACTCTGAGCTTCTCGAGTTCTTGCTTCCTTTGAAGAAATTCATAGAACACTTCTCACGCGTAGCTGAGAGGGCCACATGATGACTTTCAAGTTTGTCACATTGTGAGTTTAGGCATCTGAGATCCTCAGACAAACCTTGACTGCGATCCCTTTCCTTATCTAATAGATCATCACTTTTCTCTAGCAATTTTTTAATCCTTTCCATGGCATTTTGTTGTTCAGTTGCAATTTTAGCAAGTTTCTTATAGCTAGGTTTTTCTTCACATTCAGAGTTGTTGAAATATATTGCCCACCTTTCTCCATCAGTTCGGACTTTTGGATGAGTTAGCTGGTGCATGAATTCAATATGGTATCAGAGCCAAGAGGTCTTGAGTTCAAGACCCTGCCAACACAGTATTAAAAAAGATATTTTGCAGCCTAAATAAATCCCATGTCTAAGAGCTAAATAAGCCTAGACGTGAGGGGGAGGGTGTGGAAATATATTGCCCGCCTCTCTCCATTAGTTCGGACTTTTGGATGAGTTGGCTGGTGCATGAATTGAATATGGTATCAGAGCATACACGCGAGGGGGGTGTTGAAATATATTGTCCACCTCTCTGTCCATCGGCTTGCCTTCGAATTCTTCTCCAGTATCATCGTCTGCATCACTACCATTGTGACCACGGGGGGATGTTGAGTATATTTATTATTAGGAAAGACGAGATATACTAGGATTTGTTCTGCCTTGTCTTGTACTCCAAGTTGATCATTGTACTCCTATATATATGCCCACGAGGCTCAAGCAATACAAAGACTATTCAACCAAATCCCGCTCTCCCTTCTAACATGGTATCAGCCTAGCCGATCCAAACCCTAGCCACCATCGTCGCTTCCCCTCCGTGCCGCCCCCGGGATGGTCGGCCTCCATGACCACCGTCAGGGGCCGCGCTGCCCGTACCTAGGGTTCGTCCGCTGGTTGTGTTGACCAGCTACCCTAGTGAGTCTTTCTCCCAATCCTTTGATCTGGGTTTTTCCCTCTGTCACCGATCGTCTTGATCGGCGTTTCTTTTTGGTTTTTCCGATCTACGATCAGGTTGCATCTCCCGCCGTCGCCATCGACCGCCATGCATGTACTCCGACTTTGGCATCGACTACACCGGCGTCTTCTCCGACTAGCAGCCTCGCATAGAACAAGGTAGCCTGGAACGGCCGCCGTCCGTGCTTCAGTCCTCTCGTCAAGTTGTGCCGATCATTGCTGCCCCTTCTTCGATCGGACCTACAACCATCCCTGCCTCCATCCGGTTCCTACAGACTTCATCAAGCCAGCCACCACACTACAAGCCTGTACGATGCAAGCCAAATCAGCCATCTTGTACGAGGCATGCATGAGCTAAACCATGCATACGCGATGGTCGTTGTGTGCTGATTTACTGTTGCTGTGACCGTCGGTTGCAGCCACGTGACCTTCAGCCTCATGCACCAACACCGCGTAGCCCTCGTGACTATTCGCCCGCACACGCTGGGCTGCTGGTGCTCCTTCGCTGGTTTGCACCCATCTGCTATCGTCTGCACTTTCCGACTCTGACGTCGTGCGTAATCGAATTGATCACCCGTCTGCTCATGATCCATCTCTTCTACACCGTGCGACCAATCTGGCCCATCGGTTGTGCGCACCTCCACAGGTCCCGTGAAGAACGTCCCCGAATTCAACGCACCCCTCCACCGATCAAGCAACCGGCTGCCGCTGCGTCGCCCTGTCGGGTTGCAACGCCGCGCCTCTGAAGGAAATATGCCCTAGAGGCAATAATAAAGTTGTTATTTTATATTTCCTTATATCATGATAGATGTTTATTATTCATGCTAGAATTGTATTAACCGGAAACTTTATACATGTGTGAATACATAGACAAAAACATCGTGTCCCTAGTATGCCTCTACTTGACTAGCTCGTTGATCAAATATGGTTAAGTTTCATATCCATGGACATGTGTTGTCATTTGATGAACGGGATCACATCATTAGGAGAATGATGTGATGGACAAGACCCATTCGTTAGCTTAGCATAATAATCGTTTAGTTTTATTGCTACTGCTTTCTTCATGTCAAATACATATTCCTCCGACTGTGAGATTATGCAACTCCCAGACACCGGAGGAATGCCTTGTGTGCTATCAAACGTTAGAACATAACTGGGTGATTATAAAGATGCTCTACAGGTATCTCCGAACGTGTTTGTTGGGTTGGCATAGATGGAGATTAGGATTTGTCACTCCGAGTATCGGAGAGGTATCTCTGGGCTCTCTCGGTAATGCACATCATATGAAGCCTTGCAAGCAATGTGACTAATGAGTTAGTTGCGGGATGATGCATTATGGAACGAGTAAAGAGACTTGTCGATAACGATATTGAACTAGGTATGAAGATACGATGATCAAATCTCGGGCAAATAACATACCGATGACAAAGGGAATAACGTATGTCGACATTGCGGTTCGACCGATAAAGATCTTCATAGAATATGTGGGAACCAATATGAGCATCCAGGTTCCGCTATTGTTTATTGACTGTAGGGGTGTCTCGGTCATGTCTAGATAGTTCTCGAACCCTTAGGGTACGCACGCTTAACATTCGATGACGATATGTATTATATGAGTTATGTGTTTTGGTGACCGAAGGTTGTTCGGAGTCGTGGATGAGATCACGGACATGACGGGGAGTCTCAAAATGGCCGAGAGGTAAAGATAGATTTATTGGAAGGTAGTATTCGGACACCAGAAGGGTTCTGGAGTGTATCGGGTACATTCCGGAGTAC
>NC_041391.1:205054181-205115890 GCF_002162155.2 Triticum dicoccoides | reverse complement strand
GAATTGGACTAGGGAAGGGGGTGGTTCCCCCCTCACCTTCTCCTACTCCCTCTCCTTCCCCCTTTCCCCCTCCGGTAAAAAGGAAGGGGGGTGAATCCTACTAGGGCCCAAGTGGGGATCCTCCTACTTGGGGTGCGCCTAGGGCCGGCCTCCTCTCCCTCCCTCCTTTATATACGGGGGGTGCCCCAATGGGACACCAATTGCTCCAAGCCGTGTGCGGCGCCCCCCTCCACAGTTTACGCCTTCGGTCATATTCTCGCGGTGCTTAGGCGAAGCCCTGCGCGAATCACATCACCATCACCGTCACCACGCCATCGTGCTGACGGAACTCATCTACTCCTTCGACCCTCTACTGGATCAAGAGCTTGAGGGGCGTCATTGTCGGATTTCGAGTTCCGACAGACCCTCAAGGTTCGAACTCTGGGGTGCACGCGGAGATCACACCTCCCTCCTACTCATGTCTCGTTGCCTCGCAAGGATCTAAACTACACGGAGAACAACACAAGGGACACAAGGTTTATACTAGTTCGGGCCACCATTGTGGTGTAATACCCTACTCTAGTTTGTGGTGTGGTAGATTGCCTCAAGTGCTGGTGATGAACAATACAAAGGAAGAACTGCCTCGCGAGGGGAGGAGTTCTTGTGGAGGTGATGCCTCTTGGGAAGGATTGAATCTGGATCCCCCCCTTCTGTGGTGGCTAGCCCTATTTATAGAGCGAGGCCTTGGTCCTCTTCCCAAATATTGAGCGGGAAGGACGCCAACAATTGGCCATTTTGAAGGGGAACATCTAGTACACTTATCCTGGCTAAAGTTGGTCCTCGCCTGCCAAAGATTCTAACGGTGACGCCGGCTTGGGCTCCACGATGACCTCCATCCTGTCGTTCTGCTGGTCTTGGTCGTGTTGCACTGGAATGGTTGCCTTTGCTTGATACTCTTGCCTGCGCTTGCCCCCTTTGCACCAAAGAGGAAACAAGGACTCTGCGCAGGCCGGCGCCCTTCTGGCTTCGGTCGTCATGACTTGCGTCATGGGCACCTCGTGAGGTACCCTGCCTTGATCTCTCCGCCTCCTCGCGAGCCAGCCTGACGAGGCTGTGCCCTAGGAATCTTCCTGTCGTCCGCCCTGCGAGGCTTGGCCCCTCGCGAGGGTCTTGAGCATGTGTTGATGAAGATGGGTCGTACTGGGCCACTCCCTGAGCCACGCCGCAGGCCGCAGGCAGGCAAGTCTGGGTACACCCGTTCCCAAAACGCCGACAGTAGCCCCCGGTCCCAAGGCGCGCCTGGACTTGGCTTAGCAGAGAAGCGAAGGGGCAAGTGTGAAGCGCCGCGGGCCCCATCAGCCTACAGCCTCGGGCGCCGCGTGGCGGTTGATTGGACGTGGGCGTCCCTGCTTCCCTATGACGCCTCGACAATTGCACGAATTGACAAGAGAGAGGTACCCAGCCAGGCTTACCTTCTTTGCCTTCTCCAGTCATTGCCCAGATCCCCTTTCTCGCTCCCATCCTTCTTGCTTCCAAAATCCCCAGATCTACTCCAACCCTGCATCTTAGCAAGGCATGACGCCTCGCCAGACCCCGGCCGGAGTTTGGTACTCGCCCGCTCTGGATCCTCCGAACGTGTCGGAGAAGACCCTTGCCCGGATGCGCTAGATGATGGCGGCGCAAGGCAACGACGGGGCGGCCGCGCTCAAGGTTGGTTCTGCCCTTCCCGAGGACAAAGGAAGCACCTTCTACCCACTCTTTGTGAGTGCCATCGCCGCCGGTCTGGTGCCTCAATTTTCTGAGTTCTTCCTTTCTGTTCTCCGCCATTACAACCTACAAGCTTTGCACCTCCATCCCAACTCTATTCTTCTCCTGGCGATTTTCGCCTACTACTACGAGGCTCATGTTGGGGTAAGGCCCTCAGTGGCCTTGCTGCGCCATTACTTTTACCTCCGGGTTTCTTGTGGCCCCATCACTGCGTGCGCGAGCTTTATTGCGTACTCCAGCTCCAATGCTATCTCGAAGCCCGGGAAGAGGATCGAAGGCTTCCGGAGCAAGTGGGTCATGGTGGATGTTGGGCACATCCACCCCTGGCTAATCCTGCCTATGGTGCAGCCCGAGGCCGTCGACGCTTGGTCCCGCGTGGAGCTCGTCGATCCCCGCACGAAGCCAGTGCTGGAGAGGATGGACGCGGACCTGTGGTCGGGCAACATGGCGACGGCGAAGCTGACCAGGGCGTCGCTCCTGAGGGAGTTCCTGGAGCACCGGGTGGCCCCGCTTCGGGAACACTCGCTCCCGCTATGGAGGTTCGGGGGGTCCAATGCCGCCCTTTGCCCGAGCTCCGTAGTCTTGGCCGACGGAGATCTGGCCGCAGTCCTCCAATCCTTGGTTGGGGGAGACGTGGCAAGATTGGAGGGTGCTCCTGTACCCTTGTTCCTTCGGGATGATTGGGAGCAGGTGGTGAACTCCATGCCTGCTTTCAACGGGGACGGGCCTGTGCCCGCGGAGGTTCCTGAGGACCTGGCGGCCCTGGTGACGGTGAACGTATCCTCCAGCAACTCCGACAGAGAGGAGGAAGAAGAGGGGCAGGAAGAGGAGCCTGATTCTGAGGCGACCGACGGGGAGTCGAGAGAGCCCCTCCCTTGGTGCAGGTCCCGCGCTCTTCGCCTCATGCCGAACGACGATGAGGATGGCGACGAGCGAGGCAGTGACTGTTCGCCCTGATCCCGAAGAAGGACAGGACAGGGCTGGTTCTTCATGGGCCTGCTCCGTCTCCGAGGCGATATGCAGACGTGCCTCCTGCTCCCGAGTCTCCTGAGGTTGACCCCAGCAGCCGGCTCTCGGGCTTCAAGTTCGGCCGGAAGTTGCTTGAGCCCGCGGGCGATGACCAATAAGTGCTTGATTCTCGTTTTGCTTCTTGCTTTGTTGCTGAGGCTTGACGTCCATATTCCTTGGCTAGGCCGGTGCCTGCGGCAAAAAGGCTGAAGGGGGCCCCTGAGGCTTCGTCCGGGGCAGCACTTCCACCCGCGGGAGAAGGGGGCGGCAAAGCCCGGGCCTCTCCTGCCCGGTCATCCTCGTGAGGCGAGGCAGGGCATGCTGGGGCGAGCTCAGCCGCTGTGGCCCAAGCAAATCCCGAGGTGTCCTTGCCTGACGCCACTGCCGCAGTCATTGGGGCGCAGAAGGTCCCAACTCATGGTGTTGTGATCACACTGCCATCTTCTCCTCCTACTCCGCCAACTGCCATTTCTCCGACTCCTTCTACTGTCCTAGATCATGCTGCTGCTAAGCTAGACCGGCTGCGAGAAGATCTTCAGGGCGCCGACCCTTTCTTGGTAGCCGGGCGCCTGGAGCTGGCCTCCGGCTGGGTCCGCTCTGATGCTTCAATTCGAGCGGTGCTGGTTCAGGCTGCGACGGCTTGCGATGAGGAGAAGCAGGCCATCCTTCAGGCCAAGGCCGCTCGCGATGCCGCCTTGGGTGAGGTTGCGGATGTCCGGGGTCGCTGCAAGGCGCTGGAGAGCGAGCTGCAAAGCCTGCGCGGCCAGCTCACCAAGGAGGCCCGTGACCGCCAGGAGAGGAGGAAGAGATGAAGGCTCGCGAGAGTGCCGCCAAGGACCGGGATGCCCAGGTTGATGAATGCCATGGCCGCTTAGATATGCTGGAGCAGGCGTTGGAGGCGAAGAGGATCAAGGTGGACGACAGGGCGCGGGTCCTGGCCGAGGATCGTGTGGCCTTCGCGAAGCTGGAGGAGAAGGCTCGCGCCTCGCTGAAGACGCTTTATGATGGCGGCCTGGAGAGCCCGCTGGCCGGCGCCGAGGACGGCCCCGCCAAGTTGCTTCCCTTCCTGGTCCGCGCCCTTGAAGATGTCGCCATCGGCCTTGGCCCCATGGCTGAGGCTGAGGCGCGTGTCCTTTCTTCTGCAGCGCTGACGCGCGTCTTCACCCACGTCTACCTTCATAACCCCAACGTTGACCTTGACAGCCTGCTGGAGCCTGCGAGCGGCGAGCTTGCCACTACCGCTGCTGAGGCTATGAAGGGTCGAGCGGAGGCTCTGCTGGCGAGGTTCCATGCCTTCAGCACCAAGCCAAGGCGAGATGCTGCCGATCTTGAGGCTCCACGAGGCGAAGCTGCCTAGCGCAGCTCCGTCACCAGCGATGGCACTGCCGGAAAGTGACCCCTTCGCGGCTCCTGTCCTGTTTTTAGCTCCTGCAACATGCATCATGCCTCGTGGAGGCGTTTAAACTTGTGTTTGGCATTGTGAAAACAATCTATGGACTGTAATATTTGCTTTTGAATTCCTTGAGGTTTGCATTTTTCCTTCCTACTTGCTTGTGTTCTACGTCGGCAGAGCCCGGCCCCGTGCATACCTCAGCCGCCGTTAGCCCCAACCGGAAACCAGGACAGGACCAAGGAGTGAGGGGCTACGTGACCAGTTAGGCTCCTGAGTCACGATGCTCAGGAGTCCTCCTTGACGCGCGAATAGCAAGTAGGCAGGGGAGATGTATGAGTAAATCTACAGTTCTACGTCGGCAGAGCCCGGCCCCGCACATACCTCAACCGCCGTTAGCCTTTCGGAACTGAGGGGTGAGGGGCTACGTGACCAGTTAGGCTCCTGAGTCGCGATGCTCAGGAGTCCCCCTTGATGTTCAAACGGCCTTCGTACCTTGGCTCCGCTCGGGGAGAGACATGCGATGAACCAGGCCCGAGGGGCTTGGCTGGGTGGCGTGCGTCTGGGCGTGACCCAGGCGTAGCCCCCGTGCCCAGCCCCCTTGCGCAGCACTCCCGAGGGGAGGCGTTACAACGGGGCCGGACACTGAGCTCTAGGCTCCCTGAGGTTGATGCGGCCGGGGGCCACCCTCAGTTGTTTATCACCAGCGCGGAGCATAGCACTTCCGTATACGTACGGGCATAGTCGCTCCTCGGCAGTGTCGTCAGCCAGCGCGGAGCATGGTGCTTCCACTGGTGCGTGGGAGGGGGCTCCCCTCCGGGAGGAGCCCCCGGGGCATGTACAGCCCTGCCCTAACACGTGGCTGGCATGGTAGGGCCTGACGAGGTGTATATGGGCACCCGTGAGCCAGCGCGGGACTCACGGGGCCCTACCTCAAGGCGGGTTGTGCCTGGCTCTGGGCCTTTACTTGTAATGTGCTCCTGCAAATTTGGTTAGATGCCGACGCTCTACGTCCTCAGGTCCCGGCCCTCGAGCGAGCTCAGCCATCGCTGGTATGCCAGGTCGCGATGCTGTGGACAAGGCCAGGAGGTGAGGGCTGGAGAGCCAGTAAGAGTCCATGAGTCGTGATGCTCACGTACCCCCCCCCCCTTTAACGTCCAAGCGGCCGGCATGAAGGAAGAAGGGTGCCGCCACAGGCATCAAGTAATGATCATGGTGGGTCAAACGCACGACCCGAATAAACCAGAGAGGGATACATGCCACTGGGTCAGGCCCGAGTGGCTTGGGGATAATGCAGCCCGAGGGGCGCCCCCAATAAAGTAAGGTAAAAACATGAACCAAAGGGATACATGCCGTAGGGACGGACCCACGCGGCCTGGGAATGATGCGGCCCTGGGGGTGCTCCCAGCTGAAAATGAAACTCGAAGGATGTCACCTGATGATGTTGAAGATGAAGGGATGCTGAAGTAGCGGACGGCGTGCGCTGCGGAAGCCGATCTTTATGAGCCCCCAGGCCCAGGAGACTCGGGAGGCTCCGGAGGCGCTGGCGGCTCCTCGCGGACTATCTCCATCTCTGCCAGGACTGTGGAGTGCTCGGCCGCTTGAGCCTCCAGGATGCTCCTCATGAGGCGCTGACGCACAGCAGCCACGTTCGGCAGGCTGTAAGGCATGTGAACATAGCTGTGGGGTGGACCTTCGCAGCGTCCCACACATGAGGGCCAGAGGCGCTCCTGAGAGGTGGCTCGGTTGAGTCCTGGTATGTTGATGCAGACGCGCAGCCCACCATCCTCGCCCAGATGGGGAACTATGGCGGGTAAGCGGCGGCTGCCACTCATGACTCTTGACTCCTGCAGCTCCTGAATGATCTCGCTGACGAACTCCTGAGGGTTTGGCCCTCCTTGCCTCGCTCCTTCCTGAGGGAAACGTGCTTTGAAACACGCCTCCAAGTGGTGCCCGAGCGCCTCCCTCGTGATTTAGCAAAGTCGATGGCCCTCCAGGAGAGAGCCCCCGAGCCTTGCTCAAGGAGGGCGCTGGGCACGCCTTCCTATGCGACAGAAGGAGGTGCCCCCTGAACGGGCGCGGACCCTGAGGGGCCTGCCTCCCGAGCGTTCGGACCAGGCGATGTCCTCTTCTTCTTAGGGACTGCCTCGGGAAGCCTTCCGCTCCTATGATCTGGGTCTTCAATTGATGCGGCTTGAAAAGCATGCTCCAAAGAACACACAGCATCCCTCTCTTTGCAAGGCACCGTGATGACTCCATCGCTTCCTGGCATCTTGAGGACATTGTAGCCGTGATGAGTCACATCCATGAACTTGGCCAGAGCTGGGTACCCGAGGATGGCATTGTACGGCAGGAGAATGTGCGCGACGTCAAAGTCAATGAGCTCGGTGCTAGTTGTCACGCTTCCGGAAGGTAACAGGAAGGCGGACCTGCCCTATCGGAACCGTGGAACCATCAGTGACTCCTGAGAAAGGCTTGGTTGGCTGAAGCTGATTGTATGGCACTTGGAGATTGTTGCATGTCTCGACGGACAGGACATTGAGCCCTGCTCCGCCATCGATGAGGGTCCTGGTGACTTGCACATTGCTGATGATTGGGGAACAAAGCATCAGGAGGACTCTGGATGTGGCTACGCACTTGAGATGATCCGCTGAGCTGAACATGATGGCGCACGCTGACCACCTGAGAGGGCATGTGGCCTCGAGCTTGGGGAGGACTACATTCACTTTGCGAGCAAACTGCTTGAAGATGCGCTGAGAGGTCGGGGCCTGAGCTCCGCCCAAGATGCAAGCGATTGCGCGTGGCTCCTGGAAGCCTCCAGCCCTCTCGTCCTGATGATGGTCTTCATTCCTCCTCGGCTATGGTGGCAGAGGAGGTTGGCCCGCGTTGCCTTGTGGGTGATCCTCGCGAGGCTGATCCCTCCAACCTCCCTCGCGAGGCTGGTCCTGCCAGCGGTCCTCGCGAGGTCGGTCACTACACCCTTGGCGAGGGCCACGGTCTTCCCATCGTCCTCCACCTCTTCCTCCTCCTCGGCCATAGCCCCGGTCGTTGCGCTCGGGGCGTCGGCCGGCACGCACGTCCCGCACGGCCCTGAGCTCTTGGCATTCGTTGGTGTTGTGGGTGTGGAGGTCATGGTACACGCAGTACCGGCTGCCCTTGGATGACTCAGGCTGATCCCTGCCTCGCTTGGTGTCCGGTTCTGCTGCAAGCACGGCAGCCCCCTTGCGCTTCACGTCCTTGACCTTCGGCTTCTTCTCTTTTGGGTCGGCAGCCGGCAGCTCAAGGAGGGAAAGGTGTCCTTCCTCAACCCTGGCGCACTTGGTCGCCAAATTGAACAGCTCCAGGGATGTGCACAGGTCTTCATGGATCGCAAGCTCCTCTTTCGTCTTGACGTCACGCACGCCGTCGGAGAAGGCTGAGATGATGGCCTCCTTAGACACCCTGGGGATCTTAAGGCGAGCGTTGTTGAAACGCTGGATGAACTTTTGCAGGGTCTCTCCCAGCTGCTGCTTGATGCGGTGCAAGTCGCTCATGGCCGGGGGCTGGTCGTGGGTGCCTTGGAAGTTGGCGATGAATCGGGTGCACATCTCGTCCCAGGAGGAAATCATGCCAGGAGCCAGGTTCAGGAGCCAGGTGCGAGCACCGTCCTTGAGCGCCATGGGGAACCAGTTCGCCATGACCTTCTCGTCCCCGTTGGTGGCTTCAATGCCCAGGTCATAGAGCTGGAGGAACTCCGCAGGGTCAGCCATGCCATCATAGCGCGGGGGCATATATGGCACGAACTTGCCCGGCCAGGCCACGCTGCGCAGCTCGACGGTGAAGGCACGGCAGCCTACAGTGGCCACGGGAGGCCTTTGGTGACGGAGAGCTCGATCTTGGAAGTCTCCGTGCGCTGCCGCCAGGAGCAGCGCGGGGTCTTGGCGCGCTGGAGTAGGAGCGTGGTCGTGACGGGTCGGTGCGGGGAGCACACGGGCAGCTTCTTGGGGACGAGGAATCTCTTGGCAGCTCTTCTCTTGCTGTGCTGGCGCCGGACGGAGTGGGTTCCGTCCAGGGGCCACGCGCCTTGGGGCCAATGCGCCTTCTTGAGGGGGAGGCGGTTGAGGCGCCCCCGGAGCTTCGTTGCCCGCACAAGGCAGGGCATGGTGCAGCGAGAGGGATGGTGCAGGGGAGCCCCCAGCGGCGCTGACGAGCTCGGTGATGCGGGCGAGCCACTCGTCGTAGAGGTCGTCGACGGAACGGTAGTGCAAGAGCTCCCGCACTAGGAGAAGCGCGGCGTGCGCGTCCGTAGGAGCGCGACGGGCATGGGACGAGGAACCGGCTGGAGTCAGCGACGGGGTGGCGGTGCGACCTTCTCGCCGCACCGAAGGATGCAGGGACGACGCCTGCTGCTCGTTCCCCGCCGGGCCGGTGGCGGCGTTGATGGCAGGCGACGGGAAATGGCGGGGGCATCCGCCGATGGGGGCCGTCTAGGCGATGTGAGTGGCGAGAGTGGCCCGGCGCTCGGCGCGGGCTCGACGAGCGTCTGACATGGATGCGACGGGCGGCAAAACACAGGGCGGCGGAAGGCGGATTTTGGTGCACCCCTACCTGGCGCGCCAAATGTCGGATTTTGGGTTCTGGCAGACCCTCAAGGTTCGAACTCTGGGGTGCGCGCGGAGATCACACCTTCCTCCTACTCACGTCTTGTCACCTCGCAAGGATCTAAACTACACGGAGAACAACACAAGGGACACGATGTTTATACTAGTTCGGGCCACCATTGTGGTGTAATACCCTACTCTAGTTTGTGGTGTGGTAGGTTGCCTCAAGGGCTGGTGACGAACAATACTAAGGAAGAACTGCCTCGCGAGGGGAGGAGTTCTTGTGGAGGTGATGCCTCTTGGGAAGGATTGAATCCGGACCCCCCCCCCTTCTGTGGTGGCTAGCCCTATTTATAGAGTGAGGCCTTGGTCCTCTTCCCAAATATTGAGTGGGAAGGGCGCCAACAATTGGCCATTTTGAAGGGGAACATCTAGTACACTTATCCTGGCTAAAGTCGGTCCTCGCCTGCCAAAGATTCTGACGGTGACGCCGGCTTGGGCTCCACGATGACCTCCATCCTGCCGTTCTGCTGGTCTTGGTCGTGTTGCACCGAAATGGTTACCTTTGCTTGGTACTCTTGCCTGCGCTTGCCCCCTTTGCACCAAAGAGGAAACAAGGAATCTGCGCAGGCCGGCGCCCGCCTGGCGCCCGCCTAGCTTCGGTCGTCATGGCTTGCGTCATGGGCACCTCGTGAGGTACTGTCGGTGTCAAAACCGGCGGATCTCGGGTAGGGGGTCCCGAACTGTGCGTCTAGGCGGATGGTAATAGGAGACGAGGGACACGATGTTTTTACCCAGGTTCGGGCCCTCTTGATGGAGGTAAAACCCGATGTCCTGCTTGATTAATATTGATGATGTGGGTTACAAGAGTAGATCTACCACGAGATCAAGGAGGCTAAACCCTAGAAGCTAGCCTATGGTATGATTGTTGTTCGTCCTATGGACTAAAGCCATCCGGTTTATATAGACACCGGAGAGGGCTAGGGTTACACAGAGTCGGTTACAAAGGTAGGAGATCTACATATCCGTATCGCCAAGCTTGCCTTCCACGCCAAGGAAAGTCCCATCCGGACACGGGACGAAGTCTTCAATCTTGTATCTTCATAGTCTTGGAGTCCGGCCGATGATGATAGTTCGGCTATCCAGACACCTCCTAGTCCGGAACTCCCTCAGTAGCCCCTGAACCAGGCTTCAATGACGACGAGTCCGGCACGCATATTGTCTTCGGCATTGCAAGGCGGGTTCCTCCTCCGAATAATTTATAGAAGATTGTGAACACCAGGATAGTGTCCGCTCTGCAAAATAAATTCCACACACAACCGTAGAGAGAATAATATTACACAAGTTCAATCTGCTGACGTATTTTGTGGCGTAACGTCACACCACTACCAAGCCTTCAAATTGTTTTTATTGTTCCATCTCAGCATGTTTAGCGAGGCGGTTTCCTTGGCACGTCTTGTCGAAGCAGAGATCGTGTTCCCCTTATTCCGGGATTCCCATCAATACGGACGTGGGTAACCCAACCGCGCCATCAATCGCGACGCTTGGGGGATAAGCGAGTTTTACCAGGCCGGTGGGGACGCGTGTTTTTGTCCGCCCATATAAGGGGATAAAGATCCAACCTTTTTACCTGCGCCTTCTTCCTCCTTGGCTTATCCATCTCTGCAAACTCGAGCTCTAGCGCTCAAGCCTGCACATTTCACCTCAACCTTCTCCAAATATGTCCGGAGCGGGGGGCAAGTGGATGGCCTCCTCCGTCACGGAGGGGCATATCCAGAAGCTGCGCAGCGCCGGATACTTGTCCAGCGACATCACGCATCGGCTCCCCGAAGAGGGAGAGCTCATCCCCACCCCCAGGCCCCATGAGAGGGTAGTATTCCTTCCCCATTTCCTCCACGGACTGGGCTTCCCACTTCATCCCTTTGTCCGGGGGCTCATGTTCTACTACGGCCTAGATTTCCACGATCTGGCCCCAAATTTTATTCTCAACATCTCGGCGTTTATCGTCGTGTGCGAGGCCTTCCTCTGCATCCAGCCCCACTTCGGCTTGTGGCTCAAGACCTTCAGTGTCAAGCCGAAGGTTGTGAAGGGCAGTCAAGCAGAGTGCGGAGGCGCCATGGTGGGCAGGATGTCCCGCGTTACGTGGATGGAGGGCACCTTTGTGGAAACCATCAAGGGGTGGCAATCGGGGTGGTTCTAAATCACCGAGCCGCATGATCCCGAATGGGCAGCGGCCCCCGAATTCAGATCCGGCATCCCCACACGGCTCACCTCTTGGAAAGAGAGCGGCCGGACTTGGGGCGATTCGGAGGAGCTGACCGGACTCCAAGCATGCGTCCAAAAGCTGGTGGACAAGAAGCTCAAGCTTGTCAACGTAGTCCAGGTCATGCTCATCCGCCAGATTCTCCCGTGCCAACGATGGGGCTTTAATATGTGGGAGTTCGATCCGGCGCAGCACCAGACTTTGAATGGGCTCTTCGACACTACGTACGAAGAGGTCTGGAAGGTGCTGTTCAAGGGCGCCGAGGCTCCCGCATCCGCTACCGAAGATCGCGGATTCAGCTCGCAGCGTCCAACTGACGAGGTAAGTGATATTGTCCTTTACGAGATGCTTGTTATTCATAGTTTGACTCTATGCAGGATCTAAACTCCCTTTCCTTTGATAGGGCTGGCTGAAGAAGGCCGGACAGGCTATCTGTCCGGCCCCATTGCCAGAAGACCCAGCTGATGCCCGCCTAACGGGGCTGCTGGCTCCGGCACCTCATGTGGTGCCGGAGAAGAAGGCCAAGAAGAAGGCCACGAGGACTCGGAAGAGTTCCCGTTTTCAGGTGCTATCGGACGATGAATCCGAGGCCGACTCCTCCCACCAAGGTGAGGAGGAGAAGAAGAAAGCCTCTCCCCCAGCGGGGGGAGGGAAGAAAAGGAAGGCCTCCCCAACAAGGGAGGCCGAAGGGTCCAAGAGGGGAAAAACTCTTCCCCCGGACTGTTCCGCCAACGCCAGTGACGACGACGAGGACTGGCCTCCAAGGGCCAAGCCCCTGGCGAGATCGTAAGTATCCAAACTCCCAAATAACTTCAAGGTTTTCGTTTTCCATCACATTATGTCTTTCTAATGCCGCATACAACCCTGCAGTCTGCCTAAGGATGATCTCCCCACTTCGTCGAGCGGGTCCTTAAGGGCGTCGGATATGGATTCTCTTCTGACTGCCTCCACCCCCCGTGATGCGGACGATGCTGAGGTGGGATCCCAGGAAGGGACCCACCAGGAGGAGAGGGCCCTGGAGATGTCGCAGGAAAGCCTCCCGGACTTTGCACCGGACTCAGCCCCGGAACCCATAGTGGCTCCGGAGTCCGGCGGGCGACCCCTTCGGAAGAAGGGCAAGACCGCGACGCCGGCTGCCTTCGTCCAACCGGAGGTGCCGGATAATTTGCTGGAGGCGCTCAACGGCGCCTCCATCGGAGAGGAACACCGCACTGTTATGAGTGCGGTGATTCAGAAGGTTCAGCTCGCCAAGAGCGGGCTGACCGAAGCCTGCAGCAGCCTTCTAACAGGCTTTGAGGTAAGAATTTCAATATATGTAAAATGGTATCACATAGACAGTAGCCCCTGATGCTCGGTTCGGTGTTCGGAAATAAAAGCCGGACTGAGGATCTTTAGAAAGATAAACGCAGGAGTCATGAAAAATATGTCAATATGGGATTGCAGGCTGTGCTGCTGACCTCTGCTGCACTGACTGCGAAGGTTGAAACTTTGAAGGAAAACCTCGAGCGGTCCGAGAACGAGCTCGGCCGTGCCAAGAAGCAGCTCGAGGAAAAAGAAGGTGAGTAATACCTTATGAAAATTGTACCTTACAGAAAAGGATTTGGTTGCAAGAAAAATGACAAGGATAACTAGGGTATTGCAGGGGCCACTAACGAGGTGGCGACCCTGAAGGAGGCGGTGGCCGCGGCCGAATGCAATGCGGCTGCGGAGCGCACCGAGCGAGAGAAACAGGAGGCGCGGGTGGCGGAGGTACAGCAAGAGCTCCAGGATCTCATGAAGAAACACGAGAGCCTGGAGCGTGACTCGAAGACTCGAGAGTCTGAGCTTGCAACGGCTCTTGAGAGTGCCAAAGCCGCTAAGGCCGAAGCCTACAAGGCCCTCCAGGAGATAGAGGCGGTGAAGAAAATAGCAGCGGGTAAGGCATTTTTCATGCAAAGTAAGCATGTGAGTGTTAATTACCTGTTGCTTACCCGAATTCGGAGCTCTCCAGGGGCGTTCGCAGATCTTCCCCGCAGCATGTCCAATGCTGCCGCATTCTACCGGGCTGAGGAGGGGAGCTCAACGGAGAAGGTCTTCTGGTCTCCGTATGCTGAGGCCGGACATCCGGTGCCCCTTAGCGACCAGCTGAAGCAGCTGGTCGAGCTCCACAAGGCGGCCGAATAGGCCATGAAGGGCCTCATAGTTCGGCTGTGGCCTAAGGAGGCTATGCCTGGGAGCTACTTTGGCCTGGTGCGGCGGCTGGTGGACGCGTGCCCGTGGGTTGAAGTTATCAAGCACTCCGCCTATATCGAGGGTGCGCGTCGGGCCCTTGCCCACGTAAAGGTGCACTGGGGCAAGATGGATGCCCAGAAGCTTGTGACGGACCCCCCACCAGAGGGCAAGGAGCATCGCACGCCCGAGATGTATTATAGGAGTGTGCTGAAGGGCGCCCGCATTATTGCGGGTGAGTGCTCCAAAGATGTAATATTTGAGTAGACTCGCATTTTGTTATCCTGTGCGCTGAAAACTTGGTTCATATGCGCTAAGCAACGCTTGTTAATTTAAAATATTACCTTCTGTGCGGCTGTTTATCAAATCTGAGAGATGGCAAGTCATCGGCTTCAGCCCCCATGCCAGGAGTGCTGGGGTGTTCGGGATAAACTCGAGCGCTCTTGTTCCCATTTTTGGGTCCATCTAGGGAGGTGCTCAACACAACGAACAAGGCAACCGGACTTATAATGCTTGAACACTCTCACTTAGCCATAGAATTCTATAATTTTAAATTTCGGCGAAGCCCCTAGTTTTTGGAAGGCCGAATTTGGGGCGCTATCCATGCCTTGACCGGACAGAATCCGGTTCCTCGCTCGAAGCGGCATAAGTCTTTAGGGACTCGCAAAGAACCTCTCAAACAGCGACCAGCTCTCGCCTCATCATGACAGTCAGTTTTAGCTTTCTCCACTGAGGCGTTAACCCAGCTCAACTGGGGTGCAATCGCAGTGGTTCTCCCAGTGCTACCTTAGCCGATAAAACGGAACGTAAGGTACCAAAACATGGGAGCCGGGCAAACCCAACTATTGACCCAAGAACATAATTTGGAGCCGATGCATATAATGCTATAAGTTCGGGGTGCCGCACTTGTGAAAGTGTTCGGACTTATCACACCATAACGCAGGAAACATAAGCCCCTGGATTTTCGTTGTAGCCTTTCTCCTTCCCTGGCTGTTGTATCGTGGGTTCGGCATGTCTGCTGCCGGACAGGGCCTCTGACGAACGGAGTCCTGTGGGTAAAAATTAAAAGGAAAAGAAAAAGAAACGACACACTTAAGAGCCCCTGGTGCGGTTGAGCCGCAGTTTGGGCTTATCGTGGTCGAGCCCCTTGCCCCATGCCCATGGTATCTTCAGAGCGTAATGGAGTACGCGAAGGGTCTATCTTAACGTTGTACAGGGGCTGGGGTTGGGGCCGCACTGCTACGCGTGCTCGGAACGCGCCAGGTGGTCGTGTTGTAGGTTACACCGGGCACACTTAGCTGTGTCCGGCCGTTTAGCAGTTGGACTCGAGAATTGCATTAAAAGGCTGCTTTGTACTTCTGCCGCGAGAGCCGCTGTATGTTCCTCCATTCGGAGGGAGTGTTCAGTGTTTCCGTTGACCGTGATGACTCCTCTAGGGCCTGGCATCTTGAGCTTCAGGTATGCGTAGTGCGGCACCGCGTTGAACTTTGCGAATGCGGTACGTCCGAGCAAGGCATGATAGCCGCTGCGGAACGGGACTATGTCAAAGATTAACTCCTCGCTTCAGAAGTTATCCGGGGATCCGAAGACCACTTCCAGTGTAACTGAGCCTGTACAATTGGCTTCTACACCTGGTATGACGCCTTTAAAGGTCGTCTTGGTGGGTTTAATCCTTGAGGGGTCTATGCCCATTTTGCGCACCGTGTCCTGATAAAGCAGGTTTAGGCTGCTACCGCCGTCCATCAGGACTCTGGTGAGATGAAATCCATCGATGATTGGGTCTAGAACCAATGCGGCGAACCCACCACGGCGAATGCTGGTGGGGTGGTCCCTTCGGTCAAAGGTGATCGGGCAAGAGGACCATGGATTGAACTTCGGGGCAACTGGCTCCATCGCGTATACATCCCTGAGTGCATGCTTCCGCTCCCTTTTGGGTATGTGCGTGGCATATATCATGTTCACCGTCCGCACCTGTGGGGGGAAACCCTTCTGTCCTCTATTGTTCGGTGGTCGGGTCTCTTCTTCGTCGTCGCTATGTAGCCCCTTGTCGTTGTTTTCGGCAATTAACTTGCCTGCCTGCTTGAACACCCAACAGTCCCTATTGGTGTGGTTAGCTGGCTTTTCAGGGGTGCCATGTATCTGGCACAAGCGGTCGAGAATTCGGTCCAAATTGGATGGACCCTGAGTTGTTCTTTTGAATGGCTTTTTCCGTTGACCGAGTTTAGAGCCTCTGAATCCGGCATTGACTGTCGTATCCTCACTGTTATCGCCGTTAATGCGGCGTTTGTTTTTGTAGCGACGCGACCTGCCACTACGGTCCTTGATATCCGGACTGCCAGAATTTTTGTTGAGGTTGTTGCTGCGTGCTAGCCAGCTGTCCTCACCCGCACAGAAGCGGGTCATGAGTGATGTAAGGGCTGCCATGGATTTCGGCTTTTCCTGTCCCAGGTGCCGGGCAAGCCACTCGTCGCGGATGTTATGCTTGAAGGCCGCGAGGGCCTCGGCATCCGGACAGTCGACGATTTGGTTTTTCTTGGTTAAGAACCGTGTCCAGAATTGTCTGGCCGATTCATCTGGCTGCTGAATTATGTGTCTTAGGTCATCTGCATCTGGTGGTCGCACGTACGTGCCTTGGAAGTTATCGAGTAATGCGGCTTCCAGGTCCTCCCAACTCCCGATTGACTCTGCTAGCAAGCTGTTAAGCCAGTGTCGGGCTGGTCCTTTAAGTTTGAGTGGGAGATATTTGATGGCATGGAGATCGTCTCCGCGGGCCATGTGGATGTGGAGGAGATAGTCCTTGATCCAGACCGCGGGGTCTGTTGTGCCATCATAAGATTCAATATTGACGGGTTTAAACCCTTCTGGGATTTGATGATCCATTACCTCATCTGTGAAGCACAGTGGGTGTGCGGCGCCTCTGTACTGGGCAATATCACGACGGAGCTCAAAGGAGCTTTGTCTGTTGTGTTCGACCCGGCCAGACTTATTGTGTCCGGGGTGACGGTGATTGTCACGTGTCGTGGGGCGCCCACGTGATCCATAGATCGATCTTGATTGTCTTGCCTTATCCTCCAATATGTCGCGCAGGTCCGGAGTGTTCCCCTGTGGCCTTGTGCTTTTCGAGCGATGCCGGGGTACGGGTCTAGTGAAGGGCCTTGAGGCCTCTCTGTCGCGACCACAGGGTGGTCGATCAACCGTATTGTCTCCTGGTGAAGCGGGATCATATGCCTCCACCTCTAATCGGGGGAGCAGCTTACATTTGGGGTAGCTTTTGGAGGGGCGTTCGAGTTCATGCTCTTCGGACGCGAGGACTTCGGTCCATCTGTCGGCTAGCAGATCTTGATCAGCTCTAAGCTGCTGCTGCTTTTTCTTGAGGCTGTTTGCCGTGGCCATAAGCCTGCGTTTGAAACGCTCCTGTTCGACGGGATCCTCAGGTACGACGAATTCGTCGTCATCGAGGCTTGCCTCGTCTCCGGAGGGAGGCATATAGTCCTCTACCTCTTCTTCGGCCGCTCTCTCATGAGGGCTGGCGTCCCCCTCCTCCTGTGCTGGATCTTGCTGGAGTGGGTTGTCTTCGGCGCTATCCGGTGTATTATTGTCTCCGGTGCCGGAATCCTCATTCTTGCTATGGCGGGATTTAGAGCGGCGCCGCTGACGCTGGCGCTTGGGCTGTTTCTTGAAGGGGTCATCCTCCGCTATTCCTTCGCCGTTCCCATCCTTTGGGATATCCACCATGTATATGTCGTATGAAGAGGTGGCTTTCCAGTGCCCGGTGGGCGCTGGTTCTTGGTCGTCTCTGGCATCGTCGTCCATACCGTCGATGTCCTCAGAGTCGTAATCTAGCATGTCGGTTAGATCATCGAGAGTGGCTACCAAGTGGGTGGTGGGTGGGCTCTGAATTTCTTCGTCGTTCGCATCCCAACTGTCCTGGCCGCAGTCCGGCCAGGCCTCTCCTGATAACGAGAGGTACTTTAGCGAACTCAAGATGTCGCCAAAAGGTGAGTGTTGAAAGATGTCCGCCGCGGTTAACTCCATGATCGGCGCCCAATCGGATTCGACTGGAGGGGGCGCGGGAGGTCTGGAGTCCGGCAAGGAGTCCGGCACCTCGGAGTCATGAGCTTCATGGGGGACAATATCCGTGTTCGGCTCTATCGCCGTAGAGGTTGCAGCCCCCGAGGTGGTGTCTAGCCATCCATCATTGGTCTGCGCAGCCGGCTCCGAGTCGAAGATCGGAGCGGGTTCGAGTGCGGCCTCCAAGGTACTGTCCAGCTGCAGAGCTAACTCATGCCCATCATGACAGTACGGCACGTTCGGCTGTGGCTCGAATCTGTCGAGGATCAAGTCCCCGCGGATGTCAGCCGTGAAGTTCAAACTTCCAAATCTGACCTGACGGCCAGGGGCGTAGCCTTCGATCTGCTCCAGCTGGCCAAGCGAATTGGCCCGCAGTGCCAAGCTGCCGAATACGAAGATCTGTCCGGGGAGGAAGGTCTCACCCTGGACTGCATCGTTGTTGATGATCGAAGAAGCCATCGAGCCTATCGGTGACGACACAGAGGAGCTCGCAATGAAAGCACCAATGTCGGTGTTAAAACCGGCGGATCTCGGGTAGGGGGTCCCGAACTGTGCGTCTTGGCAGATGGTAACAGGAGACGAGGGACACGATGTTTTTACCCAGGTTCGGGCCCTCTTGATGGAGGTAAAACCCTACGTCCTGCTTGATTAATATTGATGATGTGGGTTACAAGAGTAGATCTACCACGAGATCAAGGAGGCTAAACCCTAGAAGCTAGCCTATGATATGATTGTTGTTCGTCCTATGGACTAAAGCCATCCGGTTTATATAGACACCGGAGAGGGCTAGGGTTACACAGAGTCGGTTACAAAGGTAGGAGATCTACATATCCGTATCGCCAAGCTTGCCTTCCACGCCAAGGAAAGTCCCATCCGGACACGGGACGAAGTCTTCAATCTTGTATCTTCATAGTCTTGGAGTCCGGCCGATGATGATAGTTCGGCTATCCGGACACCCCCTAGTCCGGAACTCCCTCAGGTACCCTGCCTTGTTCTCTCCGCCTCCTCGCGAGCCAGCCTGACGAGGTTGTGCCCAAGGAAGCTTCTTGTCGTCCGCCCCGCGAGGCTTGGCCCCTTGCGATGGTCTTGAGCATGTGTTGATGAAGATGGGCCGTACTGGGCCACTCCCTGAGCCACACCGCAGGCCGTAGGCAGGCAAGTCTGGGTACCCCCGTTCCCAGAACGCCGACAGTCATCACGCTGAACATGTGCAGAACACGTAGGTGTCGTACATTCGGTACTCGATCGATCAGAACGAGAAGATGTTCGACTACATCAACCGTGTTAAACAAATGCTTCCACTTTCGGTCTATGAGGGTACGTGGACACACTCTCCCCCTCTCGTTGCTATGCATCTCCTAGATAGATCTTGCGTGAGCGTAGTAATTTTTTTGAAATTGCATGCTACGTTTCCCAACAGTGGCATCCGAGCCAGGTCTATGTGTAGATGATATGCACGAGTAGAACACAAAGAGTTGTGAGTGTTGATCGTCATACTGCTTACCACCAATGTCTTATTTTGATTCAGCGGTATTGTTGGATGAAGCGGCCCGGACCAACCTTACATGACCATGTTCATGAGACCGGTTCCACCGACAGACATGCAACTAGTTTTGCATAAAGGTAGCTGGCGGGTGTCTATTTCTCCAATTTTAGTTGAATCGAATTTGACTGTGGCCGGTCCTTGTGAAGGTTAAACCAGCAAACTTGATAAATCACCATTGTGGTTTTATGCCGTAGGTAAGAACGGTTCTTGCTAGAAGCCCGTAGCAGCCACGTAAAACTTGCAACAACAAAGTAGAGGACATCTAACTTGTTTTTGCAGGGCATGTTGTGATGTGATATGGTCAAGACATGATGTGATATACGTTGTTGTATGAGATGGTCATGTTTTGTAAAAGTTATCGGCAACTGGCAGGAGCCTTATCGTTGTCGCTTTATTGTATGAAATACAAATGCCATGTAATTGCTTTACTTTATCACTAAGCGGTAGCGATAGTTGTAGAAGCAATAGTTGGCGATACGACCACGACGCTACGATGGAGATCAAGGTGACAAGCCGGTGACGATGGAGATCATGATGTTGCTTTGGTGATGGAGATGAAAAGCACAAGATGATGATGGCCATATAATGTCACATATTTTGATTGCATGTGATGTTTATCTTTACGCGTCTTATTTTGCTTAGTACGGCGGTAGCATTATAAGATGATCCCTTAACTAAATTTCAAGGTATAAGTGTTCTCCCCGAGTATGCACCGTTGCGAAAGTTCTTCGTGCTGAGACAACACATGATGATCGGGTGTGACAAGCTCTGCGTTCAAATACAATGGGTGCAAGCCAGTTTTGCACATGCAGAATACTCGGGTTAAACTTGACTGGCCTAGCATGTACAGACATGGCCTCGGAACACTGGAGACCGAATGGTCGAATGTGAATCATATAGTGGATATGATCAACATAGAGATGTTCACCATTGATGACTACTCCATCTCACGTGATGATCGGACATGGTTTAGTTGATCTGGATCACGTATGATTTATATGACTTGAGGGATGTCTCTCTAAGTGGGAGTTCTTAAGTAATATGATTAATTGAACTTAATTTATCATGAACTTAGTCCTGATAGTTTTTGCATATCTATGTTGTAGATCAATGGCCCATGCTACCGTTCCCTTGAATTTTAATGTGTTCCTAGAGAAAGCTAAGTTGAAAGATGATGGTAGCAACTACATGGACTGGGTCTATAACTTGAGGATTATCCTCATTGCTGCACAGAAGAATTATGTCCTTGATGCACTACTGGGTGAAGGGCCTACTGCAGGAGCAGAAGCTGATGTTATGAATGTTTGGCAAGCTCGATCTGATGACTACTCATTAGTTCAGTGTGCCATGCTTTACGGCTTAGAATCGGGACTTCAAAGACGTTTTGAACGTCATGGACCATATGAGATGTTCCACGAGCTGAAGTTAATATTTCAAGCAAATGCCCGAGTTGAGAGATATGAAGTCTCCAACAAGTTCTCTAGCTGCAAGATGGAGGAGAATAGTTCTGTTAGTGAGCACATACTCAGAATGTCTGGGTACCATAACCACTTGACTCAGCTGGGAGTTAATCTTCCAGATGATTTTGTCATTGACAGAGTTCTTCAATCACTACCACCAAGCTACAAAGGCTTCATGATGAACTACAATAAGCAAGGGATGGAAAAGACCATTCCTGAGCTCTTCACAATGCTAAAGGCTGTGGAGGTAGAAATCAAGAAGGAGCGTCAAGTGTTGATGGTTAATAAGACCACTAGTTTCAAGAAGAAGGCCAAGGGAATGAAGGGGAACTTCAAAAAGAATGGCAAGAAAGTTGCCACTCCCGGGAAGAAACCCAAAGCTGGACCCAAGCTTGAAACTGAGTGCTTCTACCGCAAAGGGACTGGTCACTGGAAGCGGAACTGCCCCAAGTATTTGGCGGATAAGAAGGATGGCAAAGTGAACAAAGGTATATTTGATATAGATGTTATTGATGTGTACCTTACTAATTCTTGTAGTAGTGCCTGGGTATTTGATACTGGTTAGGTTGCTCATATTTGTAACTTGAAACAGGGACTACGGACTAAATGAAGATTGGCTAAAGACGAGATGACGATGCATGCTGGGAATGGTTCCAAGGTCGACGTGATCGCCATTGGCACGCTACCTCTACATCTACCTTCGGGATTAGTTTTAGCCCTGAATAATTGTTATTTGATGCCAGCATTGAGCATGAACATTATATCTGGATCTTGTTTAGTGCCAACGGTTATTCATTTAAATCAGAGAATAATGGTTGTTTTATTAATATGAGTACTATCTTTTATGGTCATGCACCCTTAAAGAGTGGTCTATTTTTGTTAAATCGTAATCGTGATAATACACATATTCATAATATTGATGCCAAAAGATGCAAAGTTGATAATGATAGTGCAACTTATTTGTGGCACTGCCGTTTGGGTCATATCGGTGTAAAGCGCATGAAGAAACTCCATAAAGATGGACTTTTGGAATCACTTGATGATGAATCATTTGATACTTGCGAACCATGCCTTATGGGCAAGATGACTACAACTCCGTTCTCCGGAACAATAGAACGAGCTAATGACTTATTGGAAATAATAAATACCAATGTATGTGGTTTGATGAGTGTTGAAGCTCATGGCGGGTATCGTTATTTTCTGACCTTCACAGATGATTTGAGCAGATATGGGTATATCTACTTAATGAAACACAAGTCTGAAACATTTGAAAAGTTCAAAGAATTTCAGAGTGAAGTGGAGAATCATCATAACAAGAAAATAAAGTTTCTATGATCTGATCGTGGAGGTGAATATTTGAGTTATGAGTTTGGCCTTCATTTAAAACAATGTGGAATAGTTTCATAGCTCACGCCACCTGGAACACCACAGCGTAATGGTGTGTCCGAACATCGTAACCGCACTTTATTAGATATGGTGCGATCTATGATGTCTCTTACCGATTTACCACTATTGTTTTGGGGCTATGCATTAGAGACAACTGCATTCACGTTAAACAGGGAACCATCAAAATCCGTTGAGACGACACCGTATGAACTGTGGTTTAGCAACAAACCTAAGCTGTCGTTTCTTAAAGTTTGGGGATGCGATGCTTATGTCAAAAGGCTTCAGCGGATAAGCTAGAACCCAAATTGGAGAAGTGAGTCTTCATGGGATACCGTAAGGAAACAATTGGGTACACCTTCTACTGCAAATCTGAAGGCAAGATCTTTGTTGCTAAGAACGGAACCTTTCTAGAGAAGGAGTTTCTCTCAAAGTAAGTGAGTGGGAGGAAAGTAGGACTTTATGAGGTAGTTGTACCTTCTCTCAATTTGGAAAGTAGCTCATCCGAGAAATCCGTTCCTGTGATGCTTACACCAACTAGAGAGGAAGCTAATGATAATGATCATGAAACTTCAGATCAAGTTGCTACAAAACCTCGTAGGTCAACCAGAGCACGATCCGCACCAGAGTGGTACGGTAATCCTGTTCTAAAAGTCATGTTGCTTGACCATGACGAATGTACGAACTATGAAGAAGCTACGATGAGCCCAGATTCCGATAAATGGCTTGAGGGCATGAAATCTAAGATAGGATCCATGTATGAGAACAAAGTATGGACTTTGGTGGATTTGCCCGATGATCGGCGACTGTCGGTGTCAAAACCGACGGATCTCGGGTAGGGGTCCCGAACTGTGCGTCTAAGGTCGATGGTAACAGGAGACGGGGGACACGATGTTTACCCAGGTTCGGGCCCTCTCTATGGAGGTAACACCCTACTTCCTGCTTGATTGATCTTGATGAATATGAGTATTACAAGAGTTGATCTACCATGAGATCGTAATGGCTGAACCCTAGAAGTCTAGCCTATGTGATTATGATTGTCCCCTATGGACTAAACCTTCCAGTTTATATAGACACCGGAGGGGGCTAGGGTTACACAAGGTCGGTTATAGAGAAAGGAATCTACATATCCGAATCGCCAAGCTTGCCTTCCACACCAAGGAGAGTCCCATCCGGACACGGGAAGAAGTCCTCTATCTTTTATCTTCATAGCCCAATAGTCCGACCCATGTTAATAGTCCGGCTGTCTGAGGACCCCTTAATCCAGGACTCCCTCAGTAGCCCCTGAACCAGGCTTCAATGACGATGAGTCCGGCGTGCAGATTGTCTTTGGTATTGCAAGGTGGGTTCCTTCTCCGAATACTCCACAATAGTCTTTGAACACAGAAAAAGTATCCTGCTCTGCAAAACAAGTACCACACACAACCGTAGAGAGTATAATATTTCACGAGTCCAATCCGCTGACAAATTTTTTTAGCGTGACATTACGTCACCATCCGGTCATTATTCGAACCGTTTTTTAGCCTGCCGTTCCATATTTCGAGGCGTGGTTTCATTGGCACGTCTTGTCAAAGCAGAGATCGTGTCCCCTTATTGCGGGATTCTCATCTGGGTAACCTAATCATGCCATCTACACGGCCCTTGGGAAATAGGCGAGTTTTACGGTGAGTGGGGAGGCGCTTAATATTCACTGCCTTTATAAGGAGATAAGGATTCACCCCTTTTCACCCATGCCTTCTCCTTCTCTGCCCATCCATTCTCGAGCTCCAGCGCCCAAGCTCTCATCCTTTCCGCCCAAAAAGAGCACTCCAACCATGTCCGGGTCCGGAGCGCAAGGCAAGTGGATGGCCCCCTCCATCAAGGAGAAGGACATCACTAAGCTTCGGGAGGTCGGGTACTTGCCCAGGGAAATCGCCCATCGGCTTCCGGCCGAGGGACAAATCGTAGCCACCACCGAGCCTAATGAGAGGGTGGTGTTCATCTCCCACTTCGTCCGCGGGCTAGGATTCCCCCTCCACCCGCTCGTCCGCGGACTCATGTTCTACTATGGGCTGGACTTCCACGATCTGCCCCCCAACTCCATCCTCAACATCTCGGCATTTATTGTCGTATGTGAGGCCTTCCTCCGCATCCCACCTCACTTCGGACTATGGCTAAAGACCTTCAACGTGAAGCCGAAGGTAGTGAGTGGTCAACAAGTAGAGTGCGGAGGCGCCATGGTGGGCAAGATGCCCAATGTCACGTGGCCCGAAGGCTCCTTCGTGGAGACTGTCAAAGGGTGGCCGTCAAAGTGGTTCTACGTCACAGAGCCACGCGGCACCAACTGGGCCGCGGCTCCCGCATTCTGGTCTGGAGTCCCGATGCGGCTCACCTCCTGGCAAGAGAAAGGCCTGATCTGGTCTTCTCCGGACGAGCTGATAGCGCTCCAGACGCGCATTCAGAACATGATAAACAAGAAAATCAAGCTCGTCAATGTGATCCAGGTGATGCTTGTTTGCCGGATCCTTCCGTGCCAGCGCCGGACTTGCCGTCTATGGGAGTTCGATCCGGCCAAGCACCAGACCCTACTAGAGCTCTTCGGCACTACGCACGAAGACATCTGGAAGGTGCTCTTCAAGGCCAACGAGGCGTCGCCACCCATGACAGAGGACCGCGGGCATGACTTAACCCACCCTACTAGTCCGGTAAGTTCTTTCATGTTTTCAAGGTGTACCCTTTACTTGCATACTCGAGGAAGGCGTCTAAGCCTCCCTATTGATTCTTTTGACCTAGACAGAGAAGGTGAAGCGGATTAACTGTCTGGCTCTGCTGCTAGAGGACCCAGAAATCCTGCTTCTAACAAAGATGCTGGTTCCGGCGCCTTATCAGGCGCCGGAGAAGAAGGCCAAGGGGACCAGCGGTGGTCTTCGTCGCAAGGGCACTTCGGACATGACGTCCGAAGACGCCAAGACTCATTCCTCCGCCGCTGAAGATGATGAGGAAGAGGAGGAGGAATAAGAAAGCCACCCCACCCCCCGAGGGAGGAAGAAAGAAAAGGACGGCCTCCCTGCGTCTAGAGGCCGAGGCATCCAAGAAGGGGAAAACCTCCCTTCCGGACAGTTCCAAAGCGGCCGCCGACAGTAGCTCAGAGTGGGAGCCCAGGGACAAGCCCCTGGCCACATCGTGGGTACCCAGACACATTCATGTATCCAGCCTCTTTATTTCATCGTATTAACATGTTTAATTGTGTCTTTGCAGTCCGGTTCGGTCCAACCTCGAGCGGTCCTTATCTTCGAAGGACTCGCTGGACCCAGATGCGATGGAGAGCGGGACCCTTCCTGCGGCCTCCTATCCCAAGGACATGGATAACACCGAGGTGTTGTCCCGAAGGGTCCTAGACCAGGGAGAGACTCAGGAGGCCATTAGGGCGGCGCCGGAGGGTGAAACCTCGGTTGCCGAACACATGGGGGAGGAAAACCCCATGGACACCGACAATGGGGGCCATATACAATTCAGCCCCTAGCCGAATACAGTTCCGGAGACGCATGCAGCTCCGAAAACAGGCAGGCCGCCTCTTTCGAAAGAGGGGGGTGCGCCTACTCCACCGGCGACCTCTGCCCATCCAGAGGCACCGGTAGTTTGCTGGAAGCGCTGCGAGGCGCTTCCATTGTTGAAGAACATCGTACCCTTATGGGTATGGTGATTGAGAGGATCCAGTCCACGAAGAGCGGACTGATCGAAGCCTGCACAAGCCTTCTAACAGGCTTTGAGGTAAGCAACACAATTATAAAAAGAATGTCACAGTGTAGACAGTAGCCCCTAATACTCTGTCCGGTGTTCGGAAAGAAAAGTCGAACAAAGGATCAAATAATTTTCGCAGGAGTCTAACCAAATATGTCTATGTGAACAAGCAGGCGTTGCTGCTAGCTGCGACCTCGCATACTGCGGAAGTCTCCAGACTAAAGCAAAGTCTGGGGTGGACCGAGGAGGAGCTCGGCCGCGTGAAAAAGCAGCTGGAAGATAGTCAAGGTATGCAATAACCTTGTGTATATTCAGGAAGGATGAATTATTTGGTTTAATTAAAGTTCCATTTTATTTGTTAGGAGTGGCGACCGCGGTGGAGACCCTCAAGAAGGCGCGAGCCGAGGCCGAGGAGAAAGCGGCCAAGGAAAAGGCCGCCCGTGAGAAGCACAAGGCTAGGGCCAGTGAGGTCCAACAGGAGCTCCAGGACGCCGTCAAGAAGTGCGAGTCCTTGGAGCGCGACCTTACAGATCAAGAGTCCGAACTCACCAAGGCCCGCCAAAACACACACGATGCACGGGTTGAATCCCAAGGCGCACTCCAGGAAATCCAAGAGGCCAGAAAAATCATGGCGGGTAAGGCCTTCATTATGCATAGCAAATACGTGAAGGAAAGGTTCCTCTTACTGACCCGAATTTGGAGTTCTCCAGGGGCGTTTGCGGATCTGCTGCACAACGCTTCCGACACTGCAGAATTCTTCCGAGCCGAATAGGGGAGCTCCACGGAGAAGCTGTTTTGGTCACAATACCTTGCGCCGGAACATCCGGTGCCCTAGAGCGATCAGCTAAAACAGCTGGTTGAACTGCACAAGGCGGCTGAACTATCCATGAAGGATTTAATAATCCGACTATGGCCTTCCGAAGCCATCCTCAATAGCTACTTCGGGCTCGTGAAGTGGCTAGTCAATGCCTGCCCTCGATTGGATGCTATCAAGCGGTCTGTCTGCATCGAAGGCATGCGGATGGCCTTCACCCAAGTCAAGATGCATTGGGTGAAGATGGACGCCACGAAGCTTGTGGACGAGGGGCCGCCCGCGGGCAAGGAGCACCGCACCCCCAAGTTGTACTTTGACAATGTTATGGAGGGATCCCACCTTGTGGCGGAGCAATGTGCAAAGGATGTTATGTTTCCCTGAATACATTCATACTGTCATGTCTTGTATTATGAAACAAGATCGTTATGTAATATAATGTATGTTAGACCTCCTGTGCGGCCGTATTGTTAAATCTGAGAGTTGGCCAGTCGTCGGCTTCCGGCCCCATGTAGATAGTACGGGGTGTTCGGGATAAATATAAACACTCTTTGCTCCAAACTTTGGTCCTTAAAGGAGGTGTTTAGCGCAACGAACAAGGCAATCGGACTATGTGGCTTTATCACCCTCACTTAGCCATAGGAGTTTGACAATAAAAATTTAGGCGCGGCCCCTAGTGTTCGGAATCCGAACTTGGGATGTTGTCAACACTTGATCGGATAAAAAGACCGATTCATCGCATAATGCGGAAAAAATTGCTAACGATTTGCAACCTCTCGAACAGCTGACCGGCTCTCGCCTCATCATGACAGCCAGTTTTCGGCTTTCTCTACTGAGGTACTCATCCGGACGAACCAGGACACAATCGCAGTAGTTCTCCCTTTACTACTGATAAGTCTCCAACGTATCTATAATTTTTTATTGCTCCATGCTACTTTATCTACTGTTTTGGACTATATTGGGCTTTATTTTCCGCTTTTATATTCTTTTTGGGACTAACCTATTAACCGGAGGCCCAGCCCAGAATTGCTGTTATTTGCCTATTTCAGTGTTTCGAAGAAACAGAATATCAAACGGAGTCCAAACGGAATGAAACCTTCGGAAACGTGATTTTCTCACCGAACGTGATCCAGGAGACTTGGACCCTGCTCCAAGGAACAACAGAGGCGGTCACGAGGGTGGGGGGCGCGCCCTCCCCCCTGGGCGCGCCCCCTACCTCGTGGGCCCCCTGTTGCTCCACCAACATACTCCTTCCTCCTATATATACCTACGTACCCCCGACAGATCAAAGACTGAGCCAAAAAAACCTAATTCCATCGCCGCAACTTTCTGTATCCACGAGATCCCATCTTGGGGCCTGTTCCGGAGCTCCGCCGGAGGGGGCATCCACCACGGAGGGCTTCTACATCAACACCATAGCCTCTCTGATGAAGTGTGAGTAGTTTACCTCAGACCTACGGGTCCATAGTTAGTAGCTAGATGGCTTCTTCTCTCTTTTTGGATCTCAATACAATGTTCTCCCCCTCTCTTGTGGAGATCTATTGGATGTAATCTTGTTTTTGCGGTGTGTTTGTTGAGACCGATGAATTGTGGGTTTATGATCCAGCTTATCTATGAATAATATTTGAATCTTCTCTAAGTTCTTTTATGTATGATTGAGTTATCTTCGCAAGTCTCTTCGAATTATCCGTTTGGTTTGGCCAACTAGATTGGTAGTTCTTGCAATGGGAGAAGTGCTTAGCTTTGGGTTCGATCTTGCGGTGTCCTTTCCCAGTGACAGAAAGGGTTGCAAGGCACGTATTGTATTATTGCCATCGAGGATAACAAGATGGGGTTTTTATCATATTGCATGAAGTTATCCCTCTACATCATGTCATCTTGCTTAAGGCGTTACTCTGTTTTTAACTTAATACCCTAGATGCATGCTGGATAGCGGTCGATGAGTGGAGTAATAGTACTAGATGCAGAATCGTTTCGGTTTACTTGTCTCGGACGTGATGCCTATATACATGATCATGCCTAGATATACTCGTAACTATGCTCAATTCTATCAATTGCTCAACATTAATTTGTTCACCCACCGTAGAATACTTATGCTCTTGAGAGAAGCCACTAGTGAAACCTATGGCCCCCGGGTCTATTCTCATCATATCAATCTCCATTACTTTAATACTTGCTTTGTTTTTACTTTGCCTTTTACTTTTCAGTTTGCATCTCTATATCAAAAATACCAAAAATATTATTTATCATCTCTATCAGATCTCACCCTCGTAAGTGACCTGAAGGGATTGACAACCCCTAATCGCGTTGGTTGCAAGTAGCTATCGTTTTGGGCAGGTACGAGGGACTTGTGCGTGACCTCCTACTGGATTGATACCTTGGTTCTCAAAAACTGAGGGAAATACTTACGCTACTTTGTTGCATCATCCTCTCCTCTTCGGGGAAATCCAACGCAGTGCTCAAGAGGTAGCAAGAAGAATTTCTGGCGCCGTTGCCGGGGAGTTTGCGCAAAAGTCAACCATACCAAGTACCCATCACAATCCCTATCTCTCGCATTACATTATTTGCCTCTTGTTTTCCTCTCCCCCACTTCACCCTTGCCGTTTTATTCACCCTCTCTTTCCCAATCTCCTCCTCTTTTTCCCGTTGCCTTTTTCCTCATCCGTTTGTTTGCTCGTGTGTTGGATTGCTTGTTTGTCGTGATGGCTCAAGATGCTACCAAATTGTGTCACTTCACCAATACCAATAATAATGATCTCCTTAGCACTCCGATTGCTCCTCTTGCTAATATTGAATCTTGTGAAATCAATACTGCTTTGTTGAATCTTGTTATGAAAGATCATTCGCCGGCCTTCCTAGTGAAGATGCCGCTACTCATCTGAATAGCTTCATTGATTTATGTGATATGCAAAAGAAAAAAGATGTCGATAATGATGTCGGTAAATTGAAGCTATTTCCTTTTTCGCTTAGAGATTGTGCTAAAGCGTGGTTTTCATCTTTGCCTAAAAATAGTATTGATTCTTGGAACAAATGCAAAGATGCTTTTATCTCTAAGTATTTTCCTCCCGCTAAGATTATCTCTCTTAGGAACGATATTATGAATTTTAAGCAACTTGATCATGAACATGTTGCACAAGCTTGGGAGAGAATGAAATTAATGATACATAATTGTCCTACTCATGGTTTGAATTTGTGGATGATTATACAAAAATTTTATGCCGGATTGAATTTTGCTTCTAGAAATCTTTTAGATCCGGCCGCGGGAGGCACTTTTATGGAAATCACTCTAGGAGATGCTACTAAACTTCTAGATAATATTATGGTAAATTATTCTCAATGGCATACTGAAAGATCTACTAATAAAAAAGTGCATGCAATAGAAGAAATTAATGTTTTGAGTGGAAAGATGGATGAACTTATGAAATTATTTGCTACTAAGAGTGTTTCTTCTGATCCTAATGATATGCCCTTGTCTACTTTGATTGAGAATAATAATGAATCTATGGATGTGAATTTTGTTGGTAGGAATAATTTTGGTAACAACGCGTATAGAGGGAATTTTAATCATAGGCCTTTTACTAGTAATCCTTCTAATAATTATGGAAATTCCTACAACAACTCTTATGGAAATTTTAATAAGATGCCCTCTGAATTTGAGAGTAGTGTTAAAGAGTTTATGAATTCACAAAAGAATTCTAATGCTTTGCTTGAAGAGAAATTGCTTAAAGTTGATGATTTGGCTAGGAACGTTGATAGAATTTTCTTGAAATTGATTCTTTAAAGCTTAGATCTATTCCTCCTAAACATGATATCAATGAGTCTCTCAAAGCTATGAGAATTTCCATTGATGAGTGCAAAGAAAGAACCGCTAGGATGCATGCTTCCAAAGATGCCTTTATTAAAGCGTGTTCTTCCAATTCCTATGAAAATCAAGATGAAGATCTAAAAGTTATTGATGTGTCCCCCATTAAATCTTTGTTTTGCAATATGAATCTTGATGAAACTGAATATGATCTTCCTTTACCTAGAAGGCGTTCTAAGAATTCGGAGTTTTTAGACCTTGATGATGAAATTGATGAAAGTGGGATTGAAAGAAATAAAAACCTAGATGTTGGTAAACCCACTATTTTGGATCTCAAGGAATTTAATTATGAAAATTTCTCTCTAATTGATTGTATTTCCTTGTTGCAATCCGTGCTAAATTCTCCTCATGCTTATAGTCAAAATAAGGCCTTTACCGAACACATTGTTGATGCCTTGATGCAATCTTATGAAGAAAAACTTGAGTTGAAAATTTCTATCCCTAGAAAACTCTATGATGAGTGGGAACTTACTATTAAAATAAAAATTAAAAATCATGAGTTTCATGCCTTGTGTGATTTGGGTGCTGGTGTCTCCACTATTCCCAAAACTTTGTGTGATTTGCTAGATTTCTGTGACTTTGAAGATTGCTCTCTAAACTTGCATCTTGCGGATTCCACTATTAAAAAGCCTATGGGAAGAAGTAATGATGTTCTTATTGTTGCAAATAGGAATTATGTGCCCATAGATTTTATCGTTCTTGGTATAGATTGCAATCCTTCATGTCCTATTATTCTTGGTAGACCTTTCCTTAGAACGATTGGTGCGATTATTGATATGAAGGAAGGGAATATTAGATTCCAATTTACCTTAAAGAAGGGCATGAAACACTTCCCTCGAAAGAAAATAAAATTACCTTATGAATCTATCATGAGAGCCACTTATAGATTGCCTACCAAAGATGGCAAAACCTAGATCTATCCTTGCTTTTATGTCTAGCTAGGGGCGTTAAACGATAGCGCTTGTTGGGAGGCAACCCAATTTTATTTTTTGTTTTTTGTTTTTGCTTCTGTTTAGGAATTAATAATCCATCTAGCCTCTGGTTAGATGTGGTTTTATGTTTTAATTAGTGTTTGTGCCAAGTAGAACCTATAGGGTAACCTACGATGATAGTTGATTTGATTCTGCTGAAAAATAGAAACTTTACGCGCACGAATATAATTTTGTTAAATCACAGGAACGTGATTTTGCGTTGATTCTTTTTTCTTCTGTTCAATATACAAATTTTCCAGGACTTCCTATTTTTTTAGAATTTTTAGAGTTCCAGAAGTTTGCGTTAGTTACAGATTACTACAGACTGTTCTGTTTTTTGACAGATTCTGTTTTGCGTGTGTTGTTTGCTTATTTTGATGAATCTATGGCTAGTAAAATAGTTTATATTACATAGAGAAGTTGGAATACAGTAGGTTTAACACCAATATGAATAAAGAATGAGTTTATTACAGTACCTTAAAGTATTCTTTTGTTTTCTTTCACTAACAGAGCTCACGAGATTTCTATTGAGTTTTGTGTTGTGAAGTTTTCAAGTTTTGGGTGAATTCTTTTGATGGATTATGGAACAAGGAGTGGCAAGAGCCTAAGCTTGGGGATGCCCATGGCACCCCCAAGATAATCCAAGGACACCAAAAAGTCAAAGCTTGGGGATGCCCCGGAAGGTATCCCCTCTTTCGTCTACTTCCATCGGTAATTTACTTGGAGCTATATTTTTATTCACCACATGTTATGTGTTTTGCTTGGAGCGTCTTGTATTATTTGCGTCTTTGCTTGTTAGTTTACCACAATCATCCTTGCTGTACACACCTTTTGAGATATCCATACACAAATTGGAATTTTCTAGAATACTCTATATGCTTCACTTATATCTTTTGAGCTTGATAGTTTTGCTCATAGTGCTTCACTTATATCTTTTGAGCGTGATAATTTTTGCTCTAATACTTCACTTAGATCTTTTAGAGCACGGTGGTGGATTTGTTTTAAAGAAACTATTGATCTCTCATGCTTCACTTAGATTATTTTGAGAGTCATTAATAGCATGGTAATTTGCTTAATATTAATATACTTGGTATTCAGGATATGTGAAACTTTCTTTTGGGTACGTTGAATACTAAGATAAGTTTGATGCTTGATAATTGTTTTGAGATATGGAGGTGATAATATCAAAGTAATGCTAGTTGGGTGATTATGAATTTAAAGAATGCTTGTGTTGAAGTTTGTGATTCCCGTAGCATGCACGTATGGTGAACCGCTTTGTGATGAAGTTGGAGCACAATTTTATTTATTGATTGTCTTCCTTATGAGTGGCGGTTGGGGACAGGCGATGGTCTTTTCCTACCAATCTATCCCCCTAGGAGCATGCGCGTAGTGCTTTGGTTTTTGATGACTTCTAAATCTTTGCAACAAGTGCATGAGTTCTTTTGATTAATGTTGAGTCCATGGATTATACGCACCCTTTCACCCTTCCACCATTGCTAGCCTCTATAATACCACGCACTTTTCGCCGGTACCATACACCCACCATATACCTTCCTCAAAATAGCCACCATACCTACCTATTATGGCATTACCATAGCCATTCCGAGATATATTGCCATGCAACTTTCCACCGTTTCGTTCATATGACACACATTACTTTTGTCATATTGCTTTTTGCATGAACATGTAGTTGACATTGTATTTGTGGCAAGACCACCTTCATAATTTTCATACATGTCGCTCTTGATTCATTGCATATCCCGGTATACCGCTGGAGGCATTCATATAGAGTCATATTTTGTTCTAAGTATCGAGTTGTAATTGTTGAGTTGTAAGAAAAAAAATAGTGTGATGGTCATCATTATTAGAGCATTGTCCCAGTGAGGAAAGGATGATGGAGACTATGATTCCCCCATAAGTCGGGATGAGACTCCGGACGAAAAATAAAAAAAATAAAAAAAAAGAGGCCATAAAAAAAATAAAAGGCCCAAAGAAAAAAATGAGAGAAAAAGAGAAGGGACAATGCTACTATCCTTTTACCACACTTGTGCTTCAAAGTAGCACCATGATCTTCATGATAGAGAGTCTCATATGTTGTCACTTTCATATACTAGTGGGAATTTTTCATTATAGAACTTGGCTTGTATATTCCAATGATGGTCTTCCTCAAAACTGCCCTAGGTCTTGTGAGTAAGCAAGTTGGATGCACATCCACTTAGTTTCTTTTGTTGAGATTTCATATATTTATAGCTCTAGTGCATCCGTTGCATGGCAATCCCTACTCACTCACATTGATATCTATTAATGGGCATCTCCATAGCTCGTTGATACGCCTAGTTGATGTTAGACTATCTTCTCCCTTTTTTGTCTTCTCCACAACCACCATTCTATTCCACATATAGTGCTATGTCCATGGCTCACGCTCATGTATTGCGTGAAAGTTGAAAGACTTTGAGATTACTAAAGTATGAAACAATTGCTTGGCTTGTCATCGGGGTTGTGCATGATTAAATACTTTGTGAAATGAAGATAGAGCAACAGACAGACTATATGATTTTGTAGGGATAACTTTCTTTAGCCAGGCTATTTTGAGAAGACATGATTGCTTTGATTAGTATGCTTGAAGTATTATTACTTTTATGTCAATATGAACTTTTGTCTTGAATCTTTCAGATCTGAATATTCATACTACAACTAAGAAGATTTACATTGAAATTATGCCAAAGTATCACTCCGCATTAAAAATTCTTTTTTTATCATTTACCTACTCGAGGACGAGCAGGAATTAAGCTTGGGGATGCCTGATACGTCTCCAACGTATCTATAATTTTTGATTGCTCCATGCTACGTTATCTACTGTTTTGGACTATATTGGGCTTTTTCCACTTTTATATTATTTTTGGGACTAACCTATTAACCGGAGGCCTAGCCCAGAATTGCTGTTTTTTGCCTATTTCAGTGTTTCGAAGAAACAAAATATCAAACGGAGTCCAAACGGAATGAAACCTTCGGGAACGTGATTTTCTCACTGAACGTGATTCAGGAGACTTGGACCCTGCTCCAAGGAACAACATAGGCGGTCACGAGTGTGGGGGCGCACCCTCCCCCCTGGGCGCGCCCCCTACCTTGTGGGCCCCCTGTTGCTCCACCGACGTACTCCTTCCTCCTATATATACCTACGTACCCCCGACAGATCAAAGACGGAGCCAAAAAACCTAATTCCACCGCCGCAACTTTCTGTATCCATGAGATCCCATCTTGGGGCCTGTTCCGGAGCTCCGCCGGAGGGGGCATCCACCATGGAGGGCTTCTACATCAACACCATAGCCTCTCCGATGAAGTGTGAGTAGTTTACCTCAGACCTACGGGTCCATAGTTAGTAGCTAGATGGCTTCTTCTCTCTTTTTGGATCTCAATACAATGTTCCCCCCTCTCTTGTGGAGATCTATTTGATGTAATCTTGTTTTTGCGGTGTGTTTGTTGAGACCGATGAATTGTGGGTTTACGATCCATCTTATCTGTGAATAATATTTGAATCTTCTCTGAATTCTTTTATGTATGATTGAGTTATCTTTGCAAGTCTCTTCGAATTATCCGTTTGGTTTGGCCAACTAGATTGGTAGTTCTTGCAATGGGAGAAGTTCTTAGTGATAACCCACAAGTATAGGGGATCACAACAGTTTTCGAGGGTAAAGTATTCAACCCAAATTTATTGATTCGACACAAGGGGAGCCAAAGAATATTCTCAAGTATTAGCAGCTGAGTTGTCAATTCAACCACACCTGGAAACTTAGTATCTGCAACAAAGTGTTTAGTAGCAAAGTAATATGATAGTGGTGGTAACGGTAACAAAAGTAAAGACAGCAAAAGTAATGTTTTTGGTATTTTGTAGTGATTGTAACAGTAGCAACGGAAAAGTAAATAAGCGAGAACCAGTATATGGAAAACTCGTAGGCACCAGATCAGTGATGGATAATTATGCCGGATGTGGTTCGTCATGTAACAGTCATAACATAGGGTGACACAGAACTAGCTCCAATTCATCAATGTAATGTAGGCATGTATTCTGAATATAGTCATACGTGCTTATGAAAAAGAACTTGCATGCCATCTTTTCTCCTACCCTCCCGTGGCAGCGGGGTCCTATTGGAAACTAAGGGATATTAAGGCCTCCTTTTAATAGAGAACCGAAACAAAGCATTAGCACATAGTGAATACATGAACTCCTCAAACTATGGTCATCACCGGGAGTGGTCCCGATTATTGTCACTTCGGGGTTGCCGGATCATAACACATAGTAGGTGACAATAGACTTGCAAGATAGGATTAAGAACTCACATATATTCATGAAAACATAATAGGTTCAGATCTGAAATCATGGCACTCGGGCCCTAGTGACAAGCATTAAGCATAGCAAAGTCATAGCAACATCAATCTCAGAACATAGTGGATACTAGGGATCAAACCCTAACAAAGCTAACTCGATTACATGATAAATCTCATCCAACCCATCACCGTCCAGCAAGCCTACGATGGAATTACTCACGCACGGCGGTGAGCATCATGAAATTGGTGATGGAGGATGGTTGATGATGACGACGGCGACGAATCCCCCTCTCCAGAGCCCCGAACGGACTCCAGAGCAGCCCTCCCGAGAGAGATTAGGGCTTGGCGACAACTCCGTATCGTAAAACGCGATGATTTCTTCTCTCTGATTTTTTTTCTCCCCGAAAGCCAATATATGGAGTTGGAGTTGGCGTCGGAGGGTCTCCAGGGGGCCCACGAGGTAGGGGGCGCGCCCAGGAGGGGGGGCGCCCCCCACCCTCATGGACAGGGTGTGGGCCCCCTGGTCTTCATCTTTGGCGAGGATTTTTTATTATTTATTCTAAGATATTCCATGGAGTTCCAGGTCAATCCAAGAACTTTTATTTTCTGCACAAAAAACAACATCATGGCAATTCTGCTGAAAACAGCATCACTCCGGGTTAGTTCCATCCAAATCATACAAGTTAGAGTCCAAAACAAGGGCAAAAGTGTTTGGAAAAGTATATACGACGGAGACGTATCAACTCCCCAAGGTTAAACCCTTGCTTGTCCTCAAGCAATTCAGTTGACAAACTGAAAGAGAAAAAGAAAAACTTTTACAAACTCTGTTTGCTCTTGTTGTTGTAACTATGTCAAGCCAGCATTCAAGTTTTCAGCAAAGATCATAACTAACCATACTTGCAGTAACTCCTAGGTCTCATGTTTACTCATATCAATAACATAATCAGCTAGCAAGCCATAATAATAAATCTCGGATGACAACACTTTCTCAAAACAATCATAATATGGTATAACAAGATGGTATCTCGCTAGCCCTTTCTGAGACCGCAAAACATAAATGCAGAGCACCTTCAAAGATCAAGGACTAACTAGACATTGTAATTCATGGTAAAAGAGATCCAATCATAGTCATACCCGATATAAATTAACAGTAATGAATGCAAACGACAGCTGTGCTCACCAGCTAGTGCTTTTAATAAGAGGGTGATGACTCAACATAAAAGTAAATAGATAGGCCCTTCGCAGAGGGAAGCAGGGATTTGTAGAGGTGCCAGAGCTCAGTTTTGAAATAGAGGTAAATTATATTTTGAGCGGCATACTTTCATTGTCAACATAACAACTAAGAGATGACGATATATTCCATGCTAAACAAATTATAGGCGGTTCCCAAACGGAATGGTAAAGTTTATACTCCCCCTCCTCCACAAGCATCAATCTATGGCTTGCTCGAAACAACGAGTGCCTCTAACATTCAACGGGTCCCAGGGGGAGTCTTGTTTGCAATTATTTTGATTTAGTTCGCATAAAGCATGGGACTGGGCATCCCGGTGACCAGCCATTTTCTCGTGAATGAGGAGTGGAGTCCACTCCTCTTGAGAATAACCCGCCTAACATGGAAGATAAGGGCAACCCTAGTTGATATAAGAGCTATTCGAGCATGCAAAACAGAATGGTTATTTGAAGGTTTAGAGTTTGGCACACACAAATTTACTTGGAACGACAGGTAAATACCGCATATAGGAAGGTATAGTGGACTCATATGGAATAACTTTGGGGTTTAAGATATTGGATGCACAAGCAGTATTCCCGCTTAGTACAAGTGAAGGCTAGCAAAAGACTGGGAAGCGACTAACTAGAGAGCGACAACAGTCATGAACATGCATTAAAATTAATAAACATTGAATACAAGCATGAGTAGGATATAATCCACCATGAACATAAATATCGTGAAGGCTATGTTGATTTGTTTCAACTACATGCGTGAACATGTGCCAAGTCAAGTCACTTAAATCATTCAAAGGAGGATACCACCCCATCATACCACATCACAACCATTTTAATAGCATGTTGGCATGCAAGGTAAACCATTATAACTCATAGCTAATCAAGCATGGCACGAGCAACTATGATCTCTAATTGTCATTGCAACATGTTTATTCATAATAAGTTGAATCAAGAACGATGAACTCATCATATTTACAAAAGCAAGAGAGGTCGAGTTCATACCAGCTTTTCCATCTCAGTCAATCCATCATATATCATCATAATTGCCTTTCACTTGCACGACCGAACAGTGTGAATAATAATAAGAGTGAACGTGCATTGGACTAAGCTGGAATCTGCGAGCATTCAATAAACAGGAGAAGACGAGGCAATATGGGCTCTTGGTTAAATCAACAATGATGCATAAAAGAGCCACTCCAACAATTTAATCATGGTCTTCTCCTACTGACCCCCAAAGAAAGAAAAGAAATAAAAACTATTTACACGGGAAAGCTCCCAACAAGCCAAAGAAGAACGGGAAATATTTTTGGGTTTTCCTTTTAATTACTACAGCAAAGAAATAAACTACTACTAATTTTTTTTCTTAAGGTTTATTAAACACACAAGAAGGCAGGAAAAAGAAAATAATCTAGCATGGATATTACAGTGAAAGAGTATGAGCACCGACATCTAGCAATGAGTGTGTGCAAACATGAATGTAATGTCGGTGGGAAATACGTACTCCCCCAAGCTTAGGCTTTTGGCCTAAGTTGGTCTATTGCCAGGGATAACCTGGCGGATACCCGTAGGTGAAGCTGGGGTCATACTGCGGTGAAGAAGACTCTGACTGCCACTGGCTGGCAACCACCTCTGGATCCCAAGAATAAACAGACTATCATGGAGGCTCATCTTGTGGCTCCGATTCCGGGGCTGGTGTAGGATTTCGATAGGCTTGAACGGGCGCCCACAGAACGATGTGAGGACCTGCAGACAAGTTAAACAAAGAGGGAGCAGGCAAAGTAATAGTCACAGGGTGATGTTTATCAAAGTACAATTTATATTTGAGCTCCCCTTCACGACTCTTAACAAGAAAGTCATGCGCTAGCATACTCTTATAATCTAAATAAGCATGGGGCAACGATGTTTCCTCTTTCTCCTCATGCCTAATAGGTATTTCAAAATATTCAGCTAGGCGTGAAGCATAAATGCCTCCAAAGACGGGGCCCTTAGTATGGTTCAGACTTAACCGTCTAGCAACAATTCCACCCATACTAACAGAGTTATTGCGGTATAAACCATGGAACAAAATGATAATATCAGGAACACTAAGGTTTCCATAGTTCCCGCGACCAATCAAGCAACGACTAGCAAATAAGGCAAAGTAGCGTAAAACAGGAAAATGTCTGCTAGTAATCCTTGCATCAGAAACCTTCCTGGTTTCTCCCACCGTGATAGTGTTAATAAAAGCTTCTACTCTGTTACGGTGTGGTTCATCCAAGGTGCCCTCAAAGGGTATTTTGCAAACCTCGCAAAATTCAGCTAATGGCATCTCCTTAACAACGTCATATAAATGAAACTCTACTGATGGAGGTGATTTCTTAGGGAAAAAGTAGAAGTTTTGCACAAAAGTATTTGTGAGTAAGAGATACTGATGGCGTTGGTCGCGGAGGAAGTCGGTGAGGCCAGCATTCTCAATCAATAAATAGAAATCCTCATAAATCCCGTCTCTCCTCAAGAAGTCATCGGAAGGCCATTCACACGGCCGGACCTCCGCGGTGCGAGGTAAATTAAATTTGGGCTTCTGTTCTTCTTCCTTTTGTTTTTCCTTCAAACTTCGGCTCGACGAGCCCCTCAAAAGTCTCTTCATTATTTCTGAAACAATCTGAAATTTTTAGTAACTTCAAATAAAAGTGAACCAACTTCAATAAAATTGATAGCAACTACTCCCACAAGTGCCTAGAGCCTATATCAAGCATTAGAACTACTTGGAACCATATGAATTTGACATGCAAGCTCAAGAACATGGTCACCTATGCAGCATAAATTTGCAATGAATAAAGCACTAGAACAAAAACTAATTGGACCAATGGAGGAGTCACATACCAAGGAACAATCTTCCCAAGCAGTTTTGCGCGAGGTGCTTTGAGCAAGGAGATCGAAAATCACAGCAACAGGGGCTGGAACTCGTGCTTGAGTTGGTTTTTCGTGTTTGTGTGAGGCAGAGGAAGAAGGTGGGTGCAGGGATAACTGGAGGAGGGCCATCGTGGGCCCACAAGGCAGGGGGGGCCAGGGGGTAGGGCGCGCCCTCCACCCTTGTGGCCAGGTGGAAGCTTCCCCCACGATAATTTTTGCACAGTAAATCCTCAAATATTCCCGAAAAAATCATATTAAATTGGCATGGCATTCTAAGGACTTTTATTTTCGGGGTATTTTTATATTGCACGGGTGAATCAGGAAACAGATAGAAAGAAAGAGAAATACTATTTTACTTTATTTCTTCTAAATAAAAGAAAATATAAAGAGGGTACAGAAGGTCGTGCTTCTAGTTTCATCCATCTCATGTTCATCAAAAAGAATCCACTAACAAGGTTGATCAAGTCTTGTTAACAAACTCATTCCGATTAACATGGAACCGGAGAAATTTCGAATAACACTATGTTACCTCAACGGGGATATGGACATCCCCAATAATAAGTATATCATATTTCTTCTTGACAGTAGGGAGAGGAAATTCAAAACCTCCAAATATAATCGATGGAATTTTTCCAATAGAGTTGATACTATAAACTTGAGGTTGTTTCCTTGGAAAGTGTACCATATGCTCGTTACCATTAACATGAAAAGTGACATTGCCTTTGTTGCAATCAATAACAGCCCCTGCAGTATTAAGGAAAGGTCTTCCAAGAATAATAGACATACTATCATCCTCAGGAATATCAAGAATAACAAAGTCCGTTAAAATAGTAATGTTTGCAACCACAACAGGCACATCCTCACAAATACTGACAGGTATAGCGGTTGATTTATCAGCCATTTGCAAAGATATTTCAGTAGTTGTCAACTTATTCAAGTCAAATCTACGATATAAAGAGAGAGGCATAACACTAACACCGGCTCCAAGATCACATAAAGCAGTTTTAACATAATTTCTATTAATGGAGCATGGTATAGTAGGTACTTCGGGATATCCGAGTTTCTTTGGTATTCCACCCTTAAAAGTATAATTAGCAAGCATGGTGGAAATTTCAGCTTCCGGTATCTTTCTTTTATTAGTAATGATATCCTTCATATACTTAGCATAAGGATTTGTTTTGAGCACATCAGTTAATCGCATACGCAAAAAGATAGGTCTAATCATTTCAGCAAAGCGCTCAAAATCCTCATCATCCTTTTTCTTGGATGGTTTTGGAGGAAAAGGCATGGGTTTCTGAACCCATGGTTCCCTTTCTTTACCATGTTTCCTAGCAATGAAGTCTCTTTTATCATAACGTTGATTCTTTGATTGTGGGTTATCAAGATCAACAGCAGGTTCAACTTCTGCATCATTATCATTACTAGGTTGAGCATCATCATGAACATCATCATTAACATTTTCACTAGGTTCATGTTCACTACCAGATTGTGTTTCAGCATCAGACATAGAGATATCATTTGGATTCTCAGGTGGCTCAGCAATAGGTTCACTAGAAGTTTGCAAAGTGCTATCATTTTTCTTTTTCTTCTTTTTTGAAGAACTAGGTACATCGATATTATTTCTCTGAGAATCTTGCTCGATTCTCTTAGGGTGGCCTTCAGGATACAAAGGTTCCTGAGTCATTCTACCAGTTCTAGTAGCCACTCTAACAGCATAATCATTTTTCTTACTATTTATTTCATCAAGCACTTCTCTTTGAGCCTTAAGTACTTGTTCTACTTGAGTGGTAACCATAGAAGCATGTTTGCTAACAAGTTTAAGTTCACCTCTGATATTAGCCATATAATCACCCAAGCGTTTAATCATATAAGCATCTTGTTTTAATTGTCAACCAAAATAAGCATTAAAGTCATCTTGCTTAAACATAAAGTTATCAAACTCATCCAAGCACTGACTAGCAATTTTAGTAGGAGGGACTTCAGCTTTATCATATCTATAGAGAGAATTTACCTTTACAACCTGTGACGGGATATCGGGATCAGGAGGTTCAACAGTGAATAAAGAATTGAGATCATATACTTCTTCAACAGGTGGTAAATTAAGACCGTGTATTTCTTCAATAGGAGGTAAATTCTTAACATCTTCATCTTTAATACCTTTTTCTTTCATAGATTTCTTTGCCTCTTGCATATCTCCGGGACTGAGAAATAGAACACCTCTCTTCTTCGGAGTTGGTTTAGGAATAGGCTCAGTAATTGGCTCTGGAGCTGGCTCAGGAGGTGCCCAATTATTTTCATTTGTCAACATATTATTCAATAGAATTTCAGCTTCATCCGGTGTTCTTTCCCTGAAAAGAGAACCAGCACAACTATCCAGGTAATATCTGGAAGCATCGGTTAGTCCATTATAAAAGATATCAAGTATTTCAGGTTTCTTAAGAGGATGATCAGGCAAAGCATTAAGTAACTTGAGAAGCCTCCCCCAAGCTTGTGGGAGACTCTCTTCTTTAATTTGCACGAAGTTGTATATTTCCCTCAAGGCAGCTTGTTTCTTATGAGCAGGGAAATATTTAGCAGAGAAGTAATAAATCATATCCTGGGGACTACGCACACAACCAGGATCAAGAGAATTAAACCATATCTTAGCATCACCCTTTAATGAGAACGGAAATATTTTGAGTATATAAAAGTAGTGCGATCTCTCATCATTAGTAAACAGGGCGGCTATATCATTTAACTTAGTAAGATGTGCCACAACAGTTTTGGATTCATAGCCATAAAAAGGATCAGATTCAACCAAAGTAATTATATCTGGATCAACAGAAAATTCATAATAATCCTTACCGGGAACACAGATAGGTGAAGTAGCAAAAGGAGGGTCGGGTTTCATTCTATCTCTAAGAGATTCTTTACTCCATTTAATTAGCAGCCTCTTAAGTTCATATCTATCTTGGCAGGCAAAAATAGCTGCAGAAGATTCCGCATCAAAAAGATAACCCTCAGGAATAGCAGGCATATCTTCATCATCACTTTCATCATTGTATTCAGATTCAATAATTTTTCTTTCTCTAGACCTAGAAATTTGCTCATCTAGAAATTCACCAAGGGGCACAGTAGTATCAAGCATAGAAGTACTTTCATCATAAGTATCATGCATAGCAGAAGTGGCATCATCAATAACATGCGACATATCGGAACGAATAGCAGAAGCAGGTTTAGGTGTCGCTAGCTTACTCATAACAGAAGGTGAATCAAGTGCAAAGCTAGATGGCAGTTCCTTCATACCGTAGTTGAGGGATAAATTGTTGTCTTAGCGTCTTTCAAGTTCTTCATAGTGTCCAGCAGATATAAATCCCAAGTGACTCAAAGAATAGAGCTATGCTCCCCGGTAACGGCGCCAGAAAAAGGTCTTGATAACCCACAAGTATAGGGGATCGCAACAGTTTTCGAGGGTAAAGTATTCAACCCAAATTTATTGATTCGACACAAGGGGAGCCAAAGAATATTCTCAAGTATTAGCAGCTGAGTTGTCAATTCAACCACACCTGGAAACTTAGTATCTGCAGCAAAGTGTTTAGTAGCAAAGTAATATGATAGTGGTGGTAACGGTAACAAAAGTAAAGACAGCAAAAGTAATGTTTTTGGTATTTTGTAGTGATTGTAACAGTAGCAACGGAAAAGTAAATAAGTGAGAACCAGTATATGGAAAACTCGTAGGCACCGGATCAGTGATGGATAATTATGCCGGATGTGGTTCGCATGTAACAGTCATAACATAGGGTGACACGGAACTAGCTCCAATTCATCAATGTAATGTAGGCATGTATTCCGAATATAGTCATACGTGCTTATGGAAAAGAACTTGCATGACATCTTTTGTCCTACCCTCCCGTGGCAGCGGGGTCCTATTGGAAACTAAGGGATATTAAGGCCTCCTTTTAATAGAGAACCGGAACAAAGCATTAGCACATAGTGAATACATGAACTCCTCAAACTATGGTCATCACCGGGAGTGGTCCCGATTATTGTCACTTCGGGGTTGCCGGATCATAACACATAGTAGGTGACTATAGACTTGCAAGATAGGATCAAGAACTCACATATATTCATGAAAACATAATAGGTTCAGATCTGAAAACATAATAGGTTCAGATCTGAAATCATGGCACTCGGGCCCTAGTGACAAGCATTAAGCATAGCAAAGTCATAGCAACATCAATCTCAGAATAGAGTGGATACTAGGGATCAAACCCTAACAAAGCTAACTCGATTACATGATAAATCTCATCCAACCCATCACCATCCAGCAAGCCTACGATGGAATTACTCACGCACGGCGGTGAGCATCATGAAATTGGTGATGGAGGATGGTTGATGATGACGACGGCGACGAATCCCCCTCTCTGGAGCCCCGAACGGACTCCAGATCAGCCCTCCCGAGAGAGATTAGGGCTTGGCGGTGGCTCCATATCGTAAAACGCGATGATTTCTTCTCTCTGATTTTTTTCTCCCCGAAAGCCAATATATGGAGTTGGAGTTGGCGTCGGAGGGTCTCCAGGGGGGCCACGAGGTAGGGGGGCATGCCCAGGAGGGGGGAGGGCTCCCCCACCCTCGTGCATAGGGTGTGGGCCCCCTGGTCTTCATCTTTGGCGAGGATTTTTTATTATTTATTCTAAGATATTTCGTGGAGTTCCAGGTCAATCCGAGAACTTTTATTTTGTGCACAAAAAACAACATCATGGCAATTCTGCTGAAAACAGCGTCAGTCCGGGTTGGTTCCATTCAAATCATACAAGTTAGAGTCCAAAACAAGGGCAAAAGTGTTTGGAGAAGTAGATACGGCGGAGACGTATCACTTAGCTTTGGGTTCGATCTTGCGGTGTCCTTACCCAGTGACAGAAAGGGTTGCAAGGCACGTATTGTATTGTTGCCATCGAGGATAACAAGATGGGGTTTTTATCATATTGCATGAAGTTATCCCTCTACATCATGTCATCTTGCTTAAGGCGTTACTCTGTTTTTAACTTAATACTCTAGATGCATGCTGGATAGCGGTCGATGAGTGGAGTAATAGTAGTAGATGCATAATCGTTTCGGTTTACTTGTCTCGGACGTGATGCCTATATACATGATCATGCCTAGATATACTCATAACTATGCTCAATTCTATCAATTGCTCAACAGTAATTTGTTCACCCACCGTAGAATACTTATGCTCTTGAGAGAAGCCACTAGTGAAACCTATGGCCCCCGGGTCTATTCTCATCATATCAATCTCCATTACTTTAATACTTGCTTCGTTTTTACTTTGCCTTTTACTTTTCACTTTGCATCTCTATATCAAAAATACCAAAAGTATTATTTATCATCTCTATCAGATCTCATGCTCGTAAGTGACCGTGAAGGGATTGACAACCCCTAATCGCGTTGGTTGCGAGTAGCTATCATTTTGTGCAGGTACGAGGGACTTGTGCGTGACCTCCTACTGGATTGATACCTTGGTTCTCAAAAACTAAGGGAAATACTTATGCTACTTTGCTGCATCATCCTCTCCTCTTCGGGGAAATCCAACGCAATGCTCAAGAGGTAGCAACTACCCTAGCCGATATAGCAGAATGTAAGGTAGTAAGCACAGGAGTCGGGCAACCCAACTATTGACCAAAGACATGATTCGGAGCCGATGTATATAATGCTATAAGTTCGGGGTGCCGAACTATACTGTGAAAAAGTGTTTGGACTTTATTGCTGTATTGGGGCGTAATGAAGCCCCTGGCGAATTAAGGCGTACCAGAGCGTACGGGTGCAATTGATAAAAATATCAAAAAGAAAATAAAAATAAAAATGAAGTAATAGGCTAATGCCGCAGAAATTGGGCCGCAACTATTTTTCATTATAGTTTGATTGATACGTCAAAGCGTATTTATACAAGCAATGCCATAAGCAACAGGGCTATTTAACATGCCACCACCAAGGGAGGGCTGCGTGCGGGTCCTCAAAAACAGGTATAATGATCGTTTAAAGAGACCACCTGAAAATTCCCTTATACGTCAATGCTCCTTGCCGTCTTGGTGTATCCGTCCCTCTATAGGTCCGTCTATCAGGTTACCAGGAAAGGCCTCGGGAAGAGAGAAACCTGAAATGAAAAAGAAAAAGTGAAGGTATGCGGGTCCAGGAGCGGTTGAGCCGCATTATGGACCACGATCTAGATGTGCCTCCGTCTATGCCCATGGTATTTTGAGTCCGTAATCCAGGACTCCCTCAGCGACCCATAGAGAATAAATGGATCTTCAAGAAGAAGACTGACGCTGATGCTAATGCTACTATCTATAAAGCTCGACTTGTTGCAAAAGGTTTTCGACAAGTTCAAGGAGTTGACTATGATGAGACTTTCTCACTCATAGCGATGCTTAAGTCTGTCTGAATCATGTTAGCAATTGTCGCATTTTATGATTATGAAATCTGGCAAATGGATGTCGAAACTGCATTCCTTAATGGATTTCTTAAAGAAGAGTTGTATATGATGTAACTAGAAGGTTTTGTCGATCCTAAAGGTGCTAACAAAGTGTGCAAGCTCTAGCAATCCATTCATGGACTAGTGCAAGCATCTCAGAGTTGGAATATACGCTTTGATAAGGTGACCAAAGCATATGGTTTTATACAGACTTTTGGAGAAGCCTGTATTTACAAGAAAGTGAGTGGAATCTCTATAGCACTTCTAATATTATATGTGGATGACATATTGTTGATTGGAAATGATGTAGAATTTCTGGATAGCATAAAAGGATACTTGAATAAGAGTTTTTCAATGAAAGACCTCGGTGAAGCTGCTTATATATTGGGCATCAAGATCTATAGAGATAGATCAAGACGCTTGATAGGACTTTCACAAAGCACATACCTTGCTAAAGTTTTGAATAAGTTCAAAATGGATCAGTCTAAGAAAGGGTTCTTGCCTGTGTTACAAGGCGTGAAGTTGAGTCAGACTCAACGCCCGACCACTACAGAAGATAGAGAGAAAATGAAAGTCATTCCCTATGCCTCAGCCATAGGTTCTATCATGTATGTTATGCTGTGTACCAGACCTAATGAGTGCCTTGCTATAAGTTTAGCAGGGAGGTACCAAAGTAATCCAGAAGTGGATCAGTGGACAACGTTCAAGAACATCCTGAAGTACCTGAAAAGGACTAGGGATACGTTTCTCATTTATGGAGGTGTCAAATAGCTTGTCGTAAGTGGTTACGTCGACGCTAGCTTTGATAGTAATCCGGATGACTCTAAGTCACAAACTGGATACATATTTTTATTGAATAGTAGAGCTGTCAGTTGGTGCAGTTCCAAGCAGAGCGTCGTGGCGGGATCTACATGTGAAGCGGGGTACATAGCTGCTTCAGAAGCAGCAAATGAAGGAGTCTGGATGAAGGAGTTCTTATCCGATCTAGGTGTAATACCTAGTGCATCGGGTCCAACGAAAATCTTTTGTGATAATACTGGAGCAATTGCCTTAGCGAAGGAATCCAGATTTCACAAAAAGACCAAACACATCAAGAGATGCTCCAACTCCATCCGAGATTTGGTCAAGGAGGGAGACATAGAGATTTGCAAAATACATACGGATCTGAATGTGGCAGACCCGTTGACTAAGTCTCTTCCACGAGCAAAACATGATCAACACCAAGACTCCTTGCGTATTAGATTCATTACAATGTAATCTTGATTATTGACTCTAGTGCAAGTGGGAGACTGAAGGAATTATGCCCTAGAGGCAATAATAAAGTTGTTGTTTTATATTTCCTTATATCGTGATAAATGTTTATTATTCATGCTAGAATTGTATTAACCTGAAACTTGATACAAGTGTGAATACATAGACAAAATCACCGTGTCCCTAGTATGCCTCTACTTGACTAGCTCATTGATCGAAGATGGTTAAGTTTCCTAGCCATGGACATGTGTTGTCATTTGATGAACGAGATCACATCATTAGGAGAATGATGTGATGGACGAGACCCATCCGTTAGCTTAGCATAATGATCGTTCAGTTTTATTGCTACTGCTTTCTTCATGTCAAATAAATATTCCTCCGACTATGAGATTATGCAACTCCCAAACACCGGAGGAATTCCTTGTGTGCTATGTCAGAACGTAACTGGGTGATTATAAAGATGCTCTACAGGTATCTCCGAAGGTGTTTGTTGGGATGGCATAGATCAAGATTAGGATTTGTCACTCCGAGTATCGGAGAGGTATCTTTGGGCCCTCTCGGCAATGCACATCATCTGAAGTCTTGTAAGCAATGTGACTAATGAGTTAGTTGCGGGATGATGCATTACGGAACGAGTAAAGAGACTTGCTGGTAACGAGATTGAACTAGGTATGAAGATACCGACGATTGAATCTCGGGTAAGTAACATACCAATGACAAAGGGAATAACGTATGTTGACATTGCGGTTCGACCGATAAAGATCTTCGTAGAATATGTGGGAACCAATATGAGCATCTAGGTTCCGCTATTGGTTATTACCGGAGAGGTGTCTCAGTCATGTCTACATAGTTCTCGAACCCACAGGGTCCGCACGCTTAACGTTCGATGACGATATGTATTATATGAGTTATGTGTTTTGGTGACCGAAGGTTGTTTCGAGTCCCGGATGAGATCATGAACATGACTAGGAGTCTCAAAATGGTCGAGAGGTAAAGATTAATATATTGGAAGGTAGTATTCGGACACCGGAAGGGTTCCGGAGTGTATCGGGTACATACTAGAGTACTAGAGGGGTTACCGGAACCCCCCGGTGAAAGATATGGGCCATATGGGCCATAGGAGGGAGGCACGCCAGCCCACAAGGGAGGAGGCCGAATTGGACTAGGTAAGGGGGCGGTGCCCCCCTTTCCTTCCCCGACTCCCTCTCCTTCCCCCTTTCCCCCTCCGGTGAAAGGAAGGTGGGCGAATCCTACTAGGAGCCCAAGTGGGACTCCTAGGTCCGGCCTCCTCTCCCTCCCTCCTTTATATACAGGGGGGCGCCCCTATGGACACACCAATTGCTCCAAGCCGTGTGCGGTGCCCCCTCCATAGTTTACGCCTCCGGTCATATTCTCGTGGTGCTTAGGCGAAGCCCTGCACGGATCACATCATCATCATCACTGTCACCATGTCGTTGTGCTGACAGAACTCATCTACTACTTCGACCCTCTATGGGATCAAGAGATCGAGGGACGTCATCGCGCTGAACGTGTGCAGAACTCGGAGGTGCCATACGTTCGATACTCGATCGGTCGAAACGAGAAGACGTTTGACTACATCAACCGCGTTAAACAAACACTTCTGCTTTCGGTCTACGAGGGTACGTGGACACACTCTCCCCCTCCCGTTGCTATGCATCTCCTAGATAGATCTTGTGTGAGCATAAGGAATTTTTTTCAAAATTTCATGCTACGTTTCCCAACAACCTCGTGGTTCTCCTCGCGGCTGCATCGACTCGGTTGTCGCCGCCCCGTGGTTCTCCTCGCGGCTGCATCGACTCACGCGTCGCCGCCCCAAGGCCGTCCCTGCAGTTGCACCAACCCGCGCTCTGCTGCTGCACCGGCCCTTCAGGCTATCCTATCATGGCCCACGGTCCCCGCCGCCGCCCCAAGGTCATCCCGCCGTCGCCCCGACTTGCCCGCCGCCACTCTGTCGCCCCTTCGGGCCGTAGCGCCACTGCTCGTGGTCCACTCTGCCATCACGGCGCATCGACCTCCTATGGTATGCGCTGCTCCATTCCCTCGGTGCGGGAATGCCATCGTCTGCGCTGGTCTTCGTCACCTTGTCGGGTTCCTCACCTACTTCGAGCATCGCCGTTGCACTACGAACCTAGCCGTCGCCGCCGTCAGGACGCCGCCATCGCTCTTGTTCAGCCGCCGCTGCCGCTGCTACCCTTGTAGCCGCCGCTGCCCGTCCACCTCCTTCATCTTCGTCCAACACCAGCCCGTCGCCAACGTCGCCGTCATCTACCCCGACCACTTCGTCTACGCTGACAACCGCGGGCGACATCGGCCCTGCGCCGTTTGGCGCCGCAACCATCATCGAGTCCTTCTCTACTGGCCTCTCCAACTTCTTCGACATGGCGTACAACTCGTGCAGGTCCCAGTCTACACATGCCCGGTGCTGGCAACACCGATGCGTGCCTTCATCCACGATGTGTCCCCGGGCCTGGCAAGCCTGGTGCGACGCTTCATCAACTTTGTCTTCGTCCGTCTACGCATGCGTGACGCTGGCAACATTGATGCGTGCCTTCGTCCACGACATGTCCCCAAGCTTGGCACACCCAGCATGATGCCTCGTTAACAGCGTCTTCTTCCGAGCGCACCACTACTTCGACACTACTGCGCCCATGACTAACTTGGTGCCTCCTTGCTCCCACAACTCCACGGTGACTTCCTCGACACCGACTGCCCCGACTCGACATCGACCATGAAATCCTATGCTCTCGGCTACCTCAAAAAACGACACAAAGGGCTACCGCCTTGCTTGAGCAACCTCGTCGGTTTCCACTCCAGGCACGACTTCCGCGATGCGTCAATCGTTACAACTGTGGGGGGTGTCCGTCGGCTTGCCTTCGAATTCTTCTCCAGTCTCACTGTCTGCATCGCTACCATTGTGACTAGGGGGGGGATGTTGAGTATATTGATTATTAGGAAAGACGAGATAGAATAGGATTTGTTCTGGCTTGTCTTGTACTGCAAGTTGATCATTTTACTCCTATGTATATAACGACGAGGCTCAAGAAATACAACGACTACGCCACCAAATCCTTCTCTCCCTTCTAACAACAGTCATCATCACTTGAGGTGTTAAAGTAGGCTTCACGTGAAGTTACCTTGGCACCTCTTCCCATGAAGCAATAGATGGGAGCGTAATCATCAGCACAGTCTTCAGAGTTGGCGGAGTCACCTTTTTCTTCATGAAAGAAGATAGACTTGCTGACGAACTCGATAGCGAGAGCCAAACTTGCAACCCCAGAGTTAGATTCCTCCTCAGACTCCTCAACTTCCTCAGATTCTTCCTTAGAATCCATTTCCTTCCCAATGAAAGTGTGAGTTTTGCCGGAGGTGCTTTTCTTCTTTGATAAGGACTTCGACGAAGACTTTGACGACTTCCCCTTTTTGTCATCAGAATCGTCATCCTTGCTAGACTTTTCTTTATTCTTTGAGCCCTTTTCTAGAGGGGTCAATCAACGATGTAATGGTCTGGCTTCTTGCATTTGTGGTAAGTTCTTTTGTCGTAGTCTCGAGTAGAAGCTTTAGTGTTCTTTGAATCGTACTTTGAATAATTTACAAAGTTGTACCTTTTGGAGAACTTTTGGAACTTCCTCACAAGCATATCCAACTCTCTGCCAATTTCCTCAGCATCATCAATACTACATTCTAACGCTTTTTCTTTTTCTTCAGATGAAGAGATTGCCTTTGCTTTAGCCTTTGCCTTCAGAGCGCGAGGGCATCCATAGCTAGGACCATACATATCCCTCTTCTCATCTTGTTTAAATTCATGAGTGTTGAGCCTCTCAAGAATATCAGTGGGATCAAGTGACTTGTAATCAGAACAATCTTGAATCATCAGGGCAAGGGTGTCAAAGGAGTTGTCAAGAGATCTCAGCAATTTCTTCACCACCTCGTGGTTAGTGATGTCAGAGGCACCTAGAGTCTGTAGCTCATTGGATATATCAGTGAGGCAATCGAAAGTTTGTTGAACATTTTCATTACCAAGCCTCTTGAAGTGGTTGAAGAGATCACGAAGCACCTCAACTCAAGAGTCGCGTTGAGTGGAAACTTCCTCATTGACCTTGGAGAGCCTCTCCCAGATCAGCTTTGATGTTTCCAGTGCACTCACTCTACCATACTGCCCTTTGTTGAGATGTCCACATATTATGTTCTTCATTTGAGAGTCGAGTTGCTTGACTCTCTTCACATCAGCAGCATTGATGCTGGGAGCAACAGTGGGAACATTGTACTCAACAATGAATCAGAGATCGTTGTCAATGGCCTCGAGATGCACGCGCATCTTGTTCTTCCGATAAGGATAGTCTGTGTCATCGAAGATGGGGCATGCAGTAGAAACCTTTGAAACCAGGCTGGCTCTGTGAAGACAATGCGATCTTGTAGGCCAGTTCCAGTTGCTGCATCAGCTGTACGTCTGGTTGAGGCAGCTGAGTCGCAACTCAAAGGACACACAGTCCTCACCGTATTCCTCTTGAGCTAAGGCCCACAGAACTCGCCCAATCACTCGTGGTAAGTCTTCAAGGTAGACTTCCAAAACCTTCACAGACTTGTTCACCGACACACCACAATGACTCTTGGTGTACTCAAAACTTGACGCATAACCGTCAGGAAGAATGACAGTCTTCGAAGGTAACAGGCGTCGGATCTCACACAAATCAATCTCAAAGTGATGCTCAATCACTTTGGCTCTGGGTTTTCCCTCACTTAGGATTCTCTCAAAGTCATCAGAGGATGGGTTGCTCTCAAATGACAAGTGTAAAGTTCTCTCAGAGCAGCCAACCAACAAGTGGTTGTGGGGTGGCGGCTATTTATAGCCGGGGGCAACCCGACATGAATTGTCATAAATTCCCTTCTCTAATTCAACCTTTGTCAGGATAAGGATCCACTCGACAGCTGGCAAGCGGCGCAACATGGGTCACAATTTGAACTCTCAAATTTGTTGGGGCACTCGATTTCCTCGCTTTTAGGCAGATCACACTGGCAAACTCCTAACTCCTCAGCGTGACCAAATTCGTCAGCGACCAGATGAACTTCATCACTGTCGCTAGCAAATGTGTCAGCTGTACTGGAGATTTCCAAAGGCTTCACTCGAAGCAGCTTTTGTGTATGGGTGAGAGTAGGTTTGAGCATCACTTTGGAAACGTGAAATATGTCTCACCTTGACACCCTTTAACAGTACGGTTTTTCCTATGACTCAAAGAAGAAGAAAAGAAACTACGAAAACAAAGTCTTCAAGCTTCAAAATCTTCACGTCAATTTCTTCAAAGGCCGTACCAATTTCATTACCAACTTCTTCACTTGAAGAAATCCATTTTTAGGGGTCATCTTCCATGTGTTAAACCAAATCTTCTGGGACTCTGTCTCCTGTGTATACTCATAAACACATTAGTTCCTCAACATATTTGTCTTCAATACTCCAAAACCACTAAGGGGGCACTTGATGCACTTACACTAACTCACAATTCGACATACTAGCTTGAGAAGAAATCGCCGGACACATTGAAATAGGGATAACCCCAGGACAAGACATATCGAAACACGAGCGAATTGGGGCTGAATCTGGCGGAAATTGAGTTGCACACACATGAGAAATCTCACAAAGACGACCATGGGAAATGTATCAAAAAAGAGAAAATAACTCCACCTCAATCACCGACCATGGAGGAGGCTCGATTTTGTGATGGCGAGGTCCCAAAATAGCAAAGTGATCTTGTGGAAAGTAGATCTCCCGCCCTGGCTCGCTTGCTGCGACCACTGGACTTCGATGAAGACGAGGGATGCAGTTTCTCCATAGAGTCGTCCTAAGTGGAGTCGGGGGGAATGTCCCCAAATATGGATTTGAAGGTGCTACACATTGCCGGTTGTACCGGATCGGGGGATTAGGCCTCCTTGATCGCCCAAAAAATGAGCTCCACATCCAGTCACCCCTCCAATCCGATGAACCACACCTTCTCTTTGACTAACGACATGCAAATGATTTGAACACAGACCTGCCCATCCTGAGATGGATCAGGGAATTTGAATCTCGCCACCCTCCATCTCGCACTGCGCTTCCTGAGACAACCGATTGATGGGATGTCGCGGGGTAGGCAGCGCAATCACCGGGAGAGTCGCGCCCTCTTGGGCCTCACATCGCGCATGCTAGAATTTCTCACCATGTGAGAGCGGATTAGAGATGAGGGCTATGGCGGAGGTGGTGGTGTTGGGGGCAGAGGGGAGATGAGAGGCGGAAGGAGATAGGGGAGGGTTCAGTTGTCGGTCAGCCTTTTCGCCTCTCATTTCTCCTTCCATTCTCCTATAATTATTTATTTATCGTGTGATTTTGTGTCTTTCGAAGATGACAAGCTTGTGCTCTCGCAAATAATACTTGTGCATGTCGCAACAGTGTACCTGTACTTTGTTGTGCAACACACGATGAGCATCACACCTTTGCACACATGGAGCACACCTTCACACCACACCTTCACGTGTGCACCACACTGCGTTACTTCATGCTCATTATCTATTTTCGCCCTTGTTAGTAATAATAGGTGCGATCCAAATAATCCATGCAGGTTCAACTTCTTTTGGTCAACGAAATTTCAAAAAAAAGAATACCTTATTCTTCTGTATCTCACATGGCTGCCGGGGCATGGTCTAGACGACAAAGGTGCGAAGTATTAAGTAGAGTGAATGGGCCTAGAAAGCTCCCGTATTTAACTTAAGCGGAGTCCTTATTCGGGGCCAAATTTGCGTACTTGCTTAGCGTGCCCCTCTTTTGTCGAGTGCCCCACCCAGTTCACAGGGCTGTTGGCCTACCAAAAAAAGCAAGGAGAAGAACCAATACTTCGAAGAGGGGTGCAGCTGAGAAAGACATGCGTAATGTTGGTGCATCTTCTAGCCCAAAGAAAGTGAACAAACTTGTAAGAGCATCTGTACGGAGGAAATCAGGATGCAATCTACAATCTCTCTTGGCATGTCTTGGATTTCCATCGTTGTGCTGCCTGCTAAGTGGGCTCCGCACTCATTATCCTGACTATTCTCTCTACTGGGCCCTTTTCTATTGCTCTAACCCCTTGGGACATTCTTCAACCCCAGGATGTGATGAGTCGACATCGAGGTGCGACTCCGTCGATACGAGCTCTTGGGTAGTATATCTTGGCATTTTGCACAACACACCTTTGTGCGACACATGACACACCTTCACGCCCATGGCACACATTTATGAACCTCACATGGATTTTTTAAGTGAATTGTTCTTTTTGTGGCTTCTGTTATGGGAAAAGACAGTTTTGACAGGTCATACCTTGTTGACCTAAAGAAGGAAGCTTTGAGTATCTCTAAGATGCCGGCGAACTTAAAGATCTCCAAGATTACAGTAAAGCTAATATGGTGGCACACGAGATTGTGAAGTTTAGATTTATTAATAGGTATGAGGGTGTTTTTATGAACAGTGTTCCGCCCGTGTGGCAAATGCTGTAACGAATGATTGTATGAACATTTTATCTAATTAATACATGGGTGGGGTTTTAAAAAAAAATAAGTACATGATTTTTTAATACATGAGCATTTTTCAAATATGCAAGGAAATTTTTGTATACTCGAACATTTTTGAATATCAGAATATTTTAAACACTTACATGTACATATGTGAACATCTTTCAAAAATACACGAATACATTTTTATAAAAACATTTATGTTCACATGAGATGATAATCTCTAGTGCGTACATAGGAATATTTACATTGAGATACTTGAACATGTATTCCCTTTTTTTTGCAATATAGAAAATTTTAAATATTTAAAATTATTTTAGAAATATTTTTAAAACATATCTCTGAAAAATACCTTGCCTTTGTTGAATTTGCACCCCCCTTTTTTTAGCGTATTTTGATTTGTTTTCGGAGAAATAAACTTTGTAAGCTTATTGGGCTGCGGCTGTGATCCGGCCTGGAGGCACACGTCGAAAGCCTATAGCCCAACTCGGAGCCCGGTTCCTCTTCCTCCTCATCCCCTATATTCTTCGCCTCCTCCTCATTTCTTCCTTCCGATCGAAGCCAACCTACCTCCGCCCGTTTGAGCTCGAGCGCATCCGCCGAAACCGAGGACGACTCTTCTCCCCGCCGCCCCCGCCGCCGCCTCCTCTTCGGCCCAAGCGGAGAACCGGTGCTTAGGTATTTACCAGTAACCCTCTCCGCCTCTTTTAACCCTTTGCCGGCACCGATCAATATCTCCGGTACCTCCATCTGATTTCGGTCCCGCACCCGTCCGTGCTTCGATGCGATGCCCAGATCGTCAATCTAATCTAGTCTCCTAAGCGGATACATCCGTACTTCGTGCATACCCTCGCCTGCCGCCAGTTCGTCCCTCGAGTACGGAAAATAAAGTTTGTGTTTTTCATGCGTTTTGACGGCGAGCAACTTCTTCCGCTAGTATTGTGCTACGGAGTAGTAATTTAGTTGAAGTATGCTGTGCTAGTAATTTACTTGACTCTGTGGACTCTGGATGTTCTGGAAGAATTTTGTTAGCAGTGCTACCCCGGTTATCCTCCAGCAAGTCAATAACCCTTGGGATTTGTGGAACTAGAGAACCTATATTCACTCATAGCAGGATCTATAAATCTAATAGCATGCAGAAATTGATTATTTGGACTCTGGAGCCTGATTGCAGCTTTTGTCCCTGTAAGATTAGTTGTCTTGGCTCAAATTGATTAACTTGACTACACCATTATTGTAATCCTCTTTACTGGCCCCTAGAAGATACTACAGCTTATCAAACATCGAATGTCTGCCCATGTGTATCAGCAATTTTTCATATGTCTTATGTCTTCTGGGTCATGAATAAAGTGTGTGATTGAATGTTCGTTTTTCCAGATTGATTATTGGTGACTGTGTTATTGTATTATCTGTTTATGTTCACCACCATTTTAATTAAATGTTCCTGTTCCTCATATGCAGGTTCAAAAGGGGTTAACCTTCTTTTCCATGAATATGGTAAATCCTTCAGACAAATTTGATCTTCCTATTAGCTATTTCGAACTATGTTACCTTCAGGAGCACATCATCGAAATTCAGACCTACAAACTCCTTAATTGAACTTGTCGCCGACTAGCCATAGCTTCAACTAATCTGTGTACCACATGTGCTGTTATTCTCAAACCTTGGATATCTTCTGGATTTATGAACTAGTACATGCCTTCGTTATCAGTTTGCATCTTTGCTATGCATTTGGTAATCAGTTACAGTTTTGGACATACCAGCACCTTTTTGCCATGAATAGTTTCCCAGTAATTCTCTTTGGCTTCATCAATTGCTGAATCATGTTGCATGGTTCTAATACAATTATTTGTTTTGACTAGTATTTTGAAGGCTATGGTTACCGTGGAAGTACTTTTGAGCAGACCTATCGCTGCTACCCTGCATCTTTTATTGACAAGGTATGTGAATCTTCTTTTCATGAGGTGCCATGTTCCATTTGATAATTATTCTTGAAATATAAAATGTGGTGATATAGAAGTGTAATTTGATGTGACAAATTTGAATACTTTTCGTACGTATTTGTAATCAACGTTATAAAATGTTGATTGCAAGCAATTTAACAAGTAAAAATGATAATGGATGCGTTGTAAATTTGGAGTTGCAATCCTTTTGATATACATCTTTATTTTCTAGTTCAAGTCAGTACCAATACAAACAAACTATGCTCAGTGATGATGCATGAGTCTTTATGCATTACCCACTTCCATAGTTCCATCGTTCATGGGAGACCGGTATGTTCTCTGGAGTATTAATCTGATTTCTCGTCTATGTTCTAGTGGCATTGCTTCTGTCTGGTAAAGGAATGGTTAGAAATATTATATCTACATGTTCTTTGTTCTCCCTCTCAACTGAGTTTGATTGTCAGCTTTTAATCTTGATCATCTGAGTATGACCCTTTCTGTTCCTAGTTAACATGATTTATAGTTTTTTTTACATGATTTATAGGTTGATACAACTAAAAAAGTGATTTCTCAGTTACTAAATACGCACTGCCTGTCGGCATGTTTCCATTCACTCTTTCCTCATTAATGTATTGAAGAATCTAGCGGATTATTACTCCTCAAAGTAAAGTATTATTTTCCATGAATTTTTCTGAAAGATCTTCTGTACCTTTTCTTGCAGCCACAGCTTGAATCTGGTGACAAAAGTATGCTCTCTCTTCACTAATTTCCTTGCATCTTTAAGTTACTTTTGGCAGTTGGAATGATTATTATCTTTTTCCTTTCAGTTATCATGCCACCTTCGGCACTTGATCGTCTCGGTAAGTTGGCAGTTTTAGTACTCCCTCCGTCCGGAATTACTTGTCATCAAAATGGATGAAAATGGATGTATCTAGAACTAAAATAACATCTAGATACATCCATTTCAATGACAAGTATTTCCGGATGGAGGGAGTAAGAGACATGCATATGTTGATAGTGTACCTTGTTTCTGCGATTATTCTGTGCACTATTTTTGATACTAAATTCTCAAATATATGTTTTTTTTGCGGGACTCAAATTTATGTTATTTTCTCTGCAGCGTCTCTGCATATCGAGTACCCTATGCTATTTGAAGTCCGCAACACAGCAGCAGAACGTACTTCACACTGTGGTGTCCTAGAGTTCATTGCAGAAGAAGGCATGATCTACATGCCATACTGGGTAGGCCCAGGTTTAAAATATTTTCACGCTTATTTTTATGTGATGCCATCATGTCGATCAAACTAACTCCCATGTACTCATCAGATGATGCAAAATCTTCTTCTGCAAGAAGGAGATATGGTGTTTATAAAAAATGCCAACCTCCCAAAGGGCACATATGTGAAGCTGCAGCCTCATACAACTGACTTCTTAGATATTTCAAATCCCAAAGCAATGTTAGTATTGTTCTGATAAAACTATTTTCTTTTCCTTGGTAACTTTTTTGCCTTATTTTGCTGTGACTGTTGTCTGTCTCACCGTGACTTGAGTTTCCTGGTCTGAGTAGTTAGATCTGAAGAATACTAATTTCCTGTTCATGTCATAATTGCAGCTTGGAAAAAACTTTGCGGAACTACTCTTGTCTAACCACTGGTGACAGCATTATGGTGGCGTATAATAACAAGAAGTACTACATTGATATAGTTGAAACAAAGCCTTCCAGTGCTATAAGTATAATTGAGACTGATTGTGAGGTTGACTTTGCCCCACCACTTGACTACAAAGAACCTGAGCGACCAAAACCTACTGCTCCTCCCAGTTCTGATCCTGCTGCAGGTAGCTTTCTTGCTCTCCATTCAACTAGTAAATTTTGGTGGAATGTACTACCTCCGTCCGGAAATACTTGCCATCAAAATGGATAAAAGAAGATGTATCTAGATGTATTTTAGTTCTAGATACACCCCTTTTTATCCATTTTGAAGACAAGTATTTTCGGACGGAGGTAGTATCAATTTATTTTGCCGTTCATTACTAAGGAAGGACCTGCATGTTGCTGTTGCAGAGGCTCAAGTTGAGGAGGAACCAAAGTTCAGCCCCTTCACTGGTCCTGGAAGGCGCTTGGATGGGAAGCCTGCTAAAGATCTGGATGCGTCATCCTCCTCGCCTGCAAAGCGACAAGCTAATGCAACCAACAGTGTTCAGCCCTCAGCAGCTTCCACATCACAGAGCACGGTGCCACGTAAAACCACGGGAAAGCTTGTCTTTGGCTCTGGTGGAAGCCAGTCATCAAAAGGAACAGAAAAGGTTTGTATTTTGTAACATGCGTCTTGTGATGGCCATTTTGAGAACTCGATGAGTAACTGTGACATTTCCGAAAGTCATTTGAGATGCATGGAACACTGTCTTCCATGCTTCCAGCTTTAAACGCTAGTGCCATCTTAACACTTTGTGCATCAAATGCTAGGTGCCCGAGAAGGATGCAAAGGAGGAGGCGAAGAAAGAAGAGCCGAAATTTTCAGCCTTCACGGGAAAGAAGTACTCCTTGAAGGGTTGAATAGCCAGAGTATGTATTTATCAGCACTTCCTGTCACAAACATCATCAGGGCTAAGAGTCCAGTCAGCTACTGTTTAGTTTCCTGATCCCTTGGGAGCTGGGGCATCTTTCCGTGGACTACCAATGCTTCTTTTCTGTCAACTGTGATCCTTATGTCAGCCGCCGTGGGTCAGTTTGACTGATGTGTAAAAAGTATTTCAATGTCTGGTCATGGATTTTTAGCGAGCTACTCCACATTGCATTTGTCTGCGCTGTTAGTTCCTACACCAGCACGTTTCTAGTTGATCATACGTCTCTTGTTTGATGGAAATAGCTCTTAACTTTCTTTTACCCCCAAATGGTAAGTGCCACACTAATGGCACTTATTAGGTCATTTTAAAGGAAAAGAGCTCTTAGCAAGGAATAGTCGATATGTATTCGAGTGACAGTTACAATTTTTTGCTTGTTAACTCTAAAGTGAGAAAAGTACATAATCCAAAAAAAAAACAACCTGGCTAGACGTTACTGGTTAGTTCACCACAAACAAGAACTTTACTGATTAGTTCACCACAAAGCTTATCCAATGGCGCTTCTTCTACATGGTGTCGGAGCAAAGGCACACGATGGGTTGACGATCTCACCTATGCACGTCCTTAGCATCTACAATCAGAAATAAGGTAGAAAAACCAACTCCAAAACACCATCCTTGCTTGAATTATTTTTGACATGGAGCAACGCTGTGAAAACATCGAGCAGCTGCATCCTAATCATAATTGTGCTCTGTTTTCGTTCACACTGATGGCATACTAAGGGAGCGTTCGGCATCCCTCCGCTCTGCAACTCCGGTTTGGAGCGGATCGGCATGCAGTTACGATGATTTAGGGAGCGGTTAGAACCACGCTCCGCTCCCGTGAGGGTTGCCGAACAGGGCTTAAATCTCAATCACTTTGATTCTTCCCCGTGACCACAAAAGAAGGCCTCCTGTTGCACCACTGGTGTGTTTATCTCTGTTCCGCTAACATCACTGCCAATGCTTGGGTTTGCAGATGAAGCATTACTTCATACTGTAAAAAGCAAGCTAAAGGCCAGAGAACAAGAAGATAAAAATCATAAATCTCACACGCAGGCCACTACATGAAACTTATTCATGGATCTCACGACTAGTCACAAAAGTGTTGTATTTATATGCTAAACGGTAAAGTCCAGAGATCAAAATCAGTACAAATCTTGTGGTAACCGTGCGGTCTAAATTTTCAAACACGCGGCATTTCTAGAGTCCCAAATTCTCCATGAGATAGAGTAGCACCTCTGCACAGACTAGTTCGAAATGTGGAGCTGTCCTCCGATGCTCTATATATTTATGCTTTGAATTGCATTCTTTTGCTCTAATGACCATTGGAACGGCCAAGCACAGACATACAGACTCCCCGACGCTCACCCCCTGACACTCAAAAATTTGATTCCACGGATAGAGAAATAATGGCATTCCATGATCACTCATGGATCAGTTCCTTGCTTGCTGGCAACAGGAGAAGGAAGCGTGTTGCAAAATCTCAGCTATACTCATATCAGTTTCCTCTTAACATCTCGACAACTTTCAGTAACCCAATCAATCCTCCGCACTTTCATCTGCCATTAGGAGAAACAAAAATACAAAAAGGCTACTGAAAAGTAATTTGTGGATATCACTACTAGTTCTTCTTTTTCATGAGTACGTCAATGTCGTACCAAATTCTTATAAAAGATAGGAGGTAGTTTACAAAAGCTGAACACTCACTATAATGTCTATCGTCGAAGGGCCAGAGGCCGATCTTTATTAGAAGAAGAAGAAGAGCAGTACAACACCACAAGCAGTCCAGGAGGTCTGGGCCTGCCGGCAAGTGATCAGAGAAAACAAGCGTCACTATAATGTCTATCACCGTTGTAGTCACAAAGCGTTGTATTTATATGTCCACAGCATGTATTTTCACTTTGTGGCCATGAAGATCTTGTGTTATATCCATGGAAATGGTATGAAAGATCAGATTGATGATCTTATCCTTCCGTTTGGGAAATACTACCCAGCCTCCCCCCGCCCACCACACACACACACGCACACACACAAAACTGCCATGTGATTGGCGTCCTTCGTTTTAGTCACGCAATATCAGCGTGGTTGTTCTACACCGAGTCACAGTTCTGCCTCGATGGAGTCCTTGTGCTCTGGCCGCTGACGATTCCGCCGCTCCCGTCGCCCCGCCGCCGGAGCTGTCCCCCTCCCCCTCCCCGGCTGCCCCCTCCGGCGCGACTCCGGCGCCGCCTCCCTCGACGGGCGCTCCCTCCGCCTCCGCCCCAGCGCCTCGGTTTCGCTGGGTGGATTGTGCCGAGGACGCGCCGTTCCCACCTCCCCCTGCTTCCCCTGCCCCCTCGCCCCTCTCTCCGCCCGTCGGGCCTCTCTGCATCGCCGGCCCGGCAGCTCAGCCCCCCCATGGGAGGAGTTCTGCTGCCGGCAGGCGGGCGCCGCCGTCGCCGCCGTCGGCTCCCTTGAGCCCGGCCAGGGC
>NC_041391.1:205052938-205053537 GCF_002162155.2 Triticum dicoccoides | reverse complement strand
GCCCGCTCCTCCTGGCGCCGCCCGGTGGTGGAGGCCCGGCCGCCGGCCTCCCTCTCCCCCTCGTCGTCCTTCTCCTCCCGCCCCCCTCCCCCGACTCCGGCCCTCCGCTCCTCCCCTTTTCGTCCATTCATCGCGCACTTTGGGACCTCGGGTCTCCAGGTTCGGGCCGTCCGGCGGGTCTCCGTGATCCTGGCCGCTCGTGCTGGCCCTGCACCGACGGTGGCGGCGGCGGCCGCCCCTGGTAGGGTTCCCCTCCGGGATCCCGCTCTCCCCCGTCGCGTGGATCGGGCTGCGGAGGCGGCTGGGGTGCTGGGCCCCGGCCCACCTCGGTCGCTGGGCCTGGATGGGGCCAGGCCTGCTCCCCCCCACCTCTCCCCCGGACCGGCCCAGGCCGGGTGGGCCGGCTCCTTGCCCTAGGCCCAGCGCGGGCTGTTCTTCTGCGATGTGGCTCCAGTGCGATCTTCCTCGTCCACCTCCCTCCTGCACCGCCTCCTCGTCCTCCCCCTGCCTCCTCCCAACGCATCTCCCGCGGCTTCGGTTGCGCCCTCCGGCCCTCCCCCCCGCCGCTCGTCTGACCACCCCCCGTCCTCGCCCTCCCC
>NC_041391.1:204984417-205052718 GCF_002162155.2 Triticum dicoccoides | reverse complement strand
GCCCCGCGCCAAGAGGAAGGCGGGCGAGCTCCAGCGCGATAGCTCCCGCCCCTCTCCGGACGCCCTCCGGCGCGAGGAGGAGCTCCGGCGGGAGCTTCGTGAGCTCCGAGATGGCCGCCGCTCGTCCGCGCGTCGGGATGACCGGGGCCGGTCCCGGTCGCCTCGGCCGGCCACCTCGGGGGATTGGCAGTCTCGCCGGAGATCCCCTTCGCCTCCGCCTCGTCGTGGGCGTTCTCCCTCCCCATCCCCGTCGGCGCGCCCCAGCTCCCCCCGTCCCCGGGATGGGATTCTCCCTACTCCGGCACCCCGCCGCTACGTACCTCCTCACGCCACCGCCCCCGTGGCTTCGGTGCCGGCCCCTGCCCCTGGTAGTGGTGCCGCCCGCGGTCGTTCCTGGCCGGCCAAGAAAAAGAAGCGGCAGGGTGTTCGCGGCGCTCCGCCCGTGCCCCCTTCCACGGTTCCGGGTTCCTCCACCACACCCGGACCCTTCTCGGGTCTCCCTCGCCCTCCCTGCTTCAACTGCGGGGTGAGGGGACATTCGCAAGTCAATTGTGTCAATCCCCATTGCTGCTACCTCTGCAAAGACCCTGGCCACCCCGCTCTCCTGTGCCCGGATAGACCGGTGGTGTCGGAGCTCATGATGTACGAGCATGGGATCTAAGGGTTGGGATTCTTCCACCTCGAGGTCCCTGACGTCCCTCCGCCGTCTCCCTCCCTCCAGGCAGTCGTCACGTTCGTTGATGGGGTGGCATCCCAGGAGATGATCGAGGCGGAGCTCAACCATCTCTACCGTCGCCAGTGGGACTGGCTGGACACCCCCACAGCCGGCCACATCTTCTCCGTCGTCTTCCATGACTCCGTCAGCTACGGCTACAAGACGCGTAGTGGCCGGATCACTCTCACTCTCAACCAGCTGGTTGTCGAGATCTCCGAGCCGATCCTCGACGCCCAGGCCGTGGCTGTTCTCGACACCGCTTGGATCCTTATATCCGGCCTCCCCGACATTGCGCGGTCAGAACCCTCATCCGCCAGATGTCTCGTCTCTTGGGCAAGGTGGTGGCGGTTGATGAGCTCTCTCTGCGCAAGGAGGAGGAGGTCCGGGTCAAGGTCAAGTGCCTTGACTCCTCCAAGCTTCACACCTCCATCCGCGTTTTCTTCAACGACCAGGGCTTCGACCTCAGGATCGCCCCCGAGCCCCCCAACCACGTTGGCCGCCCCCGCTCCTTCGACGTCGGTCTTCCCGGCGGCAACCCGGGGACCGGTGGGGATTACCTTGGCCGCCACCGCTCCTGCTCCCACCGCTCGGATGAGGATGGGGCGTCGGAGGACTCCCGCTCCCCGTCCCCTTCGCCTCCTCCTGCCGCAGGGGGCAAGGGCCGCCAGGCCGCGCCTAGCCTGCTCCTTGGCGGGCCTCTGGTCTCTGCGACGTCGTCCTCCGAGGGGAGCGACATCTCCAGTGTGGGGCTGGTTGTCTGCCCGGCCTCCTCCCCGCGCTCCCGCTCATCGCCTCCCCCCGCCGCTCGGGACTCGGCGGTCCTGTCCATCGGCCTGCTCCCGGATGCTCCGTTTGAAGGAAATATGCCCTAGAGGCAATAATAAAGTTATTATTTATTTCCTTATTTCAAAATAAATGTTTATTATTCATGCTAGAATTGTATTAACCAGAAACATAATACATGTGTGAATACATAGACAAACATAGTGTCACTAGTATGCCTCTACTTGACTAGCTCGTGAATCAAAGATGGTTAAGTTTCCTAGCCATGGACAAAAGAGTTGTCATTTGATTAACGGGATCACATCATTAGGAGAATGATGTGATTGACTTGACCCATTCCGTTAGCTTAGCACACGATCGTTTAGTATGTTGCTACTGCTTTCTTCATGACTTATACATGTTCCCGTGACTATGAGATTATGCAACTCCCGTTTACCGGAGGAACACTTTGTGTGCTACCAAATGTCACAACGTAACTGGGTGATTATAAAGGTGCTCTATAGGTGTCTCCGAAGGTACATGTTGGGTTGGCGTATTTCGAGATTAGGATTTGTCACTCCGATTGTCGGAGAGGTATCTCTGGGCCCTCTCGGTAATACACATCACTTAAGCCTTGCAAGCATTGCAACTAATTAGTTAGTTGTGGGATGATGTATTACGGAACGAGTAAAGAGACTTGCTGGTAACGAGATTGAACTAGGTATTGAGATACCGACGATCGAATCTCGGGCAAGTAAACATACCGATGACAAAGGGAACAATGTATGTTGTTATGCGGTTTGACCGATAAAGATCTTCATAGAATATGTGGGAGCCAATATGAGCATCCAGGTTCCGCTATTGGTTATTGACCAGAAACATGTCTCGGTCATGTCTACATTGTTCTCAAACCCGTAGGGTCCGCACGCTTAAAGTTTCGATGACAGTTATATTATGAGTTTATGAGTTTTGATGTACCGAAGGAGTTCAGAGTCCCGGATGAGATCAGGGACATGACGAGGAGTCTCGAAATGGTCGAGACATAAATATCGATATATTGGACGACTATATTCGGAGTTCGGAAAGGTTCCGAGTGATTCGGGTATTTTTCGGAGTACCGGAGAGTTACGGGAATTCGCCGGGGAGTATATGGGCCTTATTGGGCCATACGGGAATAGAGGAGAGAGGCCAAAAGGAAGGAGGCCTGTGCCCCCCCTCTGGTCCGAATTGGACAAGGGGCGCAACCCCCTTTTCCTTCTTCCTCTCCCCCTCTTTCCCCTTCTCCTACTCCAACAAGGAAGGAGGGAGTCCTACTCCCGGTGGGAGTAGGACTCCCCTTGTCGCGCCCCCTCCTAGGCCGGCCGCCCCCTCCCCCCTTGCTCCTTTATATACGGGGGCAGGGGGGCACCTCTAGGCACAACAACAATTGATCCTTTGGATCTCTTAGCCGTGTGCGGTGCCTCCCTCCACCATATTCCACCTCGGTCATATCGTAGCGGTGCTTAGGCGAAACCCTGCATCAGTAGAACATCATCACCATCACCACGCCGTCGTGCTGATGGAACTCTTCCCCGACACCCTGCTGGATGGGAGTGCGGGAATCGTCATCGAGCTGAACGTGTGCTGAACTCGGAGGTGCCGTACGTTCGGTACTTGGATCGATCGGATCGTGAAGACGTACGACTACATCAACCGCGTTGTTCTAACGCTTACGCTTTCGGTCTACGTGGGTACGTGGACAACACTCTCCCCTCTCATTGCTATACATCACCATGATCTTGCGTGTGCGTAGGAAATTTTTGAAATTACTATGTTCCCCAACAGTGGCATCCGAGCTAGGTTTTATGCGTTGATGTTATATGCACGAGTAGAACACAAGTGAGTTGTGGGCGATACAAGTCATACTGCTTACCAGCATGTCATACTTTGGTTCAGCGGTATTGTTGGATGAAGCGGCTCAGACCGACATTACGCGTACGCTTACGCGAGACTGGTTTTATCGCCGTGCTTTGCACACAGGTGACTAGCGGGTGTCTGTTTCTCCAACTTTAGTTGAACCGAGTGTGGCTATGCCCGGTCCTTGCGAAGGTTAAAACAACACTAACTTGACGAACTATCGTTGTGGTTTTGATGCGTAGGTAAGAACGGTTCTTGCTCAGCCCGTAGCAGCCACGTAAAACTTGCAACAACAAAGTAGAGGACGTCTAACTTGTTTTTGCAGGGCATGTTGTGATGTGATATGGTCAAGACGTGATGCTATATTTTATTGTATGAGATGATCATGTTTTGTAACCGAAGTTATCGGCAACTGGCAGGAGCCATATGGTTGTCACTTTATTGTATGAAATGCAAACGCCCTGTAATTGCTTTACTTTATCACTAAGCAGTAGCGATAGTCGTAGAAGCAATAGATGGCGTAACGACAACGATGCTACGATGGAGATCAAGGTGTCGCGCCGGTGACGATGGTGATCACGACGGTGCTTCAGAGATGGAGATCACAAGCACAAAACGATGATGGCCATATCATATCACTTATATTGATTGCATGTGATGTTTATCCTTTATGCATCTTATCTTGCTTTGATTGGCGATAGCATTTTAAGATGATCTCTCATTAAATTATCAAGAAGTGTTTTCCCTGAGTATGCACCGTTGCGAAAGTTCTTCATGCTGACACACCACGTGATGATCGGGTGTGATAGGCTCTATGTTCAAATACAACGGGTGCAAAACAGTTGCACATGCGGAATACTCAGGTTAAACTTGACGAGCCTAGCATATACAGATATGGCCTCGGAACACGGAGACCGAAAGGTTGAGCGTGAATCATATAGTAGATATGATCAACATAGTGATGTTCACCATTGAAAAGTACTCCATCTCACGTGATGATCGGACATGGTTTAGTTGATTTGGATCACGTGATCACTTAGATGACTAGAGAGATGTCTATCTAAGTGGGAGTTCTTAAGTAATATGATTAATTGAACTTAAATTTATCATGAACTTAGTCCTGGTAGTATTTTGCAAATTATGTTGTAGATCAATAGCTTGCGTTGTTGCTTTCATATGTTTATTTTGATATGTTCCTAGAGAAAATTGTGTTGAAAGATGTTAGTAGCAATGATGCGGATTGGATCCGTGATCTGAGGTTTATCCTTATTGCTGCACAGAAGAATTATGTCATTAATGCATTGCTAGGTGACAGACCTATTGCAGGAGCAGATGCAGACGTTATGAACGTTTGGCTAGCTCAATATGATGACTACTTGATAGTTTTGTGCACCATGCTTTATGGCTTAGAACCGGGACTACAAAAACGTTTTTGAAACGTCATGGAACATATAAGATGTTTCAAGAGATGAATTTGGTATTTCAAACTCATGCCCGTGTCAAGAGGTATGAGACCTTTGACAAATACTTCGCCTAAAAGATGGAGGAGAATTGCTCAACTAGTGAGCAAGTACTTAGATTGTCTGAGTACTACAATCACTTGAATCAAGTGGGAGTTAATCTTCCAGATAAGATAGTGATTGGCAGAGTTCTCTAGTCACCATCACCAAGTTACTAGAACTTCGTGATGAACTATAATGCAAGGGATGAAGAAAACGATTGCCGAGCTCTTCGTGATGCTGAAATCGACGAAGGTAGAAATCAAGAAAGAGCATCAAGTGTTGATGATTGACATGACCACTAGTTTCAAGAAAAGGGCAAAGGTAAAGAAAGGGAACTTCAAGTAGAATGACAAGCAAGTTGTCACTCCCGTTAAGAAGGCCAAAGCTGGACCAAAGCCTGAAACTGAGTGCTTACACTGCAAAGGAAATGGTCACTGGAAGCGGAAATGCCCTAAATATTTGGTGGATAAGAAGGATAACAAAGTGAACAAGGGTATATTTGATATACAGGTTATTGATGTGTGCCTTACTAGTGTTTATAGTAGCCCCTGAGTATTTGATACTAGTTCGGTTGCTAAGATTAGTAACTCGAAACAGGAGTTACAGAATAAACAGAGACTAGTTGAAGGGGAAGTGACGGTGAGTGTTGGAAGTAGTTCCAAGATTGATATGATCATCATCGCACACTCCCTATACTTTCAGGATTAGTGTGTTAAACCTAAATAAATGTTATTTGGCGTTTGCGTTGAGCATGAATATGATTTGATCATGTTTATTACAATACGGTTATTCATTTAAAGTCAGAGAATAATTGTTGTTCTATTTACATGAATAAAACCTTCAATGGTCATACACCCAATGAAAATAGTTTGTTGGATCTCGATCGTAGTGATACACATATTCATAATATTGATGCCAAAAGATGCAAAGTTAATAATGATAGTGCAACCTATTAGTGGCACTGCCGTTTAGGTCATATTGGTGTAAAGCGCATGAAGAAACTCCATGCTGATGGGATTTTGGAATCACTTGATTATGAATCACTTGATGCTTGTGAACCATACCTCATGGGCAAGATGACAAAAACTCCGTTCTCCGGAACAATGGAACGAGCTACTGACTTATTGGAAATAATACATACTGATGTATGCAGACCAATAAGTATTAAGGCTCGTGGCGGGTATCATTATTTTCTGACCTTCACAGATGATTTGAGCAGATATGGGTATATCTACTTGATGAAATATAAGTCTGAAATAGTTGAAAGGTTCAAAGAATTTCAGAGTAAAGTGGAAAATCATCGTAACAAGAAAAAAAAGTTTCTGCGATCTGATCGTGGAGATGAATATTTGAGTTACGAGTTTGGTCTTCATTTGAAACAATGTGAAATAGTTTCGCAACTCACGCCACCTGGAACACCACAATGTAATGGTGTGTCCGAATGTCGTAATCATACTTTACTAGATATGATGCAATCTATGATGTCTCTTATCGGTTTACCACTATAGTTTTTGGGTTATGCATTAGAGACAGCTGCATTCACGTTTAATAGGGCACCATCTAAATCTGTTAAGACGACACCGTATAAACTATGGTTTAGCAGTAAACCTAAGTTGTCGTTGCTTAAAGTTTGGAGTTGCGATGCTTATATGAAAAAGGTTTTCAACCTGATAAGCTCGAACCCAAATCGGAGAAGTGCGTCTTCATAGAATACCCAAAGGAAACTGTTGGGTACACCTTCTATCACAGATCTGAAGGCAAAACATTCATTGCTAAGAATGGATCGTTTCTAGAGAAGGAGTTTCTCTCGAAAGAAGTGAGTGGGAGGAAAGTAGAACTTGATGAGGTAACTGTACCTACTCCCTTGTTGGAAAGTAGTTCATCACAGAAATCAGTTCCAGTGATTCCTACACCAATTAGTGAGGAAGTTAATGATGATGATCATGAAACTTCAGATCAAGTTGCTACCAAACCTCGTAGGTCTTCCAGAGTAAGATCCGCACTAGAGTGGTGCGATAATCATGTTCTGGAAGTCATGTTACTAGACCATGATGAACCTACGAACTATGAGGAAGCGATGATGAGCCCAGATTCCGCAAAATGGCTTGAGGCCATAAAATCTGAGATATGATCCATGTATGAGAACAAAGTATGGACTTTGATTGACTTGCTCGATGATCAGCAAGCCATGTTAAATAAATGGATCTTCAAGAGGAAGACGGACACTGATAGTAGTGTTACTATCTACTAAGCTCGACTTGTTGTGAAAGGTTTTCAACAAGTTCAAGGTGTTGAATACGATGAGATTTTCTCACTCGTATCGATGCTTAAGTCTGTCCGAATCATGTTAGCAATTGCCACATTTTATGAAATTTGGCAAAAGGATGTCAAAACTGCATTCCTTAATGGATTTATTATAGAAGAGTTGTATATGATGCAACCAGAAGGTTTTTTCAATCCTAAAGGTGCTAACAAAGTGTGCAAGCTCCAGCGATCCATTAATGGACTTGTGCAAGCATCTCGGAGTTGGAATATACGCTTTGATGAGTTGATCAAAGCATATGGTTTTATACAGACTTTTTGAGAAGCCTGTATTTACAAGAAAGTGAGTGGGAGCTCTGTAGCATTTCTAATATTATATGTGGATGACATATTGTTGATTGGAAATGATATAGAAATTTTGGATAGCATGAAAGGATACTTGAATAAGAGTTTTTCAAAGCAAGACCTCGTTGAAGCTGCTTACACATTGAGCATCAAGATCTATATAGATAGATCAAGACGCTTGATAAGATTTTTCAATGAGTACATACCTTGATAATTTTTTTGAAATAGTTCAAAATGTAACAGTCAAAGAAGGAGTTCTTGCCTGTGTTGCAAGGTGTGAAGTTGAGTAAGACTCAAGACCCGACCATGGCAGAAAATAGAAAGAGAATGAAAAGTCATTCCCTATGCCTCAGTTATAGGTTCTATAAAATATGCTATGCTGTGAACCAGACCTATTGTATACCTTGCTCTGTGTTTGGCAAAGGAATACAATTTTGATCTAATAGTAAATCACTGGACAGCGGTCAAGAATATCCTTAGTGTGGACTAAGGAAATACTTCTCGATAATGGAGGTGATAAAAGAGCCCGTCGTAAAGAGTTACATCGGTGCAACCTTTTACACTGATCCAGATGACTCTAAGTCTCATTCTGGATACATATTGAAAGTGGGAGCAATTAGCTAGAGTAGCTCCATGCAGAGTATTGTAGACATAGAATATTTGCAAAATACATACGGCTCTGAATGTGACAGACCCGTTGACCAAACTTCTCTCACGAGCAAAACATGATCATACCTTAGTACTCTTTGGGTGTTAATCACATAGCGATGTGAACTAGATTATTGACTCTAGTAAACCCTTTGGGTGTTGATCACATGACGATGTGAACTATGGGTATTAATCACATACAGATGTGAATATTGGTGTTAAATCACATGGTGATGTGAACTAGATTATTGACTCTAGTGCAAATGGGAGACTGAAGAAAATATGCCCTAGAGGCAATAATAAAGTTATTATTTATTTCCTTATTTCATAATAAATTTTTATTATTCATGCTAGAATTGTATTAACCGGAAACATAATACATGTGTGAATACACAGACAAACATAGTGTCACTAGTATGCCTCTACTTGATTAGCTCGTGAATCAAAGATGGTTAAGTTTCCTAGCCATGGACAAAAGAGTTGTCATTTGATTAACGGGATCACATCATTAGGAGAATGATGTGATTGACTTGACCCATTCCGTTAGCTTAGCACACGATCATTTAGTATGTTGCTACTGCTTTCTTCATGACTTATACATGTTCCCGTGACTATGAGATTATGCAACTCCCGTTTACCGGAGGAACACTTTGTGTGCTACCAAATGTCACAACGTAACTGGGTGATTATAAAGGTGCTCTACAGGTGTCTCCGAAGGTACATGTTGGGTTGGCGTATTTCGAGATTAGGATTTGTCACTCCGATTGTCGAAGAGGTATCTCTGGGCCCTCTCGGTAATACACATCACTTAAGCCTTGCAAGCATTGCAACTAATTAGTTAGTTGCGGGATGATGTATTACGGAACAAGTAAAGAGACTTGCCGGTAACGAGATTGAACTAGGTATTGAGATACCGACGATCGAATCTCGGGCAAGTAACATACCGATGACAAAGGGAACAACGTATGTTGTTATGCGGTTTGACCGATAAAGATCTTCGTAGAATATGTGGGAGCCAATATGAGCATCCAGGTTCCGCTATTGGTTATTGACCGGAAATGTGTCTCGGTCATGTCTACATTGTTCTCGTAACCGTAGGGTCCGCACGCTTAAAGTTTCGATGACAGTTATATTATGAGTTTATGAGTTTTGATGTACCTAAGGAGTTCGGAGTCCCGGATGAGATCGGGGACATGACGAGGAGTCTCGAAATGGTCGAGACGTAAAGATCGATATATTGGACGACTATATTCGGAGTTCGGAAAGTTTCCGAGTGATTCGGGTATTTTTCGGAGTACCGGAGAGTTACGGGAATTCGCCGGGGAGTATATGAGCCTTATTGGGCCATACGGGAATAGAGGAGAGAGGCCAAAAGGAAGGAGGCCTGCGTCCCCCCTCTGGTCCGAATTGGACAAGGGGCGCAACCCCCTTTTCCTTCTTCCTCTCCCCCTCTTTCCCCTTCTCCTACTCCAACAAGGAAGGAGGGAGTCCTACTCCCGGTGGGAGTAGGACTCCCCTTGGCGCGCCCCCTCCTAGGCCGGCCGCCCCCTCCCCCCTTGCTCCTTTATATACGGGGGCAGGGGGGCACCTCTAGGCACAACAACAATTGACCCTTTGGATCTCTTAGCCGTGTGCGGTGCCCCCTTCCACCATATTTCACCTCGGTCATATCATAGCGGTGCTTAGGCGAAGCCCTGCGTCGGTAGAACATCATCACCGTCACCACGCCATCGTGCTGCGGAACTCTTCCCCGACACCCTGCTGGATCGGAGTCCGGGGATCGTCATCGAGCTGAACGTGTGCTGAACTCGGAGGTGCCGTACGTTCGGTACTTGGATCGGTCGGATTGTGAAGACGTACGACTACATCAACCGCGTTGTTCTAACGCTTCCGCTTTCAGTCTACGAGGGTACGTGGACAACACTCTCCCCTCTCGTTGCTATACATCACCATGATCTTGCGTGTGCGTAGGAAATTTTTGAAATTACTACGTCCTCCAACACCGGTGGCGCCCTCGGTGGGGATGTCACCTCCTGTGGTGGACCTCCCCCCTCCGGCCTCGCCACCCCCCGCCGCTGCCTCCCCTTCTCGGCCTGAGGCGCCTCCTCCCTTGCCGCCCCCGTGGGCTACCCCTGCTGCGGGTCCCGAGGCCTTCTCTGCGCCGATGCTCCCGCCCTCCGCGTCATCGTCTCCAGCTCCGCCCCTCCTCGGCTGCTCCGGGCCCGCTCTTCTGGCCTCTCCTGTGGACACTCTGCCTGGGGTGGGGGAGGCTAGGGTATCCACTCCCATGGCTACCCAGCCCCCTCCCCCCCGCTCCGCCGCCTACTCCCGCCGCGGCCGATCGACCTCCTCCCCGGTGATCGCTTCCCGTCGGAGTGCGCGTCTGGATGCTGCTCACCCTGAGGGCAACCCGGCTTTGCCCATCCCCGAGCGGGCGGAGCTACGTGCTGCTGCTCGTAACCCGGTGCCAGGTACGCCCTCCATTCCCCCTCTGCTTCGTCTTGTTCCTTCTCTGCGCTTGAGTCCATTCCTCTAGGCAACCTCGCTAAGGTGGCCTCCGACTCCGTGATCATTTTTAGAGGGGAAGCTGGCCCCCCTTTAGCCCAGATCGCGGCTATCAAAGCTCGCGAGATTCTTGATGGGAGACTCGCGGAGGCCCGTGTGGCTCTCCTCCTGCCTCCGGCCCCCCTGCGGTTGGAGTGGCCCCCCCATCGTCCGCGCTGCGGCTGACGGCTCCTCCTGTTGGAAATATGCCCTAGAGGCAATAATAAAAGTATTATTATATTTCATTGTTCATGATAATTGTCTTTTATTCATGCTATAACTGTATTATCCGGAAATCGTAATACACGTGTGAATACTTAGACCACACTATGTCCCTGGTAAGCCTCTAGTTGACCAGCTCGTTGTGATCAACAGATAGTCATGGTTTCCTGACTATGGACATTGGATGTCGTTGATAACGGGATCACATCATTAGGAGAATGATGTGATGGACAAGACCCAATCCTAAGCATAGCATAAAAGATCGTGTAGTTCGTTTCGCTAGAGCTTTGCAAGTGTCAAGTATCTCTTCCTTCGACCATGAGATCGTGTAACTCCCGGATACCGTAAGAGTGCCTTGGGTGTATCAAACGTCACAACGTAACTGGGTGACTATAAAGGTGCATTACAGGTATCTCCGAAAGTAGCTGTTGGGTTGACACGGATCGAGACTGGGATTTGTCACTCCGTATGACGGAGAGGTATCTCTGGGCCCACTCGGTAATGCATCATCATATTGAGCTCAATGTGACCAAGGTGTTGGACACGGGATCATGCATTACGGTACGAGTAAAGTGACTTGCCAGTAACGAGACTGAACAAGGTATTGGGATACCGACGATCGAGTCTCGGGCAAGTAACGTACCGATTGACAAAGGGAATTGCATACAGGGTTTGATCGAATCCTCGACATCGTGGTTCATCCGATGACAACATCGAGGAGCATGTGGGAGCCATCATGGGTATCCAGATCCCGCTGATGGTTATTGACTGAGAGCGTCTCGGTCATGTCTGCATGTCTCCCGAACCCGTAGGGTCTACACACTTAAGGTTCGGTGACGCTAGGGTTATGAAGATATGTATATGCAGAAACCCGAATGTTGTTCGGAGTCCCGGATGAGATCCCGGACGTCACGAGGAGTTCCGGAATGGTCCGGAGGTAAAGAATTATATATAGGAAGTGCTATTTCGGGCATCGGGACAAGTTTCGGGGTTATCGATATTGTACTGGGACCACCGGAAGGGTCCCGGGGGTCCACCGGGTGGGGCCACCTGTCCCGGGGGGCCACATGGGCTGTAGGGGGTGCGCTTGGCCATCATGGGCCAAGGGCACCAGCCCCTATAGGCCCATGCGCCTAGGGTTTCCCCCTAGGAGGAGTCCTAGTGGTGGAAGGCACCCCTAGGTGCCTTGGGGGGGAGGGAAACCTCCCCTAGGCCGCCGCCCCCCCTAGTAGATCTCATCTACTAGGGCCGGCGCCCCCCCCTTGGCACCCCTATATATAGTGGGGGAGAGGAGGGACTTCATACACCAGCCCCTGGCGCCTCCTCCTCCCCCTGTTACGTCTCTCCCTCGTAGTCTCGGCGAGCCTAGCATGTGCAGACATGGCCTCGGAACACGGAGACCGAAAGGTCGAACACGAGTCGTATGGAAGATACGATCAACATGAAAATGTTCACCGACGATGACTAGTCCATCTCACGTGATGATCGGACACGGGCTAGTCGACTCGGATCGTGTAACACTTAGATGACTAAAGGGATGTCTAATCTAAGTGGGAGTTCATAATTTGATTAGAACTTTATTATCATGAACTTAGTCTAAAACCTTTGCAAATATGTCTTGTAGATCAATGGCCAACGCTAATGTCAACATGAACTTCAACGCGTTCCTAGAGAAAACCAAGCTGAAAGATGATGGCATCAACTATACGGACTGGGTCCGGAACCTGAGGATCATCCTCATAGCTGCCAGGAAACAATATGTCCTAGAAGGACCGCTAGGTGACGCTCCCGTCCCAGAGAACCAAGACAATATGAATGCTTGGCAGTCTCGCGCTGATGATTACTCCCTCGTTCAGTGCGGCATGCTTTACAGCTTAGAACCGGGGCTCCAAAAGCGTTTTGAGCATCACGGAGCATATGAGATGTTCGAAGAGCTGAAACTAGTTTTCCAAGCTCATGCCCGGGTCGAGAGATATGATGTCTCTGACAAGTTCTACAGTTGTAAGATGGAGGAAAACAGTTCTGTCAGTGAGCACATCCTGAAGATGTCTGGGTTGCACAACCGTATGACCCAGCTGAACATTAACCTCCCAGATGAGGCGGTCATTGACAGAATCCTCCAGTCGCTCCCACCAAGCTACAAGAGCTTTGTGATGAACTACAACATGCAGGGAATGGAAAAGACCATTCCTGAAGTGTTCTCGATGCTGAAGTCAGCAGAGGCTGAAATCAAGAAAGAACATCAAGTGTTGATGGTCAATAAGACCACTAAGTTCAAGAAGGGCAAGGGTAAGAAGAACTTCAAGAAAGACGGCAAAGATGTTGCCGCGCCTGGTAAGCCAGTTACCGGGAAGAAGTCAAAGAATGGACCCAAGCCTGAGACTGAGTGCTTTTATTGCAAGGGGAAGGGTCACTGGAAGCGGAACTGCACCAAATACTTAGCGGATAAGAAGGCCGGCACCACCAAAGGTATATTTGATATACATGTGATTGATGTGTACCTTACCAGTACTCGTAGTAACTCCTGGGTATTTGATACCGGTGCCGTTGCTCATATTTGTAACTCACAGCAGGAGCTGCGGAATAAACGGAGACTGGCGAAGGACGAGGTGACGATGCGCGTCGGGAATGGTTCCAGAGTCGATGTGATCGCCGTCGGCACGCTGCCTCTACATTTACCTACGGGATTAGTTTTGAACCTTAATAATTGTTATTTAGTGCCAAGTTTGAGCATGAACATTGTATCTGGATCTCGTTTAATACGAGATGGCTACTCATTTAAGTCTGAGAATAATGGTTGTTCGATTTATATGAGAGATATGTTTTATGGTCATGCTCCGATGGTCAATGGTTTATTCTTAATGAACCTCGAGCGTAATATTACACATGTTCATAGTGTAGATGCCAAAAGATTTAAAGTTGATAACGATAGTCCCACATACTTGTGGCACTGCCGCCTTGGTCACATTGGTGTCAAGCGCATGAAGAAGCTCCATGCCGATGGACTTTTAGAGTCTCTTGATTATGAATCGTTTGACACGTGCGAACCATGCCTCTTGGGCAAAATGACCAAGACTCCGTTCTCCGGAACAATGGAGCGAGCAACCAACTTGTTGGAAATCATACATACCGATGTGTGCGGTCCAATGAGCGTTGAGGCTCACGGAGGATATCGTTATGTTCTCACTCTCACAGATGACTTGAGTAGATATGGGTATGTCTACTTAATGAAACACAAGTCTGAGACCTTTGAAAAGTTCAAGGAATTTCAGAATGAGGTGGAGAATCAACGTGACCGAAAGATAAAATTCTTACGATCAGATCGTGGAGGAGAATACTTAAGTCACGAATTTGGTACACACTTAAAGAAATGTGGAATCGTTTCACAGCTCACGCCGCCTGGAACACCTCAGCGAAACGGTGTGTCCGAACGTCGTAATCGCACTCTATTGGATATGGTGCGGTCTATGATGTCTCTTACCGATTTACCGCTATCATTTTGGGGATACGCTCTAGAGACAGCTACATTCACTTTAAATAGGGCACCGTCTAAATCCGTTGAGACGACACCGTATGAATTATGGTTTGGAAAGAAACCTAAGCTGGCGTTTCTAAAAGTTTGGGGATGCGAAGCTTATATCAAGAAACTTCAACCTGAAAAGCTCGAACCCAAGTCGGAAAAATGCGTATTCATAGGATACCCTAAGGAAACTGTAGGGTATACCTTCTACTTAAGATCCGAAGGCAAGATCTTTGTTGCCAAGAACGGATGCTTTCTGGAAAAAGAGTTTCTCTCGAAAGAAGTAAGTGGGAGGAAAGTAGAACTCGATGAAGTACTACCTCTTGAGCGGGATAGTGACGCAGCACAGGAAACCGTTCCTGTGATGCCCACACCAACTGAAGAGGAAAACCATGATAATGATCAAGGTACTTCGGATCAAGTTACTGCTGAACTTCGTAGGTCCACAAGGACACGTTCCGCACCAGAGTGGTACGGCAACCCTGTCCTGGAAATCATGTTGTTAGACAACAATGAACCTTCAAACTATGAAGAAGCAATGGCGGGCCCGGATTCCAACAAATGGCTTGAAGCCATGAAATCCGAGATAGAATCCATGTATGAAAACAAAGTATGGACTTTGACAGACTTGCCCGATGATCGGCGAGCGATAGAAAACAAATGGATCTTTAAGAAGAAGACGGACGCGGATGGTAATATTACCATCTATAAAGCTCGACTTGTCGCTAAGGGTTATCGACAGGTTCAAGGGATTGACTACGACGAGACATTCTCTCCCGTAGCGAAGCTAAAGTCCGTCTGAATCATGTTAGCAATTGCCGCATACTATGATTATGAGATATGGCAGATGGACGTCAAAACAGCATTCCTTAACGGGCATCTTAAGGAAGAACTGTATATGATGCAGCCGGAAGGTTTTGTCGATCCTAAGAACGCTAACAAAGTATGCAAGCTCCAGCGATCCATTTATGGGCTGGTGCAAGCATCTCGGAGTTGGAATATTCGCTTTGATGAGATGATCAAAGTGTTTGGGTTTATGCAGACTTATGGAGAAGCCTGCGTTTACAAGAAAGTGAGTGGGAGCTCTGTAGCATTTCTCATATTATATGTAGATGACATACTCTTGATGGGAAATAATATAGAATTTCTGGACAGCATTAAGGCCTACTTGAATAAGTGTTTTTCAATGAAGGACCTTGGAGAAGCTGCTTATATATTAGGCATCAAAATCTATAGAGATAGATCGAGACGCCTCATAGGTCTTTCACAAAGCACATACCTTGATAAGATTTTGAAGAGGTTCAAAATGGATCAGTCCAAGAAGGGGTTCTTGCCTATGTTACAAGGTGTGAGACTGAGCTCGGCTCAGTCACCGACCACGGCAAAAGATAAAGAAGAGATGAGTGTCATCCCCTATGCTTCAGCCATAGGATCTATTATGTATGCCATGCTATGTACCAGACCCGATGTAAACCTTGCCGTAAGTTTGGTAGCAAGATACCAAAGTAATCCCGGCAAGGAACACTGGACAGCGGTCAAGAATATCCTGAAGTACCTGAAAAGGACGAAGGACATGTTTCTCGTTTATGGAAGAGACGAAGAGCTCGTCGTAAAGGGTTACGTCGACGCTAGCTTCGACTCAGATCTGGATGACTCTAAGTCACAAACCGGATACGTGTATATGTTGAATGGTGGAGCAGTAAGCTGGTGCAGCTGCAAGCAGAGCGTCGTGGCGGGATCTACGTGTGAAGCGGAGTACATGGCAGCCTCGGAGGCAGCGCATGAAGTGATTTGGGTGAAGGAGTTCATCACCGACCTAGGAGTCATACCCAATGCGTCGGGGCCGATCAAACTCTTCTGTGACAACACTGGAGCTATTGCCCTCGCAAAGGAGCCCAGGTTTCACAAGAAGACCAGGCACATCAAGCGTCGTTTCAACTCCATCCGTGAAAATGTTCAAGATGGAGACATAGAGATTTGCAAAGTGCACACGGATCTGAATGTCGCAGATCCGCTGACTAAACCTCTCTCGCGTGCAAAACATGATCAACACCAGAACTCTATGGGTGTTCGATTCATCACAATGTAACTAGATTGGTGACTCTAGTGCAAGTGGGAGACTGTTGGAAATATGCCCTAGAGGCAATAATAAAAGTATTATTATATTTCATTGTTCATGATAATTGTCTTTTATTCATGTTATAACTGTATTATCCGGAAATCGTAATACACGTGTGAATACTTAGACCACACTATGTCCCTGGTAAAGCCTCTAGTTGACCAGCTCGTTGTGATCAAAAGATAGTCATGGTTTCCTGACTAAGGACATTGGATGTCGTTGATAACGGGATCACATCATTAGGAGAATGATGTGATGGACAAGACCCAATCCTAAGCATAGCATAAAAGATCGTGTAGTTCGTTTTGCTAGAGCTTTGCAAGTGTCAAGTATCTCTTCCTTCGACCATGAGATCGTGTAACTCCCGGATACCGTAAGAGTGCCTTGGGTGTATCAAACGTCACAACGTAACTGGGTGACTATAAAGGTGCATTACAGGTATCTCCGAAAGTAGCTGTTGGGTTGACACGGATCGAGACTGGGATTTGTCACTCCGTATGACGGAGAGGTATCTCTGGGCCCACTCGGTAATGCATCATCATATTGAGCTCAATGTGACCAAGGTGTTGGACACGGGATCATGCATTACGGTACGAGTAAAGTGACTTGCCGGTAACGAGACTGAACAAGGTATTGGGATACCGACGATCGAGTCTCGGGCAAGTAACGTACCGATTGACAAATGGAATTGCATACAGGGTTTGATCGAATCCTCGACATCGTGGTTCATCCGATGACAACATCGAGGAGCATGTGGGAGCCATCATGGGTATCCAGATCCCGCTGATGGTTATTGACTGAGAGCGTCTCGGTCATGTCTGCATGTCTCCCGAACCCGTAGGGTCTACACACTTAAGGTTCGGTGACGCTAGGGTTATGAAGATATGTATATGCAGAAACCCGAATGTTGTTCGGAGTCCCGGATGAGATCCCGGACGTCACGAGGAGTTCCGGAATGGTCCGGAGGTAAAGAATTATATATAGGAAGTGCTATTTCGGGCATCGGGACAAGTTTCGGGGTTATCGGTATTGTACCGGGACCACCGGAAGGGTCCCGGGGGTCCACCGGGTGGGGCCACCTGTCCCGGGGGGCCACATGGGCTGTAGGGGGTGCGCCTTGGCCATCATGGGCCAAGGGCACCAGCCCCTATAGGCCCATGCGCCTAGGGTTTCCCCCTAGGAGGAGTCCTAGTGGTGGAAGGCACCCCTAGGTGCCTTGGGGGGGAGGGAAACCTCCCCTAGGCCGCCGCCCCCCTAGTAGATCTCATCTACTAGGGCCGGCGCCCCCCCCTTGGCACCCCTATATATAGTGGGGGAGAGGAGGTACTTCATACACCAGCCCCTGGCGCCTCCTCCTCCCCCCGTTACGTCTCTCCCTCGTAGTCTCGGCGAAGCCCTGCTGCTGTGACGCCCTGCATCCACCACCACGCCGTCGTGCTGCTGGATCTTCATCAACCTCTCCTTCCCCCTTGCTGGATCAAGAAGGAGGAGACGTCTCCCGTCCCGTACGTGTGTTGAACGCGGAGGTGCCGTCCGTTCGGCGCTGGTCATCGGTGATTTGGATCACGTCGAGTACGACTACATCATCACCTTGCAAGCTTCCGCACGCGATCTACAAGTGGTATGTAGATGCAAACTCTCTCCCTAGACTCGTTGCTTAGATGAACTCATAGATGGATCTTGGTGAAACCGTAGGAAAAATTTTAATTTTCTGCAACGTTCCCCAACACCTCCCCCCTGCGGTTGGGGAGGAGATCCGTGGTCGCACTCATTCCCGCACGGCGGCTCTCCGTGCGCAAAGCGCCTCTCGTGTCCTGGGGTCAAGCAGCCCCCCAATGGCACCTTAATGCGGGCTCTATTCTGGAACATCCGCGGTTTTGGCCATGATGGTCGACGCCGCCAACTAGTGGACTACATGCGAGAGGAACACATCGACATAGTAGTTGTTCAAGAAACCATGCGTCTCGATTTCTCGCTCCCTGAGCTTGACCGTTTGAGCTCCCACATCTTTGCGTGGCATTGGCTCCCTTCTAGTGGGAGCACAGGTCACTCGGGTGGCATCCTTTTAGGTGTGAAGGATGCCACCTTCGAGGTGGGCAGCATGGATCGGGGAGAATTCTTCGTCAGCATGGAGTTGTTCGAGAGGTCTCTCAACTTCAAGTGGGAGGTCATCATCGTCTACGGGCCTGCCGACCATAGTAGGTCGGCCGCCTTCCTTGAGGAGCTCCACCGGAAGATCTCTGCTGCCTCCCTTCCTGTGGTAGTGGGTGGCGATTTCAACCTCCTGCGCGTGGCGGAAGACAAGAGCAATGATAATGTCTGCTTTGCGCGGATGCAAATGTTTAATGACTTCATTGCTGACCTCACCCTCCGGGAGATCGATAGGATTGGTGCCCGGTTCACCTGGACCAATCGGCAAGCCTCCCCGACCCAGTCTGTCTTGGACAGGGTCTTAGTGTCCCCGGATTGGGACCTCCGTTGTCCCCTAGCCTCCCTCCACGCCATCACGCGGATTGGCTCGGATCATGTCCCCCTCCTCCTCTCCTCCGTGGACGAGCGTCCGCTGGTCACCCCTCGTTTCCGTTTTGAGACTTTCTGGATCTCCCAGGTTGGGTTTACCGACGCCGTCTGCGCTCGGTGGATCGAGGCTCGGACCCACCCCCACCCTCGGCCTCCTTCGGCCATTGACGCGTGGCACTTCTGTGCGAAACGCGGCAGGCAGTTCATGAAGGGTTGGGGTGTGAATTTGGGTCGAGACGTTAGGGAGCGTAAGAAGGTGCTGTTATCGGCGATTCAAGGACTAGACCATCGGGGTGACATGGTGGGTCTCTCTCCGGACGAGTGGCTTTCCCGGTATGACCTTGAAGACCAGCTCTCCGTGATCTACACCGATGAGGAGGCCTATTGGCGCCTTCGGGGCGCGCAGAAATGGGTCTTGAAGGGAGACGCGAATACGACATACTTCCAGGCCATCGCCAACGGCCGCCGTAGACGCAACACCATCCCCCTCTTATGGGATGGTGAGACTCTCCTTCAGGACCCGCGCGACATCCAGGCCACGTTGACGGTTTCTATAGGTCCTTATTCTCTACCGCTCCTAGGAGCGGCCTCTCTCTCGCCCCCGATTGTTGGGCTGGTTCCCAGTTGGTGTCTGCCTCGGAGAACGCGGCCCTGACGGCCCCCTTCTCTGAGCAGGAGGTTTGGGAGGCCATCAAGGGCATGAATTCATCCTCGGCACCGGGACCGGATGGCCTCCCGGTCAAATTTTTCCAGGCCTTCTGGAACATGATTAAACCAGAGGTCATGGCCATCTTCGATGAGTTCTATGTTGGCTCCATTGATCTTGGGCGCCTATATTACGGGATCATCTATCTCATCCCCAAGGTCTCTAGGGCTTCCGACATCCGCCAGTTTCGCCCGATCACGGTGATTAACGTGATCTTCCGGATCCTGGCCAAAGGGTACGCCAATAGGGTGACCCTGCTGGCCGACCGGGTGACTCACCCAAACTAGTCGGCCTTCATTAAGGGCCGGTACATCCAGGATGGGGTCCTTGTCCTTCATGAAGTCCGCGTCAAATGCCTCAAGGCGTTTTTTCTGAAGATTGATTTCCACAAGGCTTACGATACGGTTAGCTGGCCCTTTCTCTGGGAAGTCCTTCTTCGGAAGGGCTTCGATGACCGGTGGATCACAAGGGTCATGCAAATGGTCTCTTGCGGTCGCACGGCTTTGAACATCAACGATGAGATTGGTCCTTTCTTCCCCACCCTTTGTGGGGTTCGCCAAGGCGACCCCTTCTCCCCGTTCCTGTTCAATATGGTCGTAGACGCGCTTGCCTCCATCCTGGATAAGGCAAAAGCCGCTGGCCACATTCGTGGGATTACTCCCCACCTTTCCGGTGGCTCTGGGATTTCCATCCTCCAATATGTTGACGACACTATCATCATGGTCGAAGGCTCGGAGGTGGACATCGCCAACCTCAAGTTCCTCCTTCTCTGCTTACAACAGATGTCGGTCCTCAAGATCAACTTTGACAAGAGTGATGTTATGGTGATGGGATACTCCCCCTCCGAGTCTATGGCCATCGCCAACAGACTTAATTGCCGCCTGGGCTCCTTCCCCACTTCCTACCTGGGGACGCCCATTAGTGATTCGCGGCTCTCCGCCGCGGACTTGCGCCCCTCGGTGGCCAAGCTCCAAACTCGATGCGAGCCCTGGCAGGGGAGGTGGCTGTCCAAGGCCGCCCGGACTATTCTCATCAACTCATCCCTCTCCAGCCTCCTCCTGTTTCTTATGAGCTTCTACAGCCTCCACGAGTCTCTCCACAAGGAGATCGCCAATATCCAATCCCGCTTTTACTGGGCTGGAGACAATGACAGGCAGAAGTACAATATGGTCAGCTGGCCTGACTTTTGCAAACCCAGGGAGCAAGGTGGCCTGGACATTATGTGCTCTAAAAGGATGAATATTGCCCTTCTCTCCTGTTGGCTTTGGCGCATCTCGCAAGGTCACGGTGGCCTCTGGCTTGACATTATCCGGAACAAATACTTGCGTGGACAACCCCTAGCCTTCTGCCAGAAATCGGGCGGCTCTCAGTTCTGGTAGTCTATTGTCCAGCTTCTCCCGGTCCTCCGCATAGGGACCTCCATCTCGGTGGGATCCGGACTCTCGACGTTCTTCTGGTTTGATCGCTGGGCCGGGGACACTCCCTTTGCAGCCCGCTTCCCCGTCCTCTTCTCTATCTCCGTCGATCCCATGATCTCTGTTGATAGGGCCCTTCTTGACTTAGGGCGCCTTGATTTCCGACGGCCTTTTGGGCCCGCGGAATCCGCTGCCTGGCGTGAGTTGCTTGACTGTGTTGCTCTCCATGAGCCTTTGGTGGGTGGTGGACCTGACCTGGTGCGCTGGCGCCTGGAGCCGTCGGGCCAGTTCTCCACCAAGTCGCTTTACTTGGCCATTGCCCCATCCTCCGCCCCTTCCCCTGTCGATGGTTTGGTCCATCCGCGTACCCCTGAAGATTCGTGTCTTCATGTGGCAATGGATTCGCGGTCGGGCCCCGTCCGAGATGGAGGTCCGCAAGCGCAATGGCCCGGGTACAGGCATCTGTCCGCTCTGTAGTGTTCCCGAAGACTCGAACCACATTTTCTTCTCCTGCGTCTCTGCCCAGTTCCTTTGGAGTTGCTTTCGAGAGGTGGTCGGTGGAAATTGGTGCCACACCAATTTTCCGGACTTATTTGCTGAACTCCAGTTGTCCCCCGCAACCTCTTGCCACATTAGGTGGCTTGAGGTTGGGGTACTCGCCTGGACCCTCTGGACTGTTCGCAATAAGCTTGTGATTCAGCGTACTCCCCTTCGACGGGCTACTGACGCTCTCTTCAAACTCTCGGGTTTCTTGCAGCTTTGGCGGCCGCTTAGCCGCCCCCCGAACCGCGACGCCATCTCAGCCTTCATCGCCGACCTCCGCTCGATGGCCGTTCGCCTGTCGCCGCCGCCTCCACCGCCACCGCCGGATCCAGACTAGGGGCTTCCTCCGTCCGGCGTGCTCTGTTTTCTTTTTTGTTTTCTGGGCTTGTTGAGCTGTGCCCTCAGCAGAACCTATGTACTTTGTCGTGAGACTTGGGTGGGTGTGTGAACTTGACTCTGATTGTATGCTCTGTGGCGGTTTGCTTTATATATAAAGCGGGGCGAAAGCCTTTTTGGGTAAACTTTATGGCTTTGATTATGACCAACGTTGTAGGTGGTTGCGTGCAGTGTGGCCGGGCGTAGCCACAACTTTTCCAATACATGTAGGACTTCACAAACGTTGCTACATGAACCGTGCAACTTCTACTCCCTCCATTCCTAAATATTTGTCTTTCTAGACATTCAAATGGACTACAATATACGGATGTATGTAGACATATTTTAGAATGTACATTCACTCATTTTACTTTGTATGTAGTCACTTGTTGAAATCTCTAGAAAGACAAATATTTAGGAATGGAGGGAATAGTATTCTGCAAATTTCAAAGGAATTTCAAATGAGAGGAACTCAATATATTTTTACCGGACTTTTTGCATGCAAAATACTCCTAGTACTGATACGTCACAGTAGCTAGCTTCCGGATCAGGTGTATCCAAAAATGATGTCTTCGTCCCTCTGGCCGTCTCCATTGTCCAGCATGGTGGCGGCGGTGCCGAGGGAGACGCCGCGCTTGAGTGCGACCTCGCCAGCGACCTTCTCCCCGGCGTACAGCTTTGCGGACTCCATCTGGCGCTCCAGCTCCCGCTGCTTGACGGCCTGAATCTTCTTAAGACGGAAGAACTCCTCTCTCTCCTGCTCGTCAAGCTCGCCCCTGATATAGGTAACGGTGTTCTCCAGCTGCGGCTTCACTACGTGCTCCAGCGCGTTCACGCGCCGGTTGGTCGTCTTGATCGCCTCGTCCAGCGTCAGGAACGACGTCTGCAGCGACGCCAGCTCCACCAGCAGCTCGATGGCGCGGACGTGCGCCGCACGGCAGGCTGACACCTGCTGCCCGCCGCCCGCGAGCCCGGCGAGCAACGGCGCCCTCGCGCCGGCGCCGTCCATGAAGTGCTCGAAGCAGGGGAGGCGGACGCCGGCGATGTTGTCGTGGTGAGCGCGCACGCGGAGGCGGGCGGGGCCGGTGACGGACTGCTGGATGACATGCCGGAGGGGGCCGCCGGCGACGTAGAGCGCCTCGGCGAGGGAGAGGGAGGCGCCGCGCATGGAGTCGCCCACGGCCTCCTTGGCGGCCACGATGCGCTTGAGGATGGCTCGGAACTGCACGGTGAGCGCGTCCGACTTCTTCTTGAGCAGCGCGTGGCCGCGGGTGGCCGCCGCCAGCCGCGCCTTGATCATGCCCATCACCGTGACCGTCGGCACCACGTTCAGCCGCTGTCCCTGCCCCGCCATGCCGCCGGCGGAAGCTACCTAGTGCTGGCGTGTTGGCTCTGTGTACCTTTTCTTTCTGCCAGGACTCTGTATACTTCTTGATCTGGCTAGCTCGCACCAATTATAGGTGCATACGCAGGCGCCAAAAGGACACGTCGGCGTGTGTCGGGATGGTTCAGGAGAAGATGACACACACTGACACACACGAGAGTGCAACATCTGTGCATGGATGCTCATGCTATTTGGACTATCTTAAGACTTGTGTAGCTATCTGGTCAATTGTTCATCACCAGAAAACAGCTGCGCTGGTACACAAATAGTCTCTCCGTTCGGCCATGCATTTTCTGGCTCAGATTCAACTTCATTCAACGAACCCGAATTGAGCCGATGTCATGCAAGCGCATATCTGCAGGGAATATGAAATATCTGGTCGCAAGTCCATCTGATCCCTAGCTTTCAAACTATTATTGCTTGTTGATCACTGTTTTCACCGCTTGGAGTTTTTTTAGCTTTGGTCTCCTACGGCTGCTACTTGTCGGTGTGTTATTTGTGCGCGTGTTGATGTTGGTTGTGTGTATCCTAGCTATGCATAGTTCGTCGGGTGTGTGTTTATTGTGTTTGTATCCACTTGATGCTTCATTTTAAGTTAATAAAATTCATCATTTGTCAGAAAAAAGTCCATCTGATCCCTATCTAGCTTTTGAACTATTTGCTCTTTGAGCCATGGCCTGTAGTGTGTTAAGTACTACTTCTGTTCCATAATAAGTGTTGTGGTTTTAGTAAACCATGACATGTGTTATGTTGTTTAACTCTATACTGCATGTCTTTTGTGAGAACAGGAAATCAAATATTATCAAAGATCCAAAGTTGATTTCATCTTGAAGGGAGATAGTAATACACGATACTTTCAATTGGACATTTGGCATGGCGCTAGAACATTGTTATGAGATGTTTTTGCTGGTATTGAGCCAGATTTGGATGCTCAAGTGGAATTTGAAACATTCCAAAAAGTGTGAGATCCAACTACAAGGAAACAAGCAGTCTGATACACATTGTTATAGTATCTTTCACCTCTCTTTTTTTGATACCAATGGTCAGCATAGGAAGAAATGTATTTTTAGTCTCCAACAAGATGAGAGGGGGATCGAAGGTCAGGAAGAGCTCAAAAGCTATATCACCAAATACTACAAATATATGTTCAGGGCACTGGATGAAAGGAATTTCACCCTTGATGAAATCTGGACATATGATATTTCACTAGTCACGACAGAAGAGAACGATATCCTCACAACACCTTTCTCTGAAGATAAGGTAAGAGTTGTGGTGTTCCACATGGAAAATAACAAAGCTTCAGGCCCTGATGGCTTCCCCGCAGAATTCTATCAGAATTTCTGGAATGTCATTACATTGTTTTCATGCCGGCCAACTCGATCTATCCAGGCTGAACTTTGGTGAGATAGTTTTGTTGCCCAAAATTAAGGAGGCTAAGCGGATCCAGCAATATAGACCAATATGTCTCCTTAATGCCAGGTTCAAGATTTTCACCAAAGTGGCTACTAATAGGCTCAACACGGTGGCTGCCCATGTCATACGACCATCTCAAACGACTTTCATTCAAGAAAGAAATATACTCGATGGAGTAGCAATCCTACATGACTGTTCATGAGATGCATAAAAAACATGAGTGTAGTTTTTAAGATTGACTTTGGAAAGGACTATGAAAAGGTCAAATGGTCGTTTCTTCACCAGCCCTTAAGAACGAAAGGATTCTTAGATAAATGACGCCAATGGATCCCAAGTTTTGTTACTAGAGAGTAGTGTGGTTGTAAAAGTCAATGATGACGCGGGCCATTACTTTCAGACAAAAAAGGGATTACATTAGGGTGACCCTATGTATTTAATGTGTCTTTAATGTTATGCAGACATGTTTTCTATTTTGATTTATCGCACCAAGCAAGATGGTCATATTGCAGTAGTAGTGCCACACATTATGGATGGCGACCTCTCTATTCTGCAATATAACGATGATATGATTCTTTTTATGGAACATGACCTGGACAAGACTCGAAGTTTGGAACTATTGCTTTCAACATTTGAGCAGATGTCGGGCCTCAAAATCCACTTCCATGTAAGTGAATTGTTCTGCTTTGGAGAAGTCAGTGTGGCGACTGTTGATTATGCTGACTTGTTTGGATGTGCGCAAGGCCCTTTCCCGATTACATATTTAGGATTTCTGATTCATTATCAGCGTCTCACTAAGGCATAGTGGAAAGATGTTGAGGAACGCTTAGAGAAACGGTTGAGCAATTGAAAAGACAAGTTGCTATCTATTGGAGGATGGCTGGTCTTGATCAATTCTATTCTCATAAATATGGTTCTCTATATTCTTTTTTCCAAATCCCAAAAGGGATCTTGCAGAGGTTGGATTATTTCAGATCCAACTTCTTTTGGCAAGGAGACAGTGAATAGAAAAAGAACTGGCTAGCCAAATGAAGCGTGTTTTGTAGGTCGAAAGACCAAGGTGGCCTTGGCATTCATGACCTTCACATCAAGAATGATGCCCTTACTTAGTAAATAGGTATTCATAGTACTTAAATGGGTATTCAGACTACTTACTGAGGTTGGCGTCTACAAACTCTGTTGCGCACAAAGTATCTGGGCCAAAAAGCGGTGTCTCGGGCCTATTGAAAACCTAGAGACTCGCACTTTTGGGTTGGACTAATGGCGATAAAGAAATATCTTTTCTGCTTTGGATCCTTTGCAATAAAAGATGGGTCGAAGATTCGTTTCTTGGAGGACAAGTTGCTTGACAATGCCAGTCTCCAAGAACAATATCTCACTTTATACCGCTTTGTTCATGATTTCTCGAGAACAATATCCCGCTTTATACTACATTGTCCGTGATAAGAATGATACTATTGCGCAGGTGCTTAGTTCATCCACTCCAGATATTTCTCTCAGGCGGGATGTGATTGGACCCGTCTTATGTCAAGGTAAAATCTTCTATCCCGATTGGAGTCGATTACCCGACACATGGACAAGATGTGTTTCGCTGGAATCTCACTACAACTGGGTCCTTCACGGTTGGCTCTATGTACCAGGCGCTTAAGCATTCTGAGGTTCCAATGGATAATAATAAGAAAACTTAGAAGTTGAAGATTCCATTAAAATTTGAAATCTTCATGTGGTATCTTCGAACGATATTTGTGCTAACCAAAGACAACCTCGTCCGTCGCAATTGACAAGGAATCAAGAAGTGTACCTTTTGTACTCATGATGAGACAATCAAACACCCCTTTTTTCCAGTGCAATTGCATGTTCTACATGGTCAATCATTCAAGTAGCGTCTAATTTGTATTTGCCCACAAGTGTTGCCAATATTTTTTTATCATCGGTTGGACGGTATTCTAACTTTCTAAGTAGGTTCAAAACGCTAATAAGGGTGGGAGCATATGCCCGTTATGGTCGCTTTTGACTACGTAAAAATGATTTGGTTTTTAACATTAAAAGTTGTTTTACTTTGCAGGTTATTCTCCGCTGTTGAAAGGATCGATATAGTTGACTAGAGGGGGAGGGGGTGAATAGGCAACTAACAATTTTTAGCTTTTCTTTACCAATTTCAACTTTGCATCAAAGTAGGTTGTCTAGATATGCAACTAGATGGGCAACCTATATGATGCGATAACAACAAGCACACAAGTAAGCAAGAGATGCAACACAAGATAAGCTTGCACAAGTAAAGGTGAGAGATAGCCAAAAGTGGAACCGATGGAGACGAGGATGTGTTACCGAAGTTCCTTCCTTTTTAAGGGAAGTACGTCTCCGTTAGAGCAGTGTGGAGGCACAATGCTCCCCAAGAAGCCACTAGGGCCACTGTATTCTCCTCATGCCCTCACACAATGCGAGATGTCGTGATTCCACTATTGGTGCCCTTGAAGGCGGTGACCGAACCTTTACAAACAAGGTTGGGGCAATCTCCACAACTTAATTAGAGGCTCCCAACAACACCAGGAAGCTTCACCATAATGGACTATGGCTCCGCGGTGACCTCAACCGTCTAGGGTGCTCAAATACCCAAGAGTAACAAGATCCGCTAGGGATTAGTGGGGGAATCAAATTTCTCTTGGTGGAAGTGTAGATCGGGGCCTTCTCAACCAATCCCGAGCAAATCAACAAGTTTGATTGGCTAGGTAAAGAGATCGGGCGAAAATGGAGCTTGGAGCAACAATGGAGCTTTGGGGGAAGAGGTGAGTCAACTTTGGAGAAGAAGACCTCCTTTTATAGTGGGGGGGGGGGACAATCCAACCGTTACCCCCCCCCCCAAAACAGCCCCGCAGAGGGCGGTACTACCGCAGGGGGCAGCGGTACTACCGTTGGGCCCAGCGGTACTACTGCTCCCCCTTGCGGTACTGTCGTGCTGTCAAGGAGGGCAAGCAGATGGGCACAAAACGGACCCAGTGCGGTACTACTTTGGAGGTAGGGCGGTACTACCGCTTCTACTGCCGCTGCTTAGTGCCGCACAATCCGACATGAGAGGCGACCCCCTCGAGTCGAGGCGGTAGGAGCCCGGTACTGCAACGGTACTACGGCTAAGGACCCCAAGGCAGTACTACCGCTGCAGAGCGGTACTGCCGCCTGTGGCTCTTGAGCGGTACGACCGTTGGGCACCGCAGTACTACCGCTGGGACCAAGAAAATGCACATAGGAAGGAAATTGAAGCTCCATCGAAGCAGGATGGTTCAGGGGGTGCAAAGAGGATGTGTACGTGTTGATTCCACCCTAGTCTTACCAAAGTGGACCCCCTCTTGATAGTACGGTGACTCCTACGAAACATGTCCACCAAAACAGAAACGAAAGAGCTACACCGTCTTTGATTAGAACTCCAAGGGGAAGGAATCATCTCGTGCCAAAGGATGAATCTCTGAAATGCTCAAAGCACACGATTAGTCCGCAAACGTGTTGTCATCAATCACCAAAACTACATCGAGAGAGATAACGCTTAACAATCTCCCCCTTTTTGGTGGATTGATGACAACCAGGGATTTGCACAAGGATAGTACAAGAATGTAAAGATACTTAGAACTACAAAATATAGACGGGATCCCCCTGAATGTGTGCACCTAATTAGTGGTGCCTTTGGAATGCAAGGCACACACATTAGGATCAACACTCCCCCTATATTTTATAGTCCAACAACATAAGCAACAGGTAAACATGGCTTAAAAGCATAAGGGTACGTGAGAGCAAGGTATATAACCGGATAAGCATGCAACTCACAAATTACCAAAGTACTTGATGGACATAGATAATAATGGATAAGGTAGCATATGTCTCACACCATATGAACTGGAACTAGGTCTCACAGGCACAAAACCAAACAAAGCAAACGACGAGAGAAAAGACACAACAAACCACAAAGACACAACCCGGCAACGACACAAATCCCTAGACTCTCTCCCCCTTTGGCATCGAGACACCAAAAAGGCAAAGAGCGTTGCTACGGCTCCAGGTGATAGCAAACTGAGGATCTCGAGCATCACATCCCAGCGGGATCGTCTGCACCGCCGTCATTGGTAGGAAACTACTCGGTGTCTGAATCGGTCCACGGGCAGTGCTGCTGAACCCACTCCTCCTCATCAGTGATCCTTCCCTCAGATCCGCTGGCAACTGTTGCACCCAACTGACACATGAGCTCCTTGTGACGGCTCCGGGCCTTCTTCTCAGAGACATTAGACATGTACTGGCCATGAGACTCCATGCAGAAAAGTTTCTTCATCTTGTGCTTGATCTTCTTTGCCCAAGAGGGCTCCACTCCAGAGGGCTCATAGTCCTCATCATCATCGGCCTTAGCCTCGCCCTCAGTCTCCATGTCAGCAGCAGTAGATGGACATCCAGACTTAGGAGCCGGGGTGCCCCAATTGTCCTTCCTCAGATGCTTGATCTCATGAGAAACCACCTCTCCAGTTTCTAGCACAACCCTAGGATAGACATGTGCCCAGGCCTTCTCAATGAGCAACATGATAAACGGACCATAGACCGGGCACTTGCGCTCAGAAACGGCAAAGAGAAGTTCAGACCACATGACATGGGAAATGTCCAGGGACTCGCTAGTGTTTGCTTATTTCTCATGCTGGCAGAAGAGAAGCATGTCCATGAGATAGGAGTGGACCATATCCAGATTCCCTACACGAGGGAAGAGAGTCTCTCAGAAAACGCGATGAAGGATGTCCAGAAAGGCAGGCAACTCATAGGTCTCCTTCTCAGTGACGGGGTGAATCTTCACAGTACAGTAGGGCCAGAGGGCTTGCTTGTGAGTGGAGGTTGCATTGTAGTGAAGGCGGAAGCCGACTGGAGTCTCAAGCCCATGATCTTCCACCCCAAGTAACTCCATGAAGGCCTTCCACTTGACAGAAAGCAACTTCCCATTTGTCATCCAATTCAGAGTCCTTTCTTCACCAGTCCCCAGATGGACAGTGGCATAGAATTGAGCCACCAAACCTACATCAAAGTCCTTGTTGAACTGCATGATTTTGAGAATGTTCAGCTGAGAGCACATCTGAAGGGCTTCACCAAAGTACTCAGGGTCCTTCTCCATAGCATCTGTGTCGATGGAACGCACATCAACATAGAGATTCTTCTTAGCCTTGATCACATCAAAGTAGATGGCAAACTGAAAGCGGTTCCAGAACGGGCGGTTGACCAAAGTGGGTTCTTGGTCTTCCGCATAGGGGTTGCGATGATGCCTTTCCCAGAATTCCTTAGCAGTCATCTTTGTCACAGTCTTGCCCTTCGGCTTCGGCCTATTGGCAGGCTTCTTCTTGAGTTGAGACGGAGGTTGAGCACTTGAGGAAGCACCCGCTGTATCAGAGGTGCGGTAGCGCTTTGACGTTGAACGTCCGGGGTTGACACAGCGAACTTGCTGCTCAGGATGTTCATCACCTGGAACCAAACACACGAGCAGAAGAAACAACACGAAAGAAAGACCATAAGCCTCCAAACAAAACAACATGGATCAAACAGTGGTAGGACAATGATGGAATTGGGCATCCAGCGGTAGTACCGCGACCCCGCCGCAGCAGTACCGCTCGAGCGGTAGTGCCGCGCAAGATGAGCGGTAGTACCTCTCTAGACGGGGAACGGTGGTTCCCTACTGCCGTGGACAGATCCGGCACTACCGGTGATGCCAAATTCAAAAATAGTACTACCATACATCAATCCAAAAGGTCTAGATGCCATCTCCATCCTACTCAAGCCTCGACTTAGCCAAAAATCGAGAAAAGCAATGCCTATTGCCCCTAACAACTAGATGTGAGATTTAGGCAAAGAGAGAATGGGAACGAGAGCAATACCGGCATCCATGGCAAGAGGACGCGGTGGGGAATGATTCCACCGAAGGAACTGGAGAGGGGAGGCACGAAGACGGCGGCCTGCCCAAGCCCTCCCGCGGCAAGACGTCGTTGGAGCGACGAAGAAGACGAGCGAGTGGAGCGAATAGGTATGAGGGAGAAAAGCAACTCCCCCTGCCCCAACATAACCCCCCACGCCCGCCCCGAAGCGGTAGTGCCGCTTGGAGTGGGCGGTAGTACCGCTTGATGATCATCAACGGTAGTACCGTGCATCTGGTGGTAGTACCGCTCAGCCACAAAAAGACTGTCCCAAAAGGCTTAGCTCAAGAAAAGAAAACGACTGGAAATGAGAGCAAACACAAATGCAAAACCAACACAAAGAGGACGATAAACACACTCCTCTCCAAGAGAGGGAGGTGGCCGAGGCCACATATGTTTGAGTCCGGAGGTATGGCGCCGCGAAGATTTTAACCTTGGGCCCATGACCAACACTCATCTTTGAAGCACAAGTACCATAAAAAATGGCTAATGTGAAAGAGTTTGATTAATTTATGGATAATGGGAGGAGGTAAAGTTCATTGAGAGAACAACACTCCCCCTATGTCCATGCCTACACCTAGACAAGAAAGCATGATGAGTATGGTGGGGTGTGCAAGGGTTCAAGCCACATTGCTCGAATCAATGATATTTAGCTCATGCCTTAACTCACGAAATCTTGCTTCATCCAAGGACTTCGTGAAAATAGCTGGAAGGTTATCGTGAGTGTTGACATACTTGAGCTTGATCTCCCTTCACTGAATGTGATCCCGGATGAAGTGATACCGAATCTCAATATGCTTCGTCTTGAAGTGTTGCACCGGGTTGAGAGAGATCTTGATGGCACTTTCATTGTCACACCAAAGAGGCACTTTGTCACAAGTGACACTGTAATCCCTCAAAGTTTGCCTCATCCATAGGAGTTGAGCACAACAACTACCGACAGCCACATACTCCGCTTCGGTGGACGAGAGAGATACACAACTTTGCTTCTTAGAAGACCAACTCACTAGAGAGCAACCAAGTAATTGGCACCCTCCGGAGGTGGACTTCCTATCCACTTTGTCTCCCGCCCAATCTGAATCTGTATATCCCAAAAGATCAAAGTTGGCTCCTCTTGGGTACCATAAGCCAAAGTTTGGGGTATGAGCCAAATATCGAAAGATTCGCTTGACCGCCACAAAGTGGCTTTCCTTAGGTGCAGCTTGAAACCGTGCACAAATTCCCACACTCAACATGATATCCAGTCTAGATGCACTAAGGTAAAGCAGGGATCCAATCATGGAGAGATATACCTTTTGATCCACCGCTTTACCATTAGGATCAATGTCAAGTTGGCATTTGACGGGCATTGGAGTGGAGGCCGGCTTGACATCACTTAGCTTGAATCTCTTGAGCATGTCTTGAGTGTATTTGGCTTGGTTGATGAAGGTTCCTTCTCTTCTTTGCTTGATTTCGAACCTGAGAAAGAACTTCAACTCTCCCATCATAGACATCTTGAACTTTGAGGTCATGAGAGCGGCAAATTCTTCATTGAAGGCTTTGTTAGGGGAACCAAAAATAATATCATCAACATATAGTTGGCACACAAACAACTCCCCTTTGACCTTCTTAGTAAAAAGAGTGGGGTCGATTTTCCCGATTTCGAACCCACGATCTTGTAACAACTCCGTAAGATGCTCATACTACACACATGGGGCTTGTTTAAGGCCATAGAGCGCCTTGTGGAGTTGGTACACATGATCGGGGAAATAGGGATCTTCGAACCCGGAGGGTTGTTTGACATACACCAACTCATTAATGGGACCATTAGGAAAAGCACTCTTCACATCCATTTGTTGCAACGTGAAATTATGATGAGAAGCATAAGCAATCAACAAACAAATAGATTCAAGGCGAGCAACGGGAGAAAAGGTTTCACCGTAGTCGATACCCTTGACTTGGGAGTAGCCTTGTGCCATCAAACGAGCCTTGTTGCGAACAATGATCCCATGAGCATCTTGGTTGTTCTTGAATATCCACTTGGTTCCAATGACATTATGATTCCCTGTTGGCCTTGGCACTAATTTCCACACTTGGTTATGCTCGAAGTTGTTGAGTTCTTCATGCATGGCATTGAGCCAATCCGGGTCCTTAAGCGCCTCATAAACCTTTTGGGGTTCGACACAAGAAACAAACGCATGATGTTCACAATAGTTTGCTAATTGTCTACGAGTGCTTACCCCCTTTCTTAGGCTTCCAACCACATTCTCCATGAGATGACCTTTGGTAGTGAGCTTGGAAGCGATCTTTGCGGCACGATGCACTAATTCCTCCTCGAATGTGAAAAGAGGAGGGTTAACTTGATCATCTTGAGCGCCGTCTTGAGCTTGTTCTTGATCTTGAGCTTGCTCTTGATCTTGAACTTGCTTGATGGGGAGAACTTGACCTTGGGCATCATTTTGTGGTTCACCACCATCTTGAGGTTGATCTTGCCCTTGATCTTGTTCATGAGGTTGAGGGCCTTCACTTTGTTCTTGGGAAGCGTGTGGGTCTTGGGTTGGTGATGGCTCCACTTGAGTGGAGCATTGTCCTTCTCCTTCGGCCACAAGGGGTTCCTCAATGGGTAGGATATGTCCAACACCCATTCTTCTTATGGCTTGGGAAGGAATTTCATCACCTACATCACAAGTACCACTTTGCTCCACTTGGGAGCTATTATTCTCGTCAAACTCCACGTTACACGTCTCCTCAATGAGTCTGGTGGACTTGTTGAGGACACAGTAAGCATGAGAGTTTGTAGCATAACCAACAAATATGCCCTCATAAGCTCTAGCCTCAAATTTAGACAAACGAACACCTTTCTTGAGAATGAAACACTTACACCCGAACACCCGAAAGTACTTGAGGTTGGGCTTGTTGCCGGTAAGTATTTCATAAGGAGTCTTGTTCAAGCCTTTGCGGAGATAGGGCCGATTGGATGCATGACATGCTGTGTTGATGGCTTCGGCCCAAAAGTTGTAAGGAGACTTGAACTCCGCCAACATGGTCCTTGCCGCATCCATTAGTGTTCGGTTCTTCCTCTCCGCGACACCATTTTGTTGAGGGGTATATGGTGCAGAATATTGATGCTTGATCCCCTCATCACTAAGAAACTCATCCAAGGTGTAGTTCTTGAACTCGGTGCCGTTGTCACTCCTTATTGTCAAGATATTTGCATCATGTTGACGTTGAGCTTCATTTGCAAAGTCGATGACGGTTTGTTGAGTCTCACTCTTCCTCTTGAAGAAATATACCCAAGTGTGTATCTTGAATAATCATCCACAATCACCAAGCAATACTTTCTACCTCCAAGACTATCAAAGGATGGAGGCCCAAAGAGATCCATGTGAAGGAGCTCCAAGGGTCTCCTCGAGTAGATGATAGTCATGGGAGGGTGAGCCTTTTCATGAAGCTTTCCTTCGATACAAGCACTGCAAGCACGATCTTTGGCAAAACTAACATTTGTTAGTCCACAGACATGGTCCCCCTTGAGAAGACTTTGCAAAGATCTCATATTGAAGTGGGCTAAACGGCGATGCCAAAGCCATCCCACATCAACTTTATCCATTAGGCATGTTGCGGTCTTAGTGGGTCGCTCTGAAAAGTTAATCACATAAAGACCATTCTCGACATGCCCAACAAAGGCTACTTTAAGAGTCTTGCTCCACAAGAGGGCCACGGTATCAATATCAAAGAAAGTGGAAAATCCCATGAGTGCAAGTTGACGAACGGAAAGTAGATTGTAAGCAAGGGACTCAACAAGCATGACTTTCTCGATCGTTAGATCATGAGAAATGACAACCTTGCCAAGACCCAATACCTTAGAAGACGAGGCATCACCCCACTCAACGTTGGTGGGCATAGAAGGGATCTTGTGCACGTCCACCACCAAGTCCTTGCTTCCGGTCATATGATTTGTTGCTCCACTATCGAGCAACCATGACCCCCCACCGGAAGCAAACACCTACAAGAGATCAATGCTTGGTTTTAGGTACCCATTTTGTAATGGGTCCTTTGATGTTAGTAACAAGGGTCTTAGAAACCCAAATAGACCATTCAATGTACTCATAAGGAGAACCAACAAATTTAGCATAAACATGCCCATCACTAGCACGACACAACACATAAGAAGGGTTAAAGTCACCGGCTTTGTTGGAAGGGGAGGCATTGCCCTTTTTGAAATCACCACCCTTCACATTGTTCTTCTTCTTCTTCTTCTTAGGAGCACCCTCTCCCTCCTTCACAAAAGTTTGCTTGAGAGGGGGAGGTCGTTTGGTCTTGTCGTTCTTCTTCTTGTTCTTGGACTTGGGTGCGAACCCAACTCCCTCCTTGGCCACAACTTCCTTTTGATTACTCAAAAGGTCATTGAGGTTCTTCTCACCTTGTATGCATGTCACAAGGCCTTTCTCAAGTTGCTCCAACTTGGCATTCTCCTCCACAAGATGCACATGCTCACAACACGGGTTAGTGGCATTTGCATTATCAATTAATACCATATGAGGAAAGGTGGCTTTTTCCTTGGTTAGCTTCACTTGGAGTTGATCATGAGAATCCTTGAGGCTAGAATGAGCACCCTTCAAGACCTTGTGGGCCTTGTCAAGTATATCAAACTCCCCCTTGAGTCTAGCATGGTCAATGCCAAGTTTAGCCTTATCAAAATTTAGCACACGAGATACAACAAGAGCATGATCAAGATCTTTCTTTAATTTAGCATGGTCATCGTTGTGTGACTCCTCAAGAGCCAAACGATGGCCACACTCTTCCTCAAGAGCATTAGAGAGATCCGATATCTCATCAGCATAGTCACGACTATGACCTTCCATAGAGATGATTTCTTCATGAGCCTCGATCATGGCATTGGCTTCACCAAGTTGTTCTAAGAGAGAAACAAAGTGCTTCTTGGATTTGCCCTTGAGCTTACTCATAAAAGACTCGAATTCATTCACTTCCTCATTAGACCCCTCACTTTCATCAATGCAATCCGTCAAGGAGGGATTAGTAATGATGGTGGTTTTGATGTTGGGGGTTACCTTGTTAGTGGCTTTATCCATGAGGCACTTGGCGGTGATGTTCTCGTTGGGTGAATCGAAGAGAGACACCCGTGGAGTAGTGGCAATGGCAACGGAGGCCATGACCATTGCTTAACCATCTTCATCATCATTGTCATCCTCATGGTATTCTTCTTGAACCATCAACCCTTGAGTAGGAGTCTTTTTGGTGAAGTTGTTCTTGTTGGGGAAGGACTTGGCTTTGTCTTTTCGGATGAGCTTGCCACCATTATATTCCCGCTTCTCATAAGGGCAATCCACAACAAAGTGGCTCACATTGCCACAATTGTAACATTTTCTCACTCGTTGCTTGCCCTTGAAACCACTTGAGTTGTTCTTGTTGAAGTTGGGCCTAGTGTTTTTCTTGCTCCAAAATTGCCTTGAAGCAAGAGCCATGTGCTCATGATAATCATATTTTGTATCTTTGGGGTTGCTCTCCTCATCTTCCTCTTCTTCCTCTTCTTCCACAATGACCTTGGCCTTCAAACCAAGATTGGGCTTCTTTGCTCTTTGAGAACGCAACACCGTGTTATCGGCGATCTTGTCCAAGATCCTCATTGCCACGAACTCATCCAACACTTCATTTGAGGTCAAGGAGTGGAAGTCTGGTCTTTGACGGATGACAGAGGATATGGCCTTGTGGTAGGGCATCATGGCCTTGAGGAACTTGCACTTGATCCAATTGTCATCCGTATCCTTACTCCCATGATCTCGGAGTGAGACCGCGAGAGTGGTCAATCTCCGGTAAAGAACACGAGGTTCTTCATCTTCATTCATTGCAAACTCATCGGCTTCATCTTGCACCACTTCATAGTTGGAGCGTTGAATGCTAGCGCTTCCCTTGTAGAGGGAAACAACATGGTGCCATCCTTCCTTGTCCATGGTGAATGGACGGAGATGAGCAATGTCTTCGGGTGGAATTGCATCTTGAATGATGAAGAGAGCATTCTCGTTGAATTGATTATCCGCGGCTTCTCTTGGAGTGAAGTTGCTTGGGTCATGCGGATAGAAACCTTCTTCAATAATTCTCCAAAGGTTAGTGTTAACATGTTTTAAATGACGCTTAAAGCGATAGACCCAAGCATCAAAATCTTCATTTTTCACAATCTTAGGAGGAGGGCCGAAATGATTTAAATGAGTAGAGGGAATCGGTCCTCCATAAGTAAGTGGAGGTTCCACATGGGCAAAGATGGCGGTGCCATTTATACCACTAGTAGAAGGACCCTTTTCACTAGCAGCTTCCCCCTTGTCGGAGTTAGCATCCATCACCTTGTTAGTGGGATCACCCACTTTCATCGGCGAGGTAGATAGTTTAAGTCCTTCTAAGAATTTATTAAACATGCTTTCAACCTCAGTCGTCATGGAGGTTTTCAATGTATCCAAAGCCACATTGAATTCCTCATGAGAGACCGCGGTTCCCCCATCGGCCGCAGACGAGCTCGGATTCACACCGGAGTGCTCCTCCCCGCCGTCTACGGTGTCAACCATACTCTTCAGAAGGCAAAGTCCTTAATAAAGAGATGAGGCTCTGATACCAATTGAAAGGATCGATATAGTTGACTAGAGGGGGGGGGGTGAATAGGCAACTAACAATTTTTAGCTTTTCTTTACCAATTTAAACTTTGCATCAAAGTAGGTTGTCTATATATGCAACTAGGTGGGCAACCTATATGATGCGATAACAACAAGCACACAAGCAAGCAAGAGATGCAGCACAATATAAGCTTGCACAAGTAAAGGTGAGAGATAACCAAAAGTGGAACCGATGGAGACGAGGATGTGTTACCGAAGTTCCTTCCTTTTTAAGGGAAGTACGTCTCTGTTAGAGCGGTGTGGAGGCACAATGCTCCCCAAGAAGCCACTAGGGCCACTGTATTCTCCTCATGCCTTCACACAATGCAAGATGCCATGATTCCACTATTGGTGCCCTTGAAGGCGGTGACCGAACCTTTACAAACAAGGTTGGGGCAATCTCCACAACTTAATTGGAGGCTCCCAATGACACCACGAAGCTTCACCACAATGGACTATGGCTCCGCGGTGACCTCAACCGTCTAGGGTGCTCAAACACCCAAGAGTAACAAGATCCGCTAGGGATTAGTGGGGGAATCAAATTTCTCTTGGTGGAAGTGTAGATCGGGGCCTTCTCAACCAATCCCGAGCAAATCAACAAGTTTGATTGGCTAGGGAGAGAGATCGAGCGAAAATGGAGCTTGGAGCAACAATGGAGCTTTGGGGGAAGAGGTGAGTCAACTTTGGAGAAGAAGACCTCCTTTTATAGTGGGGGGGGGGGGACAATCCAACCGTTACCCCCCAAAACAGCCCCGCAGAGGGCGGTACTACCGAAGGGGGCAGCGGTACTACCGCTGGGCCCAGCGATACTACCGCTCCCCCTCACGGTACTGCCGTATAGTCAGGGAGGGCAAGCAGATGGGCAGAAAACGGACCCAGTGCGGTACTACCGCGGAGGTAGGGCGGTACTACCGCTCATGAGCTGTACTACCGCTTTTACTGCTGCTGCTTAGTGCTACACAATCCGACACGAGAGGCGACCCCCTCGAGTCGAGGCTGTAGGAGCCCGGTACCACAGCGGTACTACGGCTGAGGACCCCCTGGCGGTACTACCGCTGTAGAGCGGTACTGCCGCCTATGGTTCTTGAGTGGTACTACCGCTGGGCACCGCGGTACTACCGCTGGGACCAAGAAAATGCACATAGGAAGGAAATGGAAGCTCCATCGAAGCGTGAAGGTTCAAAGGGTGCGAAGAGGATGTGTACGTGTTGATTCCACCCTAGACTTACCAAAGCGGACCCCCTCTTGATAGTACGGTGACTCCTACAAAACATGTCCACCAAAACAGAAACGAAAGAGCTACACCGTCTTTGATTAGAACTCCGAGGGGAAGGAATCGTCTCGTGCCAAAGGATGAATCTCTGAAATGCTCAAAGCACATGATTAGTCCGCAAACATGTTGTCATCAATCACCAAAATTACATCGAGAGAGATATGCCTTAACAACTGTACATACTTGTTTCGTACGTGGTTTATGCTATACCGAACAGAGTGCCAATCGTTGTTCAAGTCGGTGTGTACGTGGTTGGAGTAGGTGATCATGGAGGTTTTTATCCAATATGGGTGGTAGTTAGTTCATCACCACTTTCAACATAGGCATAGTGTGGTCATATAACTTTTAGGACGCTGCTACATAACACCCGCGTGCTATGCGGAAGGGTCTAGCGGCCGACATTTTAGGAAAGGATTCCCTGTCGGTCACCACCATGTGCCAAAAAGGGAATTGTCATCTCGCTTGCGTGCCCACATCTCCCGCAAGAAGTAAAACTAGATAATAAACACCCCACGTGCCCTCCCCTACGGCCCCTCCCCCACGTGATCTCCACACCTACCCAGGGGAAACCCTAAGCCCCCATATTTCTCTAGCGGCAATTCTCTTCTTTCCCCAGCCGCCGCCGCCCACCGTGTCCTAGCAGTGGCGAGCTTCTCCCTCCCACAGAAAAAAACAGAGTAAAAAAAGGGGTAGGAAAAAGGCTGCGGAAGATCAAATTCACTGTGAAAGAACACAACCTTGCCTGCAACTCTTTTTGTGCTAATCAGGCAACAACGTGAAGGAAACGTGGGCAAAAGAATTGCCAAGACTGGGCAAATTTCCCCAAGTGAACTATAGCAAAGGTAACAAGGTTGTTCCAAATTTTTTGACCATGAGATCCTTTTTAGTTGTACTAGAACTAGTAGTACTCCCCAGATGTTCCTCCTGTACTCCAGTGTTGCAGATTTGCCTCCTATACACCAGTGTTGCAAGCCTGACTTAAATTATGGCCCCAAATCTGATCCTTTTCTCTTGTCTCCTGTACAACCATGGTGCTAGACAAAAGTTTCCGGCTCTTGAATTGTTTCTTCCCTATAGTTATGCACGTTGCTTCTGCAAAAAATAAACAAAGACAGACTAATTATCTTGCCTATTTTATTGTACAAAAAATTGTTAACAATCAGGGTATGATAAAAATAAAAGTGGATAACAAACTATTATAGTTTCTTACAAAAGGTCCAGTATCTTACGAAACAGGGTAAAAACTGGACAAAAAATAATCAGTAGGGGGAGAAGTATAGTTGCTTAAAAAAACACAAAAGAAAAAGGCAAAAGAAAAAGCCTGGTATGTGAACCTAGCAATGATTCAGTAAAAAAATGATCCCTGCTCATTTAATATATGTATTGATTCCTTCCCCTATTTTGTCTTCTGAAATGTGCAGATGGCCGGCCTTGATCTCAATGAGCTCCTTGATGACTTTGTTGACTGTGATGGTGGTCCCCTGTTCTGCACACAAGCCCAACCTGAAAAAGTACCTATTTCAATCGAGGGGGTGGGCGAGTCGCCAGATTTGTGTTATGCTCCTGTCCAATATTTCGTAGGTGTGGGGTTTCGTGTTGCGGCTACTGGTGTGTCTGATGCGACGGCAACTACTGAAACTATCACGCCCAACCTTGCCATGTTCAGCCCGGCTGCAACTCTGCCTAGCAATGGTGGGCAAGATCGTACAAGTAGTGCTGGCTTGTTAGGTTTTGATGAGAACAAGGTGAGATCTAGCCCACATGAACCTTATGTTGGCATGGAGTTTGACACAGTTGAAGGTGCTGAGGCACACAACAAAGCTTTCTCTTGCAGAATTGGGTTCTCGATGAAAGCCAACACTTCCAGGAGGTCTTCATACACTAATGTCCTTGAGAAGCAGACTTTTTGTTGCAACAAGTCAGGTAAGCCTAAAATCAATGATGATGCCCACACACCCGTGTTTGAGAAACTAAGCTCGGATTCTGATGACTACGATGATGGGCAAGATGTTGGGAGTAAGCAAGCAGGGTGTAGCTCTTATAAATCTCCAGGGGGGCTTGTTAAGAAGAGGAGAAGAGAGTCTATCAAACAGACCGACTGTCAAGCAAAAATGACACTCAAGCTAACTAATAACAAATGGGTGGTCACAGGTGTTATTGCAGACCACAATCATAGACTAATTGACAAGCCATCTCTCACTAAATACCTCCGCTCTCACCAAGGCATCCCGCTGGAAGAGGTTGAGTTCCTGGAAATATTGCATAGGTGCAACATGGAAATAGGTTGCATGATGACTGTTATGTCTGAATTCTATGTCCAAGCTACAATTGTGCCGTACACGGTGAAAACGATAAGCAACATGAGAACTAGCCTTCGCAGTGCTGAGGCAAATGAAGGTGATTTGGCTGAGACAGTTGCCTACTTCGAGAAAAACCAGGAAGAAGACCCAGGCTTCTTCTTCAAAATAAAAAAAGATGGAATAGGCAGAGCTGAGAATTTGTTTTGGGTTGATGGGAGGGCTCGAGAGGCCTACATAAAAGCTTACAATGATTGTATCTCTTTTGACATGACCTAGCTACTTGATGAATATGTATAACATGCCCTTTGCTCCATTTATTGGGATGAACAGGCATGGGCAGTCTTTCATGCTGGGGTGTGGCTTCTTGCGGCAATAGCTTGAGTCTAGCTTTGATTGGTTGTTTGGGGCCTTTCTTGAAGCGATGCATGGGATTGCTCCGCTCAACATCATAACTGACCAAGATCAGGTGATGAAAAACTCTATAGCAAACATTTTCCCAGATGCAGTTTACCGTAGCTGCCACTGGCATATCATTAAGAAGGCCCAAGAGAAGTTGGGTGCTTACTTGGCTAGGCATCCTGAGCTAGCTAAAGAACTCAATGAGGTGATAGACTTGAGCATGACTCCTGAGGAGTTTGAGGCAAGGTGGGATGGTATGGTTGAGAAGCATGGTATTTCTGGTGATAAACACTTTGATGATCTCTATGCAATCAAGCATCTTTGGGTCCCTTGTTACTTTAGGAACTATTTCTTCCCATTCCTCCAGTCGACTCAGCGAAGTGAAGGCTTCAATGCTGTCCTAAAAAGGTACATGAACCCGCAAAATTCTGTGCTCAACTTTGTGAAGCAATATGAGAAGATAAATGACAAGATCTTGGTGAAAGAAGGGGGTAATGATTACCGAACAGATGAGCTTGAGCCAAGGCTTTGGTCACTGTTCCCAATTGAGAAGCAAACCTTGCGAGTTTACACAAGGGATATATAATACAGGTTTCAACATGAGTTTTCTTTGATTGGCATGTATAATGTTAGGCCTCAAGGCGGCAACATGTACCTGCTTGAGCCTAACAGAATTTATGCAGGGATTTATTGGCGTAGATTGTACATGGTAACAACACAGATTGATCAGAAAGACTATGGTTGTGAGTGTTGCAAGTTTTACAGGGATGGGCTGCTTTGCGTCCACATCTTGAAAGTGTTCACCCACCTTGGTGTTGATGAGATCCCTGAGCATTACATACTGCCTAGATGGACTCAGAACACATTTCTTACTGATATGCCCCCTGACACACAAGTCCCTGATGCCATGCCTCAAGAATCTCTGCAGCAAATAAGGCATGTTTCCCTGAATACTATGTTTGGCAAAATCTCTAAATTGGACAGTATGTCCAATGCAGGAGCAGCTTTGTGCAGGTCCTATGGGCGCATGTTGGAGACTGAACTGAACCAACTTTATAAATCAAGGAGGAAGAAGAAGCCAGCGGCGCCAGCCCAGCCACCAGCCCAATTTTCCCCCACGGAAGCTTCTATTGGAGAGCCTAAAGCAAATCCTATGCGTAAGCCCCCAAAATCTTCTACTAAGGGACGCAAGAGAGACAAGAGGTACTATTCGGGCATTGGGTGGCATCCGAAGAAGAAGACAAAATGTGCGTACTGCAAAGAGTTAGGGCACAATTGTGCCACTTGCACGCCTGGTCTAAACCGAAGTGCTTGTTGGACCCAACAACAAAAAAAAGAAGTGACAAAAAGGGGCAATTTGTGTGTGGCCGAACATTGAGTGTAAATGAAAAAGTTGATCTGGAATATGTTTTATTTGTGTGGAAAAAGACCATGTAATTTATGTTATGTGCTATTGAAACATAAGTGGTTGGTGGTATGCCATTGAAACTCATAATTAAGATTTTTGTACTTTCTTGATGTTGAGCATCTTTGCCCAATTGACATCGTTGTGGTCACTGTCCACCATTTTTGCTGTTAGTATCATCCTCAGGTTGACTATGTCTTTTGGCCCATACTCCAGGACATGGGTGCCATCCCAGTTGTCGGTGTTGTATAGCATATATATGCTGCAATCATACATATTTTTTGGGGAGAAAGGAAAACATGGTGGATTTCGTTAGTGTGTCTTGGAAAATACGAGCTGATCTTGCTATTTACTAAGGAAAAAATGCAGTACAAAAACAAATGTTGTAGGAAAAGAAAGATGGAGGTAGGCGACTTTGTGTGGGTGGTCGAGGGTTTTTAGGCGACTTGGTTCGACCGGTGAGGCGACGCTAGGCCGCCGAGGTAGGCGATGTGCGCCACACCTCCCGTGTTAGGCGACTTTGGGAGGGTGGTCATGTTGGGGAACGTAGTAATTTCAAAAATTATCCTACGCACACGCAAGATCATGGTGATGCATAGCAACGAGAGGGGAGAGTGTGTCCACGTACCCTCGTAGACCGAAAGCGGAAGCGTTAGAACAACGCGGTTGATGTAGTCGTACGTCTTCACGACCCGACCGATCAAGCACCGAAACTACAGCACCTCCGAGTTCTAGCACACGTTTAGCTCGATGACGTCCCTCGAACTCCGATACAGTTGAGTGTCGAGGGAGAGTTCCGTCAGCACGACGGCGTGGTGATGATCTTGATGTTCTACCGTCGTAGGGCTTCGCCTAAGCACCGCTACAATATTCTCGAGGAGGACTATGGTGGAGGGGGGCACCGCACACGGCTAAGAGATTAAGAGATCAATTGTTGTTGTCCTAGAGGTGCCCCCCTGCCCCCGTATATAAAGGAGCCAGGGGGAGGGAGTCGGCCGGCCAGTAGGGGCGCGCCAGGAGGAGTCCTCCTCCCACCGGGAGTAGGACTCTCCCCCTTCCTTGTTGGAGTAGGAGAGAAGGAAAGAGGGGGAGAGGAGGAAGGAAAAAGGGGCTGCGCCCCTTGTCCAATTCAGACCAGAGGGGGGGCGCACGCCTCCTTCCTTTTGGTCTCTCTCCTCTGTTCCCGTATGGCCCAATAAGGCCCATATACTCCCGGCGAATTCCCGTAACTCCCCGGTACTCCAAAAAATATCCGAATCACTCGGAACCGTTCCGAAGTCCGAATATAGTCGTCCAATATAACGATATTTACGTCTCGACCATTTTGAGACTCCTCGTCATGTCCCCGAACTCATCCGGGACTCCAAACTCCTTCGGTACATCAAAACACATAAACTCATAATATAACTGTCATCGAAACCTTAAGCATGCGGACCCTACGGGTTCGAGAACTATGTAGACATGACCGAGACACGTTTCCGGTCAATAACCAATAGCGGAACCTGGATGCTCATATTGGCTCCTACATATTCTAGGAAGATCTTTATCGGTCAAACCGCATAACAACATACGTTGTTCCCTTTGTCATCGGTATGTTACTTTCTCGAGATTTGATCATCGGTATCCAATACCTAGTTCAATCTCGTTACTGGCAAGTCTCTTTACTCGTTCCGTAATACATCATCTCAAAACTAACCCATTAGTCACAATGCTTGCAAGGCTTATAGTGATGTGCATTACCGAGAGGGCCCAGAGATACCTCTCCGACAATCGGAGTGACAAATCCTAATCTCGAAATACGCCAACCCAACATGTACCTTCGGAGACACCTGTAGAGCTCCTTTATAATCACCCAGTTACGTTGTGATGTTTGGTAGCACACAAAGTGTTCCTCTGGTAAATGGGAGTTGCATAATCTCATAGTTGTAGGAACATGTGTAAGTCATGAAGAAAGCAATAGCAACATACTAAACGATCAAGTGCTAAGCTAACGGAATGTGTCGGCGTTCTGGGAACGGGGGTCCCCGGACTTGCCTGCCTGCGGCCTGCGGCGTGGCTCAAGGGGCGTCCCAGCATGGCCCATCTTCAGCAACACAAGCTCAAGACCCTCGCGAGGTGCCAAGCCTCGCGGGGTGGATGACAGGGAGCTTCCTCAGGCACGACCTCGTCAGGCTGGCTCGCGAGGAGGCGGAGAGATCAAGGCGGGGTACCTCACGAGGTGCCCATGACGCAAGCCATGACGACCAAGGGCGCCAGGCGGGCGCCAGCCCGCGCAGTGTCCTCCTTTCCTCTTTGGTGCAAAGGGAGCAAGCGCAGGCGAGAGCATCAAGCAAAGGCATCCGTTTCGGTGCAACAAGACCAAGACCGTCGCAACGGCAGGAAGGAAGTCATTGTGGAGCCCAAGCCGGCGTCACTACCAGAGCCTTTGACAGGCGAGGACCAACTTTAGTCAGGATAAGTGTACTAGATGCTCCCCTTCAAAATGGCCAATTGTTGGCGCCCTTCCCGCTCAATATTTGGGAAGAGGCCCAGGGCCTTTGCCTATAAATAGGACTAGCCACCCATGAGGTAGAGCATCAGGATCATCATAGGAAAACCAGTAGGAAGAGCGACTGAACTCCCCTTAGCAGTTCATCGCACCTGCCAAGAACACACCCTCGCGATGTTCATCATCAGCCCAAGAGGCAATCCACCACACCACAAACTAGAGTAGGGTATTACACCACAATGGTGGCCCGAACTAGTATAAACCCTGTGTCTCTTGTGTTGATTCCGTTCATAGCTTAGATCCTAGCAAGGTGGTAGAGGTGCAGCTAGGTAGAGCGCGAAATCTCTGCGCGCACCCCAGTGTTCGAATCTAGAGGGTCTGCCGGAACCCGAAATCCGACATTTGACGCGCCAGGTAGGGGTGCGCCGGAATTCGTCTTCTGCCGCCCTGTTCTTTACCGACCATCGCATTGTTGGAAATATGCCCTAGAGGCAATAATAAAAGTATTATTATTATATTTCCTTGTTCATGATAATTGTCTTTTATTCATGCTATAACTGTATTATCCGGAAATCGTAATACACGTGTGAATACATAGACCACAATATGTCCCTAGTGAGCCTCTAGTTGACTAGCTCGTTGTGATCAACAGATAGTCATGGTTTCCTGGCTATGGACATTGGATGTCGTTGATAACGGGATCACATCATTAGGAGAATGATGTGATGGACAAGACCCAATCCTAAGACTAGCACAAAAGATCGTGTAGTTCATTTGCTAGAGCTTTGCCAATGTCAAGTATCTCTTCCTTTGACCATGAGATCGTGTAACTCCTGGATACCATAGGAGTGCTTTGGGTGTATCAAACGTCACAACGTAACTGGGTGACTATAAAGGTGCACTACGGGTATCTCCGAAAGTATCTATTGTTTTATGCGGATCGAGACTGGGATTTGTCACTCCGTGTAAACGGAGAGGTATCTCTGGGCCCACTCGGTAGGACATCATCATATGCGCAATGTGACCAAGGAGTTGATCACGGGATGATGTGTTACGGAACGAGTAAAGTGACTTGCCGGTAACGAGATTGAACAAGGTATTGGATACCGACGATCGAATCTCGGGCAAGTAAAATACCGCTAGACAAAGGGAATTGTATACGGGATCGATTGAGTCCTTGACATCGTGGTTCATCCGATGAGATCATCGTGGAACATGTGGGAGCCAACATGGGTATCCAGATCCCGCTGTTGGTTATTGACCAGAGAACGTCTCGGTCATGTCTGCATGTCTCCCGAACCCGTAGGGTCTACACACTTAAGGTTCGATGACGCTAGGGTTATAAAGGAAGCTTGTATGTGGTTGCCGAATGTTGTTCGGAGTCCCGGATGAGATCCCGGACGTCACGAGGAGTTCCGGAATGGTCCGGAGGTAAAGATTTATATATAGGAAGTCCTATTTCGGCCATCGGGACAAGTTTCGGGGTCATCGGTATTGTACCGGGACCACCGGAAGGGTCCCGGGGGCCCACCGGGTGGGGCCACCTGCCCCGGGGGGCCACATGGGCTGTAGGGGGTGCGCCTTGGCCTACATGGTCCAAGGGCACCAGCCCCAAGAGGCCCATGCGCCTGGGGAAACCCTAAAGGAAGAGTCCCAGCAGGGGAAGGCACCTCCTAGGTGCCTTGGGGGGGGAGGACTCCTCCCCTGGTCGCCGCCCCCTTGGAGATTGGATCTCCTAGGGGCTGGCGCACCCCCCCTTGGGATCCCTATATATAGTGGGGTAGGAGGGCCTCCCAAACATACCTTATGCCTTTGGTGCAGCCCCTCCCTCTCTCCCAAGTTCTCCTCCTCTCTCATGGTGCTTGGCGAAGCCCTGCTGGATTGCCACGCTCCTCCACCACCACCACGCCGTTGTGCTGCTGTTGGATGGAGTCTTCCTCAACCTCTCCCTCTCTCCTTGCTGGATCAAGGCGTGGGAGACATCACCGGGCTGTACGTGTGTTGAACGCGGAGGTGCCGTCCGTTCGACACTTGATCATCGGTGATTTGAATCACGACGAGTACGACTCCATCAACCCCGTTCACTTGAACGCTTCCGCTTAGCGATATACAAGGGTATGTAGATGCACTCTCCTTCTACTCATTGCTGGTCTCTCCATAGATAGATCTTGGTGACACGTAGGAAAATTTTGAATTTCTGCTACGTTCCCCAACAGTGGCATCATGAGCTAGGTCTATTGCGTAGATTCTTTGCACGAGTAGAACACAAAGTAGTTGTGGGCGTTGATGTTGTTCAATATGCTTACCGTTACTAGTCCAATCTTGTTTCGACGGTATTGTGGGATGAAGCGGCCCGGACCGACCTTACACGTACTCTTACGTGAGACAGGTTCTACCGATTGACATGCACTTGGTGCATAAGGTGGCTAGCGGGTGCCAGTCTCTCCCACTTTAGTCGGAACGGATTCGATGAAAAGGGTCCTTATGAAGGGTAAATAGCAATTGGCATATCACGTTGTGGTCTTGCGTAGGTAAGAAACGTTCTTGCTAGAAACCCATAGCAGCCACGTAAAACATGCAACAACAATTAGAGGACGTCTAACTTGTTTTTGCAGGGTATGCTATGTGATGTGATATGGCCAAGAAGAATGTGATGAATGATATGTGATGTATGAGATTGATCATGTTCTTGTAATAGGATTCACGACTTGCATGTCGATGAATATGACAACCGGCAGGAGCCATAGGAGTTGTCTTTATTTATTGTATGACCTGCGTGTCATTGAAGAACGCCATGTAAACTACTTTACTTTATTGCTAAACGCGTTAGTCATAGAAGTAGAAGTAGTCATTGGTGTGACAACTTCATGAAGACACGATGATGGAGATCATGATGATGGAGATCATGATGATGGAGATCATGATGATGGAGATCATGGTGTCGTGCCGGTGATGATGATGATCATGGAGCCCCGAAGATGAAGATCAAAAGGAGCAAAATGATATTGGCCATATCATGTCACTATTTGATTGCATGTGATGTTTATCATGTTTATGCATCTTGTTTGCTTAGGACAACGGTAGTAAATAAGATGATCCCTTACAAAATTTCAAGAAGTGTTCTCCCCTAACTGTGCACCGTTGCTACAGTTCGTCGCTTCTAAGCACCACGTGGTGATCGGGTGTGATGGATTCTTACGTTCACATACAACGGGTGTAAGACAGTTTTACACAGCGAAAACACTTAGGGTTAACTTGACGAGCCTAGCATGTGCAGACATGGCCTCGGAACACGGAGACCGAAAGGTCGAGCATGAGTCGTATGGTAGATACGATCAACATGAAGATGTTCACCGATGATGACTAGTCCGTCTCACGTGATGATCGGACACGGCCTAGTTGACTCGGATCATGTGATCACTTAGATGACCAGAGGGATGTCTATCTAAGTGGGAGCTCATAAGATGAACGTAATTATCCTGAACATAGTCAAAAGACCTTTTGCAAATTATGTCGTAAGCTCGCGCTTTAGTTCCACTGTTTAGATATGTTCCTAGAGAAAATATAGTTGAAAGTTGATAGTAGCGATTATGCGATCAGTAGAAAGCTTATGTCCTTAATGCACCGCTCAGTGTGCTGAACCCCAACGTCGTTTGTCGATGTTGCGAACATCGGACATACACGTTTTGATAACTACGTGATAGTTCAATTAAATGGTTTAAGTAGAGGCACCAAAGACGTTTTTGAAACGTCGCGGAACATATGAGATGTTTCGAGGGCTGAAATTGGGATTTCAGGCTCGTGCCCACGTCAAGAGGTATAAGACCTCCGACGATTTTCTTAGCCTGCAAACTAAGGGAGAAAAGCTCAATCGTTGAGCTTGTGCTCAGATTGTCTGAGCACAACAATCACTTGAATCGAGTGGGAGTTGATCCTCCAGATGAGATAGTGATGTTTCCCCAAAGTCATTGCCACCAAGCTGCTAGAGCTTCGTGATTAACTATAACATATCAGGGATAGATATGATGATCCTTGAAATATTCATGATGTTTGACACCGCGAAAGTAGAAATCAAGAAGGAGCATCAATTGTTGATGGTTGGTGAAACCACTAGTTTCAAGAAGGGCAAGGGAACAAAGGGATACTTCATGAAACGGCAATTCAGCTACTGCTCTAGTGAAGAAACCCAAGGTTGAACCCAAACCCGAGACTAAGTGCTTCTGTAATAAGGGGAACAACCACTGGAGCAGCATTACCCTAGATACTTGGTAGATGAGAAGGCTGGCAAAGTCGATAGAAGTATATTGGATATACATTATGTTAATGTGTACTTTACTAGTACTCCTAGTAGCACCAGGGTATTGGATACCGGTTCGGTTGCTAAGTGTTAGTAACTCGAAATAAAAGCTACGGAATAAACGGAGACTAGCTAAAGGTGAGCTGACGATATATGTTGGAAGTGTTTCCAAGGTTGATATGATCAAGCATCGCACGCTCCCTCTACCACCGAGATTGGTGTTTGCGTTGAGCGTAGACATGATTGGATTATGTCTATCGCAATACGGTTATTCATTTAAGGAGAATAATGGTTACTCTATTTTTGAATAATACCTTCAATGGTCTTGCACCTAAAGGAATGGTTTATTGAATCTCGGTCGTAGTGATACACATTTTCATGCCAAAAGATATAAGATAGTAATGATAGTACCACTTACTTGTGGCCCTGCCATGTAAGTCATAATGGTATAAAACGCATGAAGAAGCTCCATGTTGATGGATCTTTGGACTCACTCGTTTTTGAAAAGTTTGAGACATGCGAACCATGTCTATTGGTGTATATGCATGAAGAAACTCCATGCAAATGGATCGTTCGGACTCACTTGATTTTGAATCACTTGAGATATGCAAATCATACCACATGGGCAAGATGACTGAAAAGCCTCATTTTCAGTAAGATGGAACAAGATAGCAACTTGTTGGAAGTAACACATTTTGATGTGTGCAGTCGAATGAGTGCTGAGGCATGCAGTGAATATCATTATGTTCTTACTTCACAGATGATTCGAGTAAATGTTGAGTATATTTACTTGATGAAACACAAGTCTGAATTATTGAATGGTTCAAGTAATTTCAGAGTGAAGTAGCAGATCATTGTGACAAGAGGATAAAATGTCTATGATATGATCATAGAGATGAATATCTGAGTTACGAGTTTTGGCACACAATTAAGACATTGTGGAAATTGTTTCACAATTAATACCGCCTAGAACACCATAATGTGATGGTGTGTCCGAACATCATAGTTGCACCCTATTGGATATGGTGCGTACCATGATGTCTCTTATCGAATTACCACTATCGTTCATGGGTTAGGCATTAGAGACAACCACATTCACTTTAAATAGGGCACCACGTAATTCCGATGAGATGACACCGTATGAATTATGGTTTAGAGAAACCTAAGTTGTCGTTTCTTAAAAGTTTGGGGCTGCGACGCTTATATGAAAAAGTTTCAGGTTGATAAGCTCGAACCCAAAGCGGATAAAATGCATCTTCATAGGAAACCCAAAACAGTTGGGTATACCTCCTAATTCAGATCTGAAAGTAATATGGATTGTTTCTAGAATCGGGTCCTTTCTCGAGGAAAAGTTTCTCTCGAAAGAATTGAGTGGGAGGATGGTGGAGACTTGATGAGGTTATTGAACCGTCTCTTCAACTAGTGTGTGACAGGGCACAGGGAGTTGTTCCTGTGGCACCTACACCAATTGAAGTGGAAGCTTATGATATTGATCATGAAACTTCGGATCAAGTCACTCCCAAACCTCGTAGGATGACAAGGATGCGTACTACTTTAGAGTGGTACGTAATCCTGTCTTGAAGGTCATGTTGCTAGACAACAATGAACCTACGAGCTATGGAGAAGCGATGGTGGGCCCGGATTCCGATAAATGGCTTGAGGCCATAAAATCCGAGAGAGGATCCATGTATGAAAACAAAGTGTAGACTTTGGCAGAACGGCTCGATGGTCGTAAGGCTAATGAGTACAGATGGATTTCAAAAGGAAGACGGACAATGATGGTAAATTTCACCATTAAGAAAGCTCGACTTGTCGTTAAGATGTTTTCCGACAAGTTCAAGGAGTTGACTACGATGAGATTTTCTCACTCGTAGCGATGCTAAGAGTCTGTTGGAATTATATTAGCGATTACTGCATTATTTATGAAATCTTGCAGATAGGATGTCAAAACATTGTTTCCTCGACGATTTTAATGAGGAAAGGTTGTATGTGATACAACCGGAAGGTTTTGTCAATCCCGAAAGATGCTAATAAGTATGCAAAGCTCCAGCAATCCTTCTAAGGACTGGAGTGAGCATCTCGGAGTTGGAATGTATGCTTTGATGATGATCAAAAATTTTGGGTTTGTACAAAGTTTATGAGAAACTTGTATTTCCAAAGAAGTGAGTGGGAGCACTATAGAATTTCTGATGAGTATATGTTGTTGACATATTGTTGATCAGAAATGACATAGAATTTCTGGAAAGCATATAGGGTTATTTTGAAAGTGTTTTTCAATGGAAAGCCTGGATTAAGCTACTTGAACATTGACCATCAAGATCTATAAGGATAGATCAAAATGCTTAATAATACTTTCAAATGAGCACATACCTTGACATGATCTTGAAGGTGTTCAAGATGGACCAGTCAAAGAAGGAGTTCTTGCCTGAGTTGTAAGGTACGAAGTTAAGACTTAAAGCTCGACCACGGCAGAATAGAGAGAAAGGACGAAGGTCGTCCCCTATGCTTAAGACGTAGGCTCTTCAGTATGCTATGCTGTGTACCGCACCTGAAGTGTGCCTTGCCATGAGTCAGTCAAGGGGTACAAGAGTGATCCAAGAATGGCTCACAGGACAGCGGTCAAAGTTATCCTTAGTAACTAGTGGACTAAGGAATTTTCTCGATTATGGAGGTGGTAAAAGAGTTCGTCGTAAAGGTTACGACGATGCAAGCTTGACACCTATCTGGATAGCTCTGAGTAGAGAGACCGGATACATATAATGGAGCAATAATTTAGAATAGCTCCAAGTAGAACAGTTGTTTGGAATAGCTCCAAATAGAGCGTGGAAGCTGCATCTAGGAGATGACATAGAGATTTGTAAAGCACACACGGATCTGAAAGGTTCAGACCCGTTGACTAAAACCTCTCTCACAAGCAACATGATCAAACATAAAACTCATTGAGTGTTAATCACATAGTGATGTGAACTAGACTACTGACTCTAGTATACTCTTGGGTATTAGTCACATGGCGATGTGACCTGTGAGTGTTAATCACATGGCGATGTGAACTAGATTATTGACTCTAGTGCAAGTGGGAGACTGTTGGAAATATGCCCTAGAGGCAATAATAAAAGTATTATTATTATATTTCCTTGTTCATGATAATTGTCTTTTATTCATGCTATAACTGTATTATCCGGAAATCGTAATACACGTGTGAATACATAGACCACAATATGTCCCTAGTGAGCCTCTAGTTGACTAGCTCGTTGTGATCAACAGATAGTCATGGTTTCCTGGCTATGGACATTGGATGTCGTTGATAACGGGATCACATCATTAGGAGAATGATGTGATGGACAAGACCCAATCCTAAGACTAGCACAAAAGATCGTGTAGTTCATTTGCTAGAGCTTTGCCAATATCAAGTATCTCTTCCTTCGACCATGAGAGCGTGTAACTCCTGGATACCGTAGGAGTGCTTTGGGTGTATCAAACGTCACAACGTAACTGGGTGACTATAAAGGTGCACTACAGGTATCTCCGAAAGTATCTATTGTTTTATGCGGATCGAGACTGGGATTTGTCACTCCGTGTAAACGGAGAGGTATCTCTGGGCCCACTCGGTAGGACATCATCATAATGTGCACAATGTGACCAAGGGGTTGATCACGGGATGATGTGTTATGGAACGAGTAAAGAGACTTGCCGGTAACGAGATTGAACAAGGTATCGGTATACCGACGATCGAATCTCGGGCAAGTAAAATACCGCTAGACAAAGGGAATTGAATACGGGATTGATTAAGTCCTTGACATCGTGGTTCATCCGATGAGATCATCGTGGAACATGTGGGAGCCATCATGGGTATCCAGATCCCGCTGTTGGTTATTGACCGGAGAACGTCTCGGTCATGTCTACATGTCTCCCGAACCCGTAGGGTCTACACACTTAAGGTTCGATGACGCTAGGGTTATAAAGGAAGCTTGTATGTGGTTACCGAATGTTGTTCGGAGTCCCGGATGAGATCCCAGACGTCACGAGGAGTTCCGGAATGGTCCGGAGGTAAAGATTTATATATAGGAAGTCCTGTTTCGGCCATCGGGACAAGTTTCGGGGTCATCGGTATTGTACCGGGACCACCGGAAGGGTCCCGGGGGCCCACCGGGTGGGGCCACCTGCCCCGGGGGGCCACATGGGCTGTAGGGGGTGCGCCTTGGCCTACATGGTCCAAGGGCACCAGCCCCAAGAGGCCCATGCGCCTGGGGAAACCCTAAAGGAAGAGTCCCAGCAGGGGAAGGCACCTCCTAGGTGCCTTGGGGGGGGAGGACTCCTCCCCTGGTCGCCGCCCCCTTGGAGATTGGATCTCCTAGGGGCTGGCGCACCCCCCCTTGGGATCCCTATATATAGTGGGGTAGGAGGGCCTCCCAAACATACCTTATGCCTTTGGTGCAGCCCCTCCCTCTCTCCCAAGTTCTCCTCCTCTCTCATGGTGCTTGGCGAAGCCCTGCTGGATTGCCACGCTCCTCCACCACCACCACGCCGTTGTGCTGCTGTTGGATGGAGTCTTCCTCAACCTCTCCCTCTCTCCTTGCTGGATCAAGGCGTGGGAGACGTCACCGGGCTGTACGTGTGTTGAACGCGGAGGTGCCGTCCGTTCGACACTTGATCATCGGTGATTTGAATCACGACGAGTACGACTCCATCAACCCCGTTCACTTGAACGCTTCCGCTTAGCGATCTACAAGGGTATGTAGATGCACTCTCCTTATACTCGTTGCTGGTCTCTCCATAGATAGATCTTGGTGACACGTAGGAAAATTTTGAATTTCTGCTACGTTCCCCAACACGCATCCATGTCAGACGCTCATCGGGCCCGCGCCGAGCGCCGAGCCGCTCTCGCTTCCCGCGTTGCCCAGACGGCCCCCGTCGGCGGCCGCCCCCACCGTTCCCCGTCGCCTGCCACCAACGCCGCCACCGGCCCGGCGGGGAACGAGCAGCAAGCATCATCCCATCATCCGTCCGTGAGGCGAGACGGCAGCACTGCTACTCCCTCACTCACCCCAGCTGGTTCTTCATCCCGCGCACTCCGCACGCCCATGGAGGCTCGAGCTGCGCTCATCGCGGCAAACGAGCTCCTGCGCTACTGCCCAGTCGACAACGTCTATGAAGAGTGGCTCGACTGCGTCGCCGAGCTCGTCCGCGCCGCAGGGGGCTCCCCCGCACCATCCATCTCGCTGCACCGCGCCCCGCCCTGCGCGGGCAATGAAGCTCCGGGGGCGCCTCAGCCGCCTCCCCCTCAGAAGGCGCCCTGGCCCCAAGGCGCGTGGCCCCTGGGCGGAACCCACTCCGTTCGGCGCCAGCGCGGCAAGAGCATTGTTGCCAAGAGATCCCTCGCCCCCAAGAAGCTGCCCGAGTGCTCCCCGCTCCGGCCCGTCGCGACCACGCTCCTGTTCTAGCACGCCAAGACCCCGCGCTCCTCCCAGCTGCAGCACATGGGGACCCGCAAGACCAAGATCTTCATCACCAAAGGCCTCCCGTGGCCACAGCAGGCTATCGCGCCTTCACCATCGAGTTGCGCAGTGTCGCGTGGCCTGGCAAGTTCAAGCCAGACCTGCCTCCTCGCTACAACGGCACGGCCGACCCCGCGGAGTTCCTCCAGCTCTACGAGCTGGGCATCGAAGCCGCCAACGGGGACGAGAAGGTCATGGCGAACTGGTTTCCCATGGCACTCAAGGACGGGGCCCGCACCTGGCTCCTGAACCTGGCTCCTGGCATGATCTCCTCCTGGGACAAGATGCGCACGCGCTTCATCGCCAACTTCCAAGGTACTCGCGACCGGCCACCTTCCGTGAGCGACATGCGCCACATCAAGCAGCAACCAGGGGAGACCCTGCAGAAGTACATCCAGCGCTTCAACAACGCGCGCCTCAAGATTCCCAAGGTGACCGAGGAGGCCATCATCTCAACCTTCTCCGATAGTGTGCGTGACGTCAAGATGAAGGAGGAGCTGGCGATGCATGAAGATCTGTGCACTTCCTTGGAGCTGTTCAACTTGGTGACCAAGTGCGCCAGGGCTGAGGAAGGGCGCCTTTCCCTCCTCGAACTGCCAGCCGCAGACCCAGAAGAGAATAAATCCAAGGCCAAGGACGTGAAGCGCAAAGGGGCTGCCGTGCTCGCGGCAGAACCAGACATCAAGCGGGGCAGAGATCAGCCCAAGTCTTTCAAGGGCAGCCGGTACTGTGTGTACCACGACCTCCACACCCACAACACCAACGAATGTCAAGAGCTCCGAGCCGTGCGAGAAGTGAGGATCGGCCGATGCCCCGACCGCAACGATCGAGGCTACGACCGAGGAGGAGGAAGGAATGCAGGACGCTGGGAAGACCGCGGCCATCGCTAAGGGTGGCGCGACCGACCTCGTGAGGATCGCTGGCAGGATCATCCTCGCGAGGGAGACTGGAGGGATCAGCCTCGCGAGGATCGCCCGCAAGGAAACGCAGGCCTCCCTCCACTGCCGCCGCAGCCAAGAAGAAATGAGGACCATCATTAGGACGAGGGGGCTGGGGGCTTCCAGGAGCTGCGCGCGATAGCTTGCATCTTGGGCGGAGCTCAAGCCCCAGCCTCTCAACGCATCTTCAAGCAGTTCGCTCGCGAAGTGAATGTAGTCCTCCCCAAGTTCGAAGCCACGCGCCCTCTTAGGTGGTCAGCATGCGCCATCACGTTCAATTCGGCGGATCAGCTCAAGTGCGCGGCCACAGCCGGAGTCCTCCCGATGCTTTGCTCCCTAGTCATCAGCAACGTGCAAGTCACCAGGACCCTCATCGACGGCGGGGCAGGGCTCAACATCCTGCCCGTAGAGACATTCAACAATCTCCAAGTGCCTTACAATCAGCTTCAACCAACCAAGCCTTTCTTCGGAGTCACCGATGGCTCCATGGTTCCGATTGGGCAGGTCCGCCTCCCTTTCACCTTTGGGGCGCGCGACAACTACCGCACCGAGCTCATCGACTTTTATGTCGCCCACATTCGCCTACCATACAACGCCATCCTCGGGTACCCAGCTCTCGCCAAGTTCATGGCCGTGACTCATCACAGCTATAACGTCCTCAAGATGCCAGGAAGCGGCAGAGTCATCACGGTGCCTTGTGAAGAAAGAGATGCAGTGTGCTCCTTGGAGCGAGCTTTTCAAGCCACATCACTTGAAGACCCAGATCGCGGGAGCGGGAGGATCCCTGAGACCGCTCCCAAGAAGAAGAAGACATTGCCAGGCCCGACCCCTCAGGAGGCAGGCCCCTCAGGGTCCGCGCCTGCTTAGGGGGCACCTCCTTCCGTCGCATAGGAAGGCGTGCCCGGTGTCCTCCTCAAGCAAGGCTCGGGGGCTCCCACCTGGAGGGCCAGCGACCTTGCTAAGGTCACGAGGGAGGCGCTTGGGCACCACTTGGAGGCGTGTTTCAAAGCATGTTTCCCTCAGGAGGGAGCAAGGCAAGGAGGGTCAAACCCTCAGGAGTTCGTCAGTCAGATCACGCAGGAGTTGCAGGAGTCAATAGTCATGAGTGGCAGCCGCCGCTTACCCACTGTAGCGCCCCATCCAGGCGAGGATGGCGGGCTGCACATCTGCATCGACATCCTAGGGCTCAATCGAGCCGTCTCTCAGGAGCACTTCTGGCCCTCACACGCGGGGCGCTGCGAAGGCCCACCCCACAGCTACGTTCGCATGCCCTACGGCTTGCCGAATGCGGCCGCCACGTACCAGTGCCTCATGGGGAGCATCCTGGAGGCTCAGGAGGCCAGGCGTTCCGCAGTCCTGGCGGAGATGGAGATGGTCCATGAGGAGCCACCAGCGCCTCCGGAACCTCCCGAGGCTCCTGGGCTTGGGGGCTCGTGAAGATCGACTTCCACAGCCTACGACGTCCGCTACTTCAACACCCCTTCGTCTTCAACGCTATCAGGTGACATCCTTCGAGTTTCGTTTCCAGCTAGGAGCGCCCCCTAGGGCTGCATTATTCCCAGGCCGTGTGGGTCCGTCCCTGCGGCATGTATCCCCTTTTTACTTTATGTTCCTAGCTTACTTTGTTGGGGGCGCCCTACGGGCTGCATCATCCCCAAGTCGCTCGGGCCAGACCCAGCGATGTCTGCCTTCCCTGCATCTATCTAAATAAACTCACTTCTTCGTGATTAACGTGCTTGACCTAGTTGCCCGCTCAACTGACACCAACCGATGGAGGTGCACCCCAATGGCATGACGCTTGCGCATGGGTCCATCCCTGCAACGCCGAAAAACCTGAATGGCTGAGCTCTGGCCACGGCAGCCCCGCACAGCGCCACCTCGTCAGGCCTTCAGTGCCTCGTCACCTCTCCAAAGCAACCAATGGCTGACCGCCGCTTGTCATAGCGGATTCTTGTTCTTCTTGTGGTGGGCCTGCAGGATCCCTTCAAGGAGCAGCGCCAGGCGAGGCCCTCACAGCGTCTTCTTCACTCTCGTCCGCGCAAACCGCTTGCACGTTAAAGGGGGGGTACCTGAGCATCACAACTCATGGGCTCCTACTGGCTCTCCAGCCCTCACCCTCTGGCCTTGTCCACGGCATCGCGACCTGGCATACCAGCGACGGCTAAGACCCGCTCGAGGGCCGGGACCCGAGAACATAGAGCAGAAAGGGGAGCAAAGGCGAGAGGGAAGAGGCACGCGGGACCTCGTCGGGCAACCCCTCGCCAGCTGATGCGCGGACCTAGCGCCGCACCAGGAAGCGGTTCCTGACTCTCGAGATAAGTCACCCTCCGGAAACACTAGCTATCGCAGCACCGTCCCCGCATCCAATGCAATCCCGTGTTAGCAACGTCGCGCTCCTTTCTCACCGAACGATGGCTGCTTGAGCGCTAAAGGGGACCTCCTGAGCATCGTGACTCAGGGGCTCTTACTGGACCCCGGGCCGCTCACCTCCTGGCCTTGACCACGGCATCGCGACCTAGCATACCAGCGACGGCTGAAGCCTGCCTTGGGACCGTTACCTGTCGGTGCAGAGCACCAAGCCCTCGTGAGGTTCGAAATGAAGAACTAAGCTAAGACGGAATAAGCTTCTCGCACTACTCCATGGCAAGGACTATATTAACAAACAGAACCACATGCATCTTACAAGCCCCCACTGGGCGCGCTTTCCGATTCCTCACAGGGAACAAAGGGAACATGTCCTAGAGAATGCTAACTACACGTGCCTCCGCAAGAGATGCCATCATCAACAGTGGGTCATCAGGCACCGGCGCCAACCTCATCCAGATCAGAGGCAGCGGCGGCCTAACGAGCTCGTCCTGCTCCGAGAGCGGCGCAGTCCCGGGGGCTCGTAGCTGTCGTTGCTCGTCTCCGGGGTCGTGAAGAGCTCGGCGGAGTCGCTGGATCCTCCGACGCCCCCGTCGCCTGAGGAGCCGCTGAGGGAGCGGACGGCGAGCCTGGTCCTCGCCGCGGCAGGGCCCCGACCACCCCTCTCAGGGCAGCACTCCAGCCGGCGTCCGTCCGCGTCGAAGACCTTGAAGAGCATCATGGAAGCGCCGTCGTACTCCAGGTGGATCACGAGGGCGCCCCTCATCCTGCAGACCCGGGCGATCTCGCCCCAACCTCGAGTCATGAAGACTTTGCCCGGGGCGACGACCGCGACCTCCGCTTCGGTCGCGAGGGTGTTGCAGCCGGCGTGCTGCAACTAGAGCTCCAAGTATCCCCCCTGTGGCATCACGAATGTGAAGGAGGGAGGAAGGCGAATCCAAGACCAAGGAGGCATGGCGGCATGAAGCACAAACTCTCGGGAGGATCCCTCAACATGAACTCCAGGAGGGACAACACGCACCATCGTGACCCGTCGGCGTTGACGGCGGCGTCATCCATGGCGCTCGACATCAACTCCTACAGGGTCCTCAAGGTGGGCGTACAAGGGCAGTGGGAACCCTGGCGGCGGCCGCTCGCACCACGGCCTCGACACCTCCTCCCTGGCGCCCTCACCTCGACAGCATAGGGCTAGCTGTTTCTTCGGCGGAAGCGGGTGGGGACCCTCTCGAGGAGCCTTTCCCTTCTCTTCTGCAGAGAACCAGTGGATCGGAGCCATTGCGGCAAGGTGGAGCAAGGACAGGGAAGAAGGAGAAGCAAGAAGAGATGGACTGGAAGGGCACGCGCCGTTCCGTACTTATAGCAAGAGGAGGCCAACCGCCAGCCTCCATGATCACAGGTAATCATGACCCGCTTTGCATGCAGGGACTTGTCAATTCATGCAGTCGCCGAGGCGTCGTGGGGAAGCAGGGCCGCCCACGACCAACCAACCGCCACGCGGCGCCCGAGGCTGCAAGCTGTTAGGGCCCGCGACGCTTCGCACTTGCCCCTTCGCTTCTCTGCTCAGCCAAGTCCGGGCGCGCCTTGGGCCCGGGGGCTACTGTCGGTGTTTTGGGAACGGGGGTCCCCAGACTTGCCTGCCTGCGGCCTGCGGCGTGGCTCAAGGGGCGGCCCAGCACGGCCCATCTTCATCAGCACGAGCTCAAGACCCTCGCGAGGTGCCAAGCCTCGCGGGATGGACGACAGGGAGCTTCCTCAGGCACGGCCTCGTCAGGTTGGCTCGCGAGGAGGCGGAGAGATCAAGGCGGGGTACCTCATGAGGTGCCCATGACGCAAGTCATGACGACCAAGGGCGCCAGGCGGGCGCCAACCCGCGCAGTGTCCTCCTTTCCTCTTTGGTGCAAAGGGAGCAAGCGCAGGCGAGAGCATCAAGCAAAGGCATCCGTTTCGGTGCAACAAGACCAAGACCGTCGCAACGGCAGGAAGGAAGTCATTGTGGAGCCCAAGCCGGCGTCACTACCAGAGCCTTTGACAGGCGAGGACCAACTTCAGTCAGAATAAGTGTACTAGATGTTCCCCTTCAAAACGGCCAATTGTTGGCGCCCTTCCCGCTCAATATTTGGGAAGAGGCCCAGGGCCTTTGCCTATAAATAGGACTAGCCACCCACAAGGTAGAGCATCAGGATCATCATCGGAAAACCAGTAGGAAGAGCGACTGAACTCCCCTTAGCAGTTCATCGCACCTGCCAAGAACACACCCTCGCGAGGCTGTTCTTCCTTGTATTGTTCATCATCAGCCCAAGAGGCAATCCACCACACCACAAACTAGAGTAGGATATTACACCACAATGGTGGCCCGAACTAGTATAAACCATGTGTCTCTTGTGTTGATTCTGTTCATAGCTTAGATCCTAGCAAGGCGGTAGAGGTGCAGGTAGGTAGAGGGCGAAATCTCTGCGCGCACCCCAGTGTTCAAATCTAGAGGGTCTGCCGGAACCCGAAATCCGACAGAATGGGCCAAGTCAATCACATCATTCTCCTAATGATGTGATCCCGTTAATCAAATGACAACTCTTTGTCCATGGCTAGGAAACATAACCATCTTTGATTAATGAGCTAGTCAAGTAGATGCATACTAGTGACACTCAGTTTGTCTATGTATTCACACATGTATCATGTTTCCGGTTAATACGATTCTAGCATGAATAATAAACATTTATCATGAAATAAGGAAATAAATAATAACTTTATTATTACCTCTAGGGCATATTTCCTTTAGTCTCCCACTTGCACTAGAGTCAATAATCTAGTTCACATCATCATGTGATTTAACACCAATATTCATATCTGTATATGATTAACACCCATAGTTCACATCGTCATGTGACCAACACCCAAAGGGTTTACTAGAGTCAATAATCTAGTTCACATTGCTATGTGATTAACACCCAAAGAGTACTAAGGTGTGATCATGTTTTGCTCATGAGACAAGTTTAGTCAACGGGTCTGTCACATTCAGAGCCGTATATATTTTGCAAATATTATATGTCTACAATGCTCTGCACGGAGCTACTCTAGCTAATTGCTCCCACTTTCAATATGTATCCAGATTGAGACTTAGAGTCATCTGGATCTGTGTAAAAGCTTGCACCGATGTAACTCTTTACGACAAGCTCTTTTATCACTTCCATAATCGAGAAATATTTCCTTAGTCCTTACTAAGGATATTCTTGACCGCTGTCCAGTGATCTACTATTAGATCAAAATTGTATTCCTTTGCCAAACTCAGAGCAAGGTATACAATAGGTCTGGTACACAGCATAACATACTTTATAGAACCTATGACTGAGGCATAGGGAATGACTTTTCATTCTCTTTCTATTTTCTGCCATGGTCGGGTTTTGAGTCTTACTCAACTTCACACCTTGCAACACAGGCAAGAACACCTTCTTTGACTGTTCCATTTTGAACTACTTCAAAATCTTATCAAGGTATGTACTCATTGAAAAATCTGATCAAGCGTCTTGATCTATCTATATAGATCTTGATGCTCAATGTGTAAGCAGCTTTACCGAGGTCTTTCTTTGAAAAACTTTTATTCAAGTATCCTTTTATGCTATCCAGAAATTCTATATCATTTCCAATCAACAATATGTCTTGCACATATAATATCAGAAAGGCTGTAGTGCTCCCACTCACTTTCTTGTAAATACAAGCCTTTCCAAAATTCTGCATAAAACCATATGCTTTGATCAATTCTTCAAAGCGTATATTCCAACTCCGAGATGCTTGCACCAGTCCATTGGTGGATTGCTGGAGCTTGCACACTTTGTTAGCACCTTTAGGATTGACAAAACCTTCTGGTTGCATCATATACAACTCTTCTTTAATAAATCCATAAAGAAATGTAGTTTTGACATCCATTTTCCAGATTTCTTAAAATGTGGCAATTGCTAACATGATTCAGACAGACTTAAGCATCGATACGAGTGAGAAAATCTCATCGTATTTAATACCTTGAACTTGTTGAAAACCTTTTTGTGACAAGCCGAGCTTTGTAGATAGTAACACTACTATCAGCGGCCGTCTTCCTCTTGAAGATCCATTTATTTTCTATGGCTTGCCGATCATCGGGCAAGTCAATCAAAGTCCACACTTTGTTCTCATACATGGATCCCATCTCAGATTTCATGGCCTCAAGCCATTTTGCGGAACCTGGGCTCATCATCGCTTCCTCATAGTTCATAGGTTCATCATGGTCTAGTAACATGACTTCCAGAATAGAATTACCGTACCACTCTGGTGCGGATCTCACTCTGGTTGACCTACGAGGTTTGGTAGTAACTTGATCTGAAGTTTCAAGATCAATATCATTAGCTTCCTCACTAATTGATGTAGGTGTCACAGAAACAGATTACTGTGATGAACTACTTTCCGATAAGGGAGCAGGTACAGTTACCTCATCAAGTTCTACTTTCCTCCCACTCACTTCTTTCAAGAGAAACTCCTTCTCTAGAAAGGATCCATCTTAGCAACGAATATTTTGCCTTTGGATCTGTGATAGAAGGTGTACCCAACAATTTCCTTTGGGTATTCTATGAAGACGCACTTCTCCGATTTAGGTTTGAGCTTATGAGGTTGAAACTTTTTCACATAAGCATCGCAGCTCCAAACTTTAAGAAATGACAACTTTGGTTTCTTGTCAAACCATAGTTCATAAGGCGTCGTATCAATGGATTTCGATGGTGCCCTATTTAAAGTGAATGCAATTGTCTCTAATGCATAACCCCAAAACGATAGTGGTAAACCGATAAGAGACATCATAGATCGCACCATATCTAGTAAAGTACGATTACAATGTTCGGACACACCATTACATTGTGGTGTTCCAGGTAACGTGAGTTGTGAAACTATTTCACATTGTTTTAAATGAAGACCAAACTCGTAACTCAAATATTTGTCTCCACGATCAGATCGTAGAAACTTTATTTTTCTTGTTACGATGATTTTCCACTTCACTCTGAAATTCTTTGAACTTTTCAAATGTTTTAGACTTGTGTTTCATTAAGTAGATATACCCATATCTGCTCAAATCATATGTGAAGGTCAAAAAATAATGATACTTGCCATGAGCATCAATACTTATTGGATCGCATACATCGCTATGTATTATTTCCAACAAGTCAGTAGCTCGTTCCATTGTTCCAGAGAACGGAGTTTTAATCATCTTGCCCAAAAGGCACGGTTCACAAGCATCAAATGATTCATAACCAAATGATTCCAATATTCCATCTTAATGGAGTTTCTTCATGCGCTTTACACCGATATGACCCAAACGGCAGTGCCACAAATGAGTTGCACTATCATTATTAACTTTGCATCTTTTGGCATCAATATTATGAATATGTGTATCACTACGATCGAGATCCAACAAACTATTTTAATTGGGTGTATGACCATTGAAGGTTTTATTCATGTAAACAGAACAACAATTATTCTCTGACTTTAAATGAATAACCATATTGCAATAAACATGATCAAATCATATTCATGCTCAACGCAAACGCTAAATAACATTTATTTAGGTTTAACACTAATCCCGAAAGTATAGGGAGTGTGCGATGATGATCATATCAATCTTGGAACCACTTCCAACACACATCGTCACTTCACCCTCAACTAGTTTCTGTTTATTCTGTAACTCCTGTTTCGAGTTACTAATCTTAGCAACCGAACAAGTATCAAATACTCAGGGGCTACTATAAACACTAGTAAGGTACACATCAATAACTTGTATATCAAATATTCCCTTGTTCACTTTTCCATCCTTCTTATCCACCAAATGTTCAGGGCATTTCTGCTTCCAGTGACCATTTCCTTTGCAGTAGAAGCACTTAGTTTCAGGCTTTGGTCCAGCTTTGGGCTTCTTCACGGGAGTGACAACTTGCTTGTCATTCCACTTGAAGTTCCCTTTCTTTCACTTTGCCCTTTTCTTGAAACTAGTGGTCTTGTCAATCATCAACATTTGATGCTCTTTTCTTGATTTCTACCTTCGTCGATTTCAGCATCACGAAGAGCTCGGGAATCGTTTTTGTCATCCCTTGCATTATAGTTCATCACGAAGTTCCAGTAACTTGGTGATGGTGACTAGAGAACTCTGCCAATCACTATCTTATCTGGAAGATTAACTCCCACTTGATTCAAGCGACTGTAGTACTCAGACAATCTAAGTACTTGCTCACTAGTTGAGCAATTCTCCTCCATCTTTTAGGCGAAGTATTTGTCAAAGGTATCATACCTCTTGACACGGGCATGAGTCTGAAATACCAATTTCATCTCTCGAAACATCTTATATGTTCCATGACGTTTCAAAAACGTTTTTGTAGTCCCGGTTCTTAGCCATAAAGCATGATGCACAAAACTATCAAGTAGTCATCATACTGAGCTAGCCAAACGTTCATAACATCTGCATCTGCTCCTGCAATAGGTCTGTCACCTAGCGGTGCATCAAGGACATAATTCTTCTGTGCAGAAATGAGCATAAACCTCAGATCACGGACCAAGTCCGCATCATTGCTACTAACATCTTTCAACTTAGTTTTCTCTAGGAACACATATAAAAACTTAGGGAAGCAAAAACATAGGGAAGCAACAACGCAAGCTATTGATCTACAACATAATTTGCAAAATACTACCAGGACTAAGTTCATGATAAATTAAAGTTCAATTAATCATATTACTTAAGAACTCCCACTTAGACAGACATCTCTCTAGTCATCTAAGTGATCACGTGATCCAAATCAACTAAACCATGTCCGATCATCACGTGAGTAGTTTCAATGGTGAACATCACTATGTTGATCATATCTACTATATGATTCACGTTCGACCTTTCGGTCTCCGTGTTTCGAGGCCATATCTGTATATGCTAGGCTCATCAAGTTTAACCTGAGTACTCCGCGTGTGCAACTGTTTTGCACCCATTGTATTTGAACGTAGGGCCTATCACACCCGATCATCACGTGGTGTCTCAGCATGAAGAACTTTCACAACGGTGCGTACTCAAGGAGAACACTTCTTGATAATTAGTGAGAGATCATCTTAAAATGCTACCGTCAATCAAAGTAAGATAAGATGCATAAAGGATAAACATCGCATGCAATCAATATAAGTGATATGATATGGCCATCATCATCTTGTGCTTGTGATCTCCATCTCCAAAGCACCGTCGTGATCACCATCGTCACCGGCGCGACACCTTGATCTCCGTCGTAGCATCGTTGTCGTTACGCCATCTATTGCTTTTATCACTATTGCTACCGCTTAGTGATAAAGTAAAGCAATTACAGGGCGTTTGCATTTCATATAATAAAGCGACAACCATATGGCTCCTGCCAGTTGCCGATAACTTCAGTTACAAAACATGATCATCTCATACAATAAAATATAGCATCACGTCTTAACCATATCACATCACAACATGCCCTGCAAAAACAAGTTAGACGTCCTCTACTTTGTTGTTGCAAGTTTTACGTGGCTGCTACGGGCTGAGCAAGAACCGTTCTTACCTACAAATCAAAACCACAACGATAGTTCGTCAAGTTAGTGCTATTTTAACCTTCTCAAGGACCGGGCGTACCACACTCGGTTCAACTAAAGTTGGAGAAACTGACACCCGCCAGCCACCTGTGTGCAAAGCACGTCGGTAGAACCAATCTCGCGTAAGCGTACACGTAATGTCGGTCCGGGCTGCTTCATTCAACAATACTGCTGAATCAAAGTATGACATGCTGGTAAGCAGTATGACTTGTATCACCCACAACTCACTTGTTTTCTACTCGTGGATATAACATCAACGCATAAAACCTAGGCTCGGATGCCACTGGTGGGGAACGTAGTAATTTCAAAAATTATCCTACGCACATGCAAGATCATGGTGATGCATAGCAACGAGAGGGGAGAGTGTGTCCACGTACCCTCGTAGACCAAAAGCGAAAGCGTTAGAACAACGCGGTTGATGTAGTCGTACGTCTTCACGTCCCGACCGATCAAGCACCGAAACTACGGCACCTCCGAGTTCTAGCACACGTTCAGCTCGATGATGTCCCTCGAATTTCGATCCAGCCGAGTGTCGAGGGAGAGTTCCGTCAGCACGACGGCGTGGTGACGATCTTGATGTTCTACCGTCGCAGGGCTTCGCCTAAGCACCGCTACAATATTATCGAGGAGGACTATGGTGAAGGGGGGCACCGCACACGGCTAAGAGATTAAGAGATCAATTGTTGTTGTCCTAGAGGTGCCCCCTGCCCCCGTATATAAAGGAGCCAGGGGGAGGGAGTCGGCCGGCCAGGAGGGGCGCGCCAGGAGGAGTCCTCCTCCCTCCGGGAGTAGGACTCTCCCCCTTCCTTGTTGGAGTAGGAGAGAAGGAAAGAGGGGGAGAGGAGGAAGGAAAAAGGGGCTGCGCCCCTTGTCCAATTCGGACCAGACGGGGGGTGCAAGACTCCTTCCTTTTGGTCTCTCTCCTCTGTTCCTGTATGGCCCAATAAAGCCCATATACTCCCCGGCGAATTCCCGTAACTCTCGGGTACTCCGAAAAATACCCGAATCACTCGGAACCTTTCCGAAGTCCGAATATAATCGTCCAATATATCGATCTTTACGTCTCGACCATTTCGAGACTCCTCATCATGTCCCCGATCTCATCCGGGACTCCGAACTCCTACGGTACATCAAAACACATAAACTCATAATATAACTGTCATCGAAACCTTAAGCGTGCGGACCCTACGGGTTCGAGAACTATGTAGACATGACCGAGACACGTTTCCGGTCAATAACCAATAGCGAAACCTGGATGCTCATATCGGGTCCTACATATTCTACGAAGATCTTTATCGGTCAAACCGCATAATAACATACGTTGTTCCCTTTGTCATCAGTATGTTACTTGCCCGAGATTTGCTTGTCGGTATCCAATACCTAGTTCAATCTCGTTACCGGCAAGTCTCTTTACTCATTACATAATACATCATCTTGCAACTAACTCATTAGTCACAATGCTTGCAAGGCTTATAGTGATGTGCATTACCGAAAGGGCCCAGAGATACCTCTCCGACAATCGGAGTGACAAATCCTAATCTCGAAATATGCCAACCCAACATGTACCTTCGGAGACACCTGTAGAGCTCCTTTATAATTACCCAGTTACATTGTGACGTTTGGTAGCACACAAAGTGTTCCTCCGGTAAACGGGAGTTGCATAATCTCATATTTATAGGAACATGTATAAGTCATGAAGAAAGCAATAGCAACATACTAAACGATCAAGTGCTAAGCTAACGGAATGGGTCAAGTCAATCACATCATTCTCCTAATGATGTGATCCCATTAATCAAATGACAACTCTTTGTCCATGGCTAGGAAACATAACCATCTTTGATTAATGAGCTAGTCAAGTAGAGGCATACTAGTGACACTCAGTTTGTCTATGTATTCACACATGTATCATGTTTCCGGTTAATACAATTCTAGCATGAATAATAAACATTTATCATGAAATAAGGAAATAAATAATAACTTTATTATTGCCTCTAGGGCATATTTCCTTCAGGTCGAGGGTTTTTAGGCGACTTGGTTCGACCGGTGAGGCGACGCTAGGCCGCAGAGGTAGGCGATGTGCGCCCCACCTCCCATGTTAGGTGACTTTGTGTGGGTGGTCGAGGGTTTTTAGGCGACTTGGTTCTACCGGTGAGGCGATGCTAGGCCGCTGAGGTAGGCGATGTGCGCCCCACCTCCCTTGTTAGGCGACTTTGTGTGGGTGGTCGAGGGTTTTTAGGTGACTTGGTTCTATCCAGTGAGGCGATGCTAGGCCACCGAGGTAGGCGATGTGCGCCCC
>NC_041391.1:204917116-204983386 GCF_002162155.2 Triticum dicoccoides | reverse complement strand
GGTGAGGCGATACTAGGCCGCCGAGGTAGGCGAGGTGAGCCCCACCTCCCGTGTTAGGCGACTTTGTGTGGGTGGTTGAGGGTTTTTAGGCGACTTGGTTCGACCATTGAGGCGACACTAGGCCGCCGAGGTAGGCGATGTGCGCCCCACCTCCCGTGTTAGGCGACTTGGGTTGGTGTTCAAGGGTTTTTAAGCGACTTAGTTCGACCGGTAAGGCGACACTAGCCACCTAGGGAGGCGATTTTTGGTTGGGTGGTCGATTTGTATAGGCTCGGATAAGAAAAAAAAATCATAAAACGAGAAAGAAAGAAAATGCGGAAAAAAGAAAGTAAAATATGGGATAGGGGTGCCCTTGCGTGTTATCCTGCTTTGGGCACTTGATTTTGTGAAGTTTCCAATCTGCAATCTGCACACTTGACTTGCTGTAATGCCCCTCCCAGTTTATTTTGATGCCCTTCATGATTTTGTTTGCATTTTCTACTAATGCCTTGTCCTTGAACGTCCTCGCCGAGTCCAGTACCTCGAATCGCTTGTCCCTGATGTTCAACACCATTAGCCAATAATGCCCCGTCTCCTTTGGATTCTCCTTGTCCAAAATCTCGAGTGTCGGAAATGATACCTGGTTGACGAGAGTGGGTGAGATGGGACAAAAAAAGAAAAAGGATAAAGGAAGCATGAAGAAAACCGCATTGTCGTTTTTTCTTACTGATTCACATCTGCTTAGCCTCCTGGTTTTGTTGTCAAAATGTTTGTCTATGTCGTTCCTTGTGAAACTATTGTTCTGGAAGAATGTCTAGCAACGCATGGTGATGTAAAAAGAAGAGAAGTGGTAACATATTAGTTGTTGTGCTTCTAGGATAAAAAACAAAAAGAAGATCAAAAAAGGGATAAGGGGAAAAATTCTTACAGCTACTTGTAGTGGCATTAATCTCTTCTATGGCCTCAGCCCTGCTTCCCTCAATGCAATAATTGCCATCTCGGCCACCATGTTGTCCATCTTTTGTCCAGGTGCCATCGATTGTGCAAGTTCATTGCAGCTGGTGTAGAGCGCGTCATAGTTTATGATTGGCTTGCTGTTTTGAAATTTGGCATATACAAATAAAAACAGAAAAATATGTTAGCTCTTGTATTGAAACGAAGCAATTAAAAAAGAAACCCCATAAACCAGGCCTAAGAAATATTGGATTTCCTTACCTAGTGTCGGCTTGCGTTGTGTGGGTCACACTATACTCGCACACAACATCGTAGATGTCGCGAGCTTTCTTTGAGCAGTAGAATGGATCTGTGTTCTCTAGGCGTATGTATGGCGACCTGAGTTGTGCTGGTGCCCTTACAACTCTCCGCTCGTGCCCAACCGCTGCTGGAGTTCTTGATGAGCTAGCGACATTTTCTGCGTTTGTGGTTGCTGTGACTGGTGTTTTTGAATTTTGATCGTTGATTTGCCTTCCATTTCTTAGCCTCTCCTCCATCTCTAGCCTCTCCTTTTCTTTCTTCAATGCAAATGCCTTTTCTGCCTCGTAGCACACTTTTTGTAGATCCTCCGGGTCCAAGCCCCATTCATCTCCGCTTTCTGACATGCAGGCATCTGGGTTGCGTGGCTTCAGTTCTGTGAATTGGCCTCTGTCGGTGCCCTCATCTTCATGAAAACTTATGTTAAGATCGAAAGATGGACAGTATTGTGTTGCTCTGACTGGGTGGTTGGTGTAGCTTGATGGTGTGAAGACAGGGTTTGATGAGCCAGCTTGTGCCTATTGCATTGCTTGCTGCTGCGCGAGTGGCCCCAATAGTAGCTTCTCCCTGATCGTAGGCGTTGCCAACTATGCTGCATGGGCTTCCCTAGGATTGCACTGATATGGGTGTTCCCCCGTTCTTTTGGCTGCTAGGGGCTGGGCACGACTTGCTTGTTGCAGGAGTGCTAGAGCTGACCATGTATGGAACACCAGTGGCTGGACTTGGTGTGTGTGCAACTGCTTTATGATGCACAAAACAGTCGAGAGGTGGGGCTGATGATATTGGGGTGACATCAAGTATTGTGATTTTTTCACTGCCCGGAGGTGTGTTGCCCTTGTGCCCATTTTCTACTGGTCCATCTATATTTGCTGTTGTGTGAGTTTGCATTCCAAACCCATTGGTTGCTGTGTGACCCTGCTAGTTTACCTTGCATGCAAGATTTGCATGGCTGCTATCTAGGGACTTGCCTGCCTTTGCACCCTCCCTAGCCGGCTTCGTCTCGGGTGCTGACTTCTGTTTGATAGTCACGTTTCCATTGTTCCTCGAGGGCAAAATTTTGGATCTGAGTTCGTTTCGCTTTGAAGTTGTGGTCCTTGGGGAGACAAAATCATCAGAGCTGTTTCCGTTGTACCTTGCTTGTCCATCTTCCCCTGACTCTGAGGTTGGCATAAACTTCGCATTGTCCTCCGGGATGCCCCCATGATGCTCGTACTCTTCGATTCTTATGCCTAAAATGCGTGCAGCCCTACGACGCTTTGTCCTGTGTGAATTGCTCCTAGAGTCCCTGGCATCCTCCCTATCCAGATTGTCGATCTCTTCAATGAAAATACCCATTCTATTCGACCATTTTGAGCACAATGAGCTAACCATTGCAGCGATCTTCCTCTTCTTCTGCATTAAGATGCATTTTCATAGCAAAAAACACACGAAAAAGAAATGTTAGGAAAAAAATCATGAATCAAAAAATAAAGCCGGGTGGTTTTAAAACCGAAGAAGTATTATATAGGAAAAAAGAAACAACTACTGAAAAAATTTATGCATATGTGAGCATAAGAGATAGGAGCGAAACTTTGTTTTCTGCTCTATGTTTTCAGACGTAGGCAAAACTACTGAAAGAAAATTTGAGAGGGCTATGCAACTTCACTGTAAAAAACAACTGAAAAGAAAAATGGAAAGCTAGTGAAATTGTAAAATAAGAAGCTGGAGAACATACACTTATTTTGAATGTGGGTGGCAACTTTGAGAAAACAAACTTCTCGATCTCCTCATACCCAACAAAAAGACTATGCATACGCCCGTTCCTTGTGTATCTTGGCTTCATCTGGTGTGGTGAGTGAAAAAAGCACATTAGGGTAGCGTTGTTAAGCAGAAAAGAGAAAACCAAAACTGCATAAATTAGGCTAGTGTGTTGCACCTGCCTGAACTAGTCAGGTAACATTGTAAACAGGACAAAAGAAAACAAAAAACCTGCTTTCAGAAAAGATCGATGAAAAAAGACTCACCCTAAGCTTGCTGTATCCTCCTTGGGGGCTTTTGTCTGCCTTTGCGACTAGCCCTATACGTTTGTTGTCCCATGCCTCTACCCGGACTAGGAAATCTGGTACTACGATATCTACCACTAGAGAAACTACATATAACACCTGTTTTGCAGACACAAACACAAAATAAAAGCTGGTAAAAATAAGTTAGGAATCAGTATGGGTTAGCCTTTCTCTTTTCTGCTATACTATACAACCAAGCATAAGTATGAAAAAAGAAAAAAAGAAAAAGAAGGAAAAAGAGCCTAGCAGGTGGTACTTACGACCATATGGTGCACACAACAGTTTACAACCTTCTTCTTGTTGCTACCCCCTAATGAAGCTTTTATCTGATTCACTACGAATGCACAGAAGTTGAGCCTCTTTACTTTCTCTAGGTCGGCGACTATTGGGTAGCATCGAGCGCTGACATGTAAGCTCGTTGTAGGGCACATGAAGGTACAAACTACCACAATCATCCAGGCCCTCATGAAGTCATCGTCTACTCTCCCATTCATCTCTTTAATCATAGTGCAGACGGTTGTTATCTCGGGGGCGCACCCATTCTGAAAACCGAACCTGCTATTTATGAAAGATATTGCTTCTGTATCCCACCCGTAGAACACTTCCTCCCCTGAATTGCAAAGACCCAAGGTGTGGTGGACGCTTTCAGCTGTTACGGGGATCTCGCCCCTGCCTGGGACAACGATGCACTCGCTATCTGGGTCGTAGATCTGCATTACCCACCTGCTGAGGTCTGCGGGCATTGTTGTTGCTTCGATCTTCAGTATGCCTCCCAGATGGTAAGTTTCTATTAGATCCTTCTGCCGTTGGTCCAAGCTCTTGTTTAACTTTACTAGCCTTGCTGGCGATGCTCTGTTTCTACCTTCCTGAACTTGCTTCTTCCTAGGACGCCTATGGCCTTGTATTACTCTTGCAGCTCCCTGTTAAAAGCGACATCAAAACACAAAGAAAAAAAGGATGATTCTCTCTGATTCTCTGCCGAAAGTCATTTTGAAAAAGATGTTCAGTGGGGTGTGGGCAGGTACCTTGCCATTCTATTCATCCATGGAGTCCTCCATTTTTTAAATCTGTCGTATGACTGCTGATGAAAAAAGAAAATTCTGTTGTTGCCTTGCCTACATTCGAAAAGGTAAGAAAATGAGTTAGAAGAAACTGACTACATTTTTGCCTACTCATCTCATATCTAATTCCCACAAAAAAACACACAAAATTGCCTATTATCTATTTTGATGCCCCTACTAAAAAACAGTGTTTATTGCATATTGATCTATGTCTAAATTGCATACAGAAACCATAGTAATGTCCTACATCAGTATGAAATTCACTTTTGCCCCTTTGTTCGACATTACTTTTGCCCCAGTACATCAATATTGTTGCCCCCCGTTCATCAGTACTATTGCCCTAACAAAAAACAGATGTTGCTTATGAACACAAAAATGTTGAACACATATGTTACAGTGTTTTCATTGCTGGGAAAACATGCTGACCACAACCCATACTACCTTATACTACAGTATTGCCTACTGAAACATAGATATATTGCCTATTGAACCACAAAAAATTGCATACTGAACCACACATTTGCTGCCAAAAAATTGCCTACTGAAAATTGTGCCTGGTTGAGTGCGTCTCCTTCCTCATATCACCCGTGCCATCTCCCTACCCCTCCTCGCTTGAGCCTTGGGCGCCGCACCTGAGCTGAGTGACGAAGCCATGTACCTAGGGTAGGGTCACGGACCTGTCCAAAGTACCCTACCCAAGGACCTCTCTAGAAGAAACTACCTTTCAGTCGACCTGGAAGGATTCCACTCGACGGACTCGAAGATAGTCGACCATGAAGACTCATTCAACCGCCAGAAGATCTAAGGTCACTCTACATCCAAACGGTATGTTATTAAGTAGTCTTTATGGCCATGATATCACTTTATGTAAGGCGTTATCAGTAACGTCTGGCCTTTATGTACATTGAACTCTCTGCTACGTGGGCTGGCTGGGGTCCTGGCGCACTCTATATAAGTCACCCCCCTCCACAGGCAGAAGGGTTTGCACCCCTGTAACTCTCACGCATATAATCCAGTCGACCGCCTCCGGGCACCGAGACGTAGGGCTGTTACTTCCTCCGAGAAGGGCCTGAACTCGTAAAACACTTGCGTGAACAACTACTCCATAGCTAGGATCTTGCCTCTCCTTTAGTACCCCCTACACTACTGTCAGACTTAGAACCACGACAGTTGGCGCCCACCTTGGGGCAGGTGTCTTAGCGATTTATTGGAGAAGTTGCAATTTTTTCCGATCGCCTTCATCATGGTTTCAGGCGGAGTTTTGGTCGAGGGCCGCGAGATCCGTCTCGGCGCGCTCACGTTCATCGCCGACGACTCTGCCTGGCTTTAGGAGGCTCCGCTCGACGTCGACGCGCTCCCAGTCCATGGAGCGATGCACTTTCGCGCGTGCGTCCGCAGTGTCCTCCTGCGGCAACCGTCGATCGAGTATCGACCGGTTTTTGTGTCATCCTCCCTCCCAGCTTCCCGCCGGTGCAAGCGCTCCGGTCGGTCGAGGCTTGAGCGGTGGGTGAGGCACGCGGTGGCTCGCCAGTCGACCACCGCCCAAGTCGCAGCAATCGAGCCCGACAAATCTCTCTACGGCCTGTTCGACCTATCGACTGGCTCCGCAGAGACTGCATCCAAGTGCGACAGCAGTGATCCAGCGGTGGAGGTCCTAATGGTTAATGGACCACACGGCCCCCCGGCTTTTCTGGCGCTGAGGGAGGTAACGGCGGAGGCGATCCGTCGCATCCCCATGAGGAATACCTTCCCGAGCCCCTCAATTCACTGCAGAGGGAAGAACTTCGCCGCCGGAACAAGGATGCCCTTCATACTCCTATCGTTGGAGAAACCCCTGAGGCTCGCGCCTTGGAGGACGCGCACTTGGCCAACTTGGCTGAGCGCACTCGACTGGAGAACCTTCAGTGAGCACTCGACGAGCGTGCGCGACAACGAGTCCCTGACTCCAGTCGACGTCAGCTCTTTCCACCTCCGACTCAGGTATATCGAACTCCGATTCAGAATTTAGCAGCTGCAGCCCGTATAGCAGAATCAATTCAGCCTTCCCAGTCAGAAGCTGGCAGAGGCTTGATGCAGATCAGAGATTTGCTCTGGGCAGCAAGAGATGAAAATTCAGCTGTATCACAGTCGCGGAACAGGATTCACAGCAAATCCGTGGCTGCGAATACGGTCCAGTCGGCTCATAGCCCCAGATCGCCCCCGAGGCGTGAAGGGCGTGGAGACCGGCACGATCAGTACATGAACCGTGAGCAGTATGATCACCGATTCGATCGCGATGATCAACGTCGAGTGCCCACCCCTCCCCCTAGGGGTGGATCCTACGTACCTCGACAATAGGATGATAGACGCCAGCACAGTGGCGGACGAAGAATTCCAGTCGACCCCAGGGAACCAGGCTTTGATGCGAGATCCATCATCGTTCAAGGTCTGATCGACCGGAACAGAGCTCACAGAGAGGGTCACGACAGAGATGTACCCACCAGCAGCCGAGTGCATGTCTCCGGACCAGAGTGTTTCAGCAGAGCCATCAGAGCCGTAGTGATTCCCCCCAACTTCAGGTTGGCGACTGGAGTCAGTAAGTTCAATGGTGAGTCTAAGCCCGATACTTGGCTTGAGGACTACCGAGTGGCTGTCCAGATCGGCGGCGGAAATGATGAGGTGGCCATGAAACATCTGCCTCTTATGTTGGAGGGGTCAGCCAGGGCATGGCTGAATCAGTTGACACCCAGCAGCATTTACACGTGGGAAGATCTCTCCCGAGTGTTTGTCAGAACGTTTGAAGGAACATGCAAGCGACCAGCAGGACTGACGGAGCTGCAATCTTGTGTGCAGAAGTCGAATGAGACTTTGAGAGATTACATCCAGAGATGGATCACACTGCATCACACAGTAGAAAATGTGTCTGGTGACCAAGCGGTCTGCACCTTCAAGGAAGGCGTTAAGTACAGAGAGCTAAGCCTGAAATTCGGTCGAACCGGAGACATGTCTCTGAGTCGAATGATGGAGATAGCCACCAAATATGCCAATGGTGAGGAAGAGGATCGGCTCCGGAGCGGCAAGCACAAGTCAGTCGCCCAGGAAACCGGAGGAGGGAACTCCAGTCGGAAGCAAAAGCGGAAAGCTGAGCCAGCTGCTCCTGAAGAAACCTTGGCCGTGACTCAAGGAAAGTTCAAAGGAAAGCCCAAAGGACCTTGGAACCCCAAGAAAGTGAAAGATAAAGAGGGAAATGACGTGATGGATTTGCCGTGTCACATCCAGACGAAGAAAGATGAAGAGGGTAATTTCATTTACCCGAAACATACCACTCGACAGTGTCGACTTCTGATACAGCAGTTCCAAGGCAAACAACCCAAGGATAAGGAAAAGGAGTCAGACAAAGCTGAGGACAAGGGGGATAGTGACGAAGAATACCCTCAGGTCAATTCTACTCTGGTGATTTTTGCTGACGTTGAGAGCAAAAGTCGACTGAAAGTTATAAACCGAGAGGTGAATATGGTTGCTCCAGCGACACCCAATTATCTGAAGTGGTCTCAGACGGCCATCACATTCGACCAGTCTGATCACCCGACGCACATAGCCACCCCTGGGAGGCAAGCTCTGGTGGTCGACCCAGTCGTTGAGGGCACTCGACTGACTAAAGTGTTGATGGATGGCGGCAGTAGTTTGAATATACTGTACGCTAAGACGCTGAAAGGGATGGGCATTCCGATGTCCAGACTCAGCACAAGCAACATGAGTTTCTATGGAGTCATTCCTGGCAAGAAGGCCGCATCACTCGGCCAGATTGCTCTGGATGTGGTTTTTGGTGATTCCAAGAACTTCCACAAAGAAAAGCTGACATTTGAGGTTGTAGATTTCCAGAGTGCCTACCACGCTATTTTGGGCAGACCAGGTTATGCACGTTTTATGGCTCAACCATGTTACGTGTACCTCAAATTGAAGATGCCTGGCCCTAAAGGCGTGATCACTGTTACTGATAATCGCAAGAAGGCAGAAGAGTGCTTCCGGAAAGGCTCAAAGATCTCTGATGCTCAGATGGTGGCAGAAGAGTGGCAGGAACACCAGAGGAATGCAGACCCGAGTAATTTGTTGCGAGCCAAGAAGCCCGCTATGGAATCAGCGTTTCAGTCATCCGGTGAGACAAAACCAGTTCACATCCACCCGACTGACCCCAACGCTGCTCCGACTCACATCTCCACAACACTCGACCCCAAATAGGAAGAAGCGCTCATCCAGTTCCTCCGTGAGAACTGGGACATCTTTGCATGGAAACCTTTTGACATGCCAGGTGTACCCAGGGGGCTGGCTGAGCATCGTCTGCGAGTCGATTCAAAGGCAAAACTTGTCAAGGAACATCTACGATGGTCCGCCATCCAGAAAAGGAAGGCTATTGGCGAAGAGGTGGCTCGGCTCTTAGCAGCAGAGTTTATCCGAGAGACTTACCACTCCGAGTGGCTCGCCAATGTTGTCATGGTCCCCAAAACGGACAAATCACTTCGCATGTGCATTGACTTTAAACATATCAATCGGGCCTGCCCGAAAGATCATTTTCCTCTTCCCCGCATCGATCAAATAGTCGACTCGACTGCGGGATGTGAGCGACTGTCTTTCTTAGACGCCTATTCTGGGTACCATCAAATCCATCTGTATGGACCCGACGAGATCAAGACAGCTTTCACCACCCCATTTGGGTGCTTCTGTTATGTCACCATGCCATTCGGCCTCAAGAATGCCGGAGCCACGTTCATGAGGATGATTCAGAGGTGTTTGCTCACTCAAATCAGTCGGAATGTGGAAGCATACATGGATGACATTGTGGTCAAGTCACGGAAAGGTTCCGACCTGCTGACTGACCTTGACGAAACATTTGCCAACCTCAGGAGGTATGATATCAAGCTTAATCCATCCAAGTGCACATTCGGAGTTCCTGGCGGAAAGTTACTCGGTTTTCTCGTTTCTGAACGGGGAATCGATGCAAACCCAGAGAAAGTGGGCACTATACTCCGAATGAAACGACCTGTGCGTGTGCACGATGTTCAGAAGCTTACTGGTTGCTTGGCCGCTTTAAGTCGATTCATCTCTCGTCTCGGTGAGAAGGCATTGCCTCTTTACCGACTGATGAAGAAGTCAGACAAGTTCGAGTGGACTCCTGAAGCTGACACAACATTTGCAGAGTTAAAAACCCCGCTTTCCACCCAGCCGGTGCTTGCTGCCCCGATCAACAAAGAGCCTTTGCTGCTTTACATTGCAGCCACAGGACAAGTCGTCAGTACAGTACTTACGATCGAGCGGGAAGAAGAAGGGAAAACCTTCAAAGTTCAGCGCCCAGTATACTATATTTCCGAAGTCCTGACCCCATCAAAGCAACGATACCCTCATTATCAGAAGCTTGTATATGGGATTTATATGACCACGAAGAAAGTTGCTCACTACTTCTCTGACCATACCATCACAGTCGTCAGCGATGCCCCCTTATCAGAGATTCTGCACAACAAAGATGCAACTGGTCGAGTGGCAAAATGGGCGATTGAACTCCTTCCCCTTGATATCAGATTTGAGGCAAAGAAAACTATCAAGTCCCAAGCAATAGCAGATTTCCTCGCCGAGTGGACTGAACAGCAGTTACTGACTCAAGTTCACTCGGAGCACTGGACTATGTTCTTTGATGGCTCTAAAATGCTGAATGGTTCCGGTGCCGGGGTAGTGTTGGTTTCCCCCCGAGGAGATAAGCTCAGATACGTACTCCAGATTCACTTTGACTCCTCCAACAACGAAGCAGAATACGAAGCACTTTTGTATGGGTTGCGTATGGCCATTTCACTCGGCGTCCGTCGCCTCATGGTCTACGGTGACTCAGATTTGGTGGTTAACCAAGTGATGAAGGAGTGGGACGTCAGAAGCCTATCTATGACTGGTTACTGCAACGCAGTAAGAAAGCTCGAGAAGAAGTTCGAGGGGTTAGAGCTTCATCACGTACCCCGACTAAAAAATCAAGCAGCTGATGACTTGGCGAAGATAGGTTCCAAAAGAGAAGCCATTCCTAGTGGCGTGTTTTTGGAACATGTCCACGTACCGTCGAATCAAGAGGATCCTTTCACCGAAGAAGCCCCGCAGCCAAAAAGTGCCATGGATCCGACTAAAGTTGAGGTCCCATCTGTGGTTGACTTAATCATGGAAGTTTTGGTTATCACTCCCGACTGGACAGTGCCTTACATTGCGTATATCTTAAGGAAAGAGCTCCCAGAGAATGAAGAAGAGGCTCAGCAGATTGTCCGTCGATCCAAGGCCTTTACTGTCATGAGGGGACAGTTGTACAGAGAAAGCGCGATTGGAGTCAACCAGAAATGCACAACATCGGAAGAGGGTCGAATGATTCTCAACGACATCCACTCGGGGACCTGTGGCCATCATGTGTCCTCTAGGACCATCGTGGCTAAAGCATACCGAGTAGGCTTTTACTGGCCCAGAGCAAATGAAATGGCAAAAGAGATAGTCGACAAGTGTGAAGGATGTCAGTTCTACTCCAATATGTCACACAAGCCCGCCTCAGCCTTGAAGACCATTCCAATCGTCTGGCCTTTTGTTGTTTGGGGGTTAGATATGGTTGGACCATTGAGAACTGGCAGGAGCGGCTTCACCCATGTACTGTTGGCAGTCGACAAGTTCACCAAGTGGATCGAAGCCAAGCCCATTAAAAATCTTGATGCTGGCACTGCCATCAGCTTCATCAGAGAATTGATATTCAGATATGGAGTTCCGCATAGCATCATCACTGATAATGGGTCAAACTTCGATTCCGATCAGTTCAAAGCCTTCTGCGCTTCTCAAGGCACTCGAGTCGACTACGCTTCAGTCGCCCACCCCCAGTCGAATGGACGAGCAGAAAGAGCAAACGACCTAATTCTCAAGGGACTGAAACCCCAGTTGATGCGTGACCTCAAGCACGCAGCAGGCGCGTGGGTCGACGAACTTCCATCAGTTCTTTGGGGATTGAGGACTACTCCAAATCGGTCGACTGGGAGAACTCCGTTCTTTGTGGTCTACGGAGCTGAAGAGGTTCTGCCAAGTGACATGCTTCACAATGCACCGCGAGTCGAGCTCTACTCTGAAGTCGAAGCAGAACAAGCCCGGCAGGACGCAGTCAACCTTCTGGAAGAAGAAAGAGAGATGGCCATGATCCGGTCGACCATCTATCAACAAGACTTGCGCCGATTCTACGCCAGAAATGTGAAGAGCCGAGCCTTCCAGGAAGGAGACTTGGTCCTCCGAGTGGACCAACAGAAGCCGCACAAACTCGCCCCTACTTGGGAAGGCCCCTTCATTGTTACCAAAGTTCTTCACAATGGAGCATACCGTCTTTACAACGTCAATCGCCAGATTGACGAGCCACGAGCTTGGAATGCGGATCTGCTCTGCCCCTTTTATACTTAAGTATTCACTCGGATGAGTTGTAATAAAAGTACTTCTGTAGTTTATTTATCAAAGACAAAAGTTTTATAATTTTCCCAGTGATTGTTGTTACTTTTGTTCACACAAATCAGTCCCCCAGTGGGTGGCTTAGCTGCGAATCCGTTTCGCCTAAGTTTATAAAAAAATCCTTACCGAGTGGTGAGCCAGCCTCCCGCTCGGAGGCTTAGCTGCGAATCCGTTTCGCCTAAGTTTAAACAAAATCCTACCAAGTGGTAAGTCAGCCTTCCACTCGGAGGCTTAGCTGCGAATCCGTTTCGCCTAAGTTAAGACAAAATCCTACCGAGTGGTAAGCCAGCCTTCCACTTGGAGGCTTAGCTGTAGTCCAAGTACTCGCCTAAGTTTAAACCAAATCCTGCCGGGTGGTGAGCCAGCCTCCCACTCGGGGGCTTAGATGCAACCTAGTGTTCACCTAAGTATAAAATACAATGTGCGCTCCGCAAGGAGGATGAAGCGCAGGTCGACTGCTGCCTTCTCCTTCCGAGCTACGCCACAAATACAACATGTGCTCCGCAAGGAGGATGAAGCGCAGGTCGACTGCTGCCTTCTCCTTCCGAGCTACGCCACAAATACAACGTGCGCTCCGCAAGGAGGATGAGGCGCAGGTCGACTCCTGCCTTCTCCTTCCGAGCTACGCCACAAATACAACATGCGCTCCGCAAGGAGGACGAAGCGCAGGTCGACTGCTATCTTCTCCTTCGGAGGTACACCACGAAAATCCTACCGAGTGGTGAGCAAACCTCCCACTCGGGGGCTTAGCTGCAGCCCAGTGCTCACCTAAGTTTTTGAAAATCCTACCGAGTGGTGAGCAAACCTCCCACTCGGGGGCTTAGCTGCAGCCCAGTGCTCGCCTAAGTTTTTGAAAATCCTACCGAGTGGAGAGCAAACCTCCCACTCGGGGGCTTAGCTGCAGCCCAGTGCTCGCCTAAGCATGACGAGTACAAGTCGATTGCAATTTGTGCTTCGTCCCTACCTGCAAAAGAGCATCACAAACACTAGTATATATTCCGAGCAAAGGACGATGATCATTCGAAGGCAGAAGCAAACATATTCAACGGCAAAACCAAGTTCAGATAACGTCTTACGGATCCAGAAGTGCTCAGGCACCAAGCCTGTTAAAGTTTATCGGTTACAAAAACCACTCGGCATTCCTAGGCAAATTTAAAGCATCAAGCATAGAAGTTTTTTACTCCTCCTGTGGAGGACTGGAAGGCGCACCGAACTCGTCCAGGTCGATTCCATCTGCGATCCGAGTGGCAGCAGCAATGAAGGTCTCCATGAAAGATCGGAAGTCGTGCTTCTTGGTATTGGCCACTTTGAGAGACGCCAGCTTGTCCTCTCGCGCGTACTTGCAGTGAACACGGACCAGAGACAGACCAACGTCGGCACCACACCTGGCAGAAGATTTTTTTCCATTCTTGCACTCGACTTGGAATTTCGTTCAGTCGAGTCATCAGAGACTCGAGATCGTTCTGAAGTGTTTCTCCTGGCCAAAGTGTTGTGTCGATGCGGGATGTTGCAACCTTCAGCCTCGCAAGATAGTCGACCACAACAGCAACGCGAGACTCGAGACGGAGCACGTTCATGGCGGCTTCATCCTTCACAGGAGAGTTGATGGGATCTAAGCCAGTCTCCACTCGACTAGTCTCCTCTTCAAAGTTTTGGCAGAATTCTGTGGATACGATCCAAGGATAAGCTAACTTTCACACAATAAGTCAGTGTTTACCAGTCGGATATAAGGGGTTACCTTCGAGCATGAGGAATAACTTCTTGGCGAGCCCTCCCAGATAAGCTTCTAAGTCGTTCTTCTTTCCCACCAGTTCGCTAGCCTTGTCACTCAGGACCATCTTGTCATTCTTCAGTCGAGTGACCTCCTTGTTGGCCACATCGAGAGCAGCTTTCAAATTGGTATTCTCCTCTTCAAGTTTGCTGATTGAAGCCAACTTTTCTTCTGCGAGTTTCATCTTGTCCGAAGCCGCTTTCTGCGCCTCAGCGAGGTCAAGGTCCTTCTTCTTCAGAGCATCCCTTAGTTTATCTATGAAATGACAGTGAGGTCAGACTCAGGAATGGAAAACAAACAAGAGCAGTCGTCAAGGTTCTCACCAAACATACCTTTTGCCTCCTCCTTCGCCTCCGTGAATTTCTCCTGGACAAGCTTCAGATCAAGTCCGAGCTGGATATGCTTGTTCTCCAACTCAGTATAACGAGCCACAAGCTCGCAAGATTTCTATGAAAAATCAGTCGACAGACATCAAAGACAGGTCATTTTCCGAGTGACTAAGAGAAAAATCGTAGCATTTCTAAGACTGCAGCCGAACCAAAAATTTCGACTATAGTCTCGGGGACTACACCCAGTGGGTGCACTCAGCGTGCCCCCACTGGTTCTACCGGCTCGAATCGATCAGTCGACCGAAAGTAGCTAACTGCCAACAGTTAGACACACAAAAAAGAGCAAAGTATTCTTCAGACCATAGCCGACTACCAGCAGTCGACCACGGTCTCGGGGACTACACCCAGTGGGTGCACTCAGTGTGCCCCCACTAGTTTCATGATGCCATTCGACTAGATCGAGTGAAGAAAGTAAAAAAATTCAAGACATAAAGACTACAGTCGACTGCCAGCAGTCCACCGTAGTCTCGGGGACTACACACAGCGGGTGCACTCAGCGTGCCCCCACTAATCCAGACTTTTCAATCGACACACCCAGTGGGTGTATGACAAGTATTAACATGTTCAGAAAGAAAAATTGTCAGGTATCATATCCTAACAGAACAGGCGGTGGTCAACTAACCCAGACATTGCTCTGGAGAGCTGAACTTGCATCATAAGCTGCTTGGCTGGCGTCTCGGATCGCCTTCACCTGCTCCATCATGACCCCCGCCTGGCGTATGGCTTCCTTGGCAGAACCTGCTTGGTCCTCCGGGACGTGGTGTGTGGAGAAGAGGGAAGGTGGATCAGCACTCGACGACGAAGGGCGGACACTCGTCAACGGCACCGCAAAGGACACGGTAGCCCGAGCAACGTTGCCCCCCTCCGGAACCAATGTCTCAGGCGCTGACGCAACCTGAGCAATCTGGCCAGCAGACGCTTTCCTATTCTTCCTTTGCCTCAGTGGCTCCTCATCGTCGTCGTCGGGGAGATCAATGATAATGCTAGGTGGAGCTACAGAAAAGGTTCAAAGTTAAAAATGAAGATCCGATCGACCGAAAGTGAAACTGCACAGATCATACCAGGATTGGAAGTGGCAGCATCCTCCATTTCTTGATCGTCATGCCTGGCTGAGGTCTCAGAAGTAGCAGCTCTGCGATTTTCAGAAATCAGTGAGTCAGCAATCGAGTCGACCAAGAATATATCCATGTTGAAAGAGAAAACATGAGTTATGCCGTTACCCAGAAACAGTCGGAATCTCCATCCTCATCTTTGGTAGAGCCTTCGCTGGTTTCGTCGGTGCCGCTCGAGGTTGCTTCGACGCTTTCTCAGTCGGCGCCAGAGAAGTCGTCCGAGGGCGTTTGGTCGACTGCCCAGCAGGCACGACTCGCTTGCCTCGCTTGACCGCAGGATCATGGGCGAGCTTGGACCGTCTTTCAGTACGAGGAGGCTCGACTGCCTCCTCCTCTTCCTCCTCCTCTTCCTCATCAGAGCCGGCATCTTCTTCACCTTCGTCGTGGTCCAACTCCCACTCCTCCTGACTTTCACCTCCACTTCCTTCTTCTTCTTCTTCGGCATGTTCTTGCGCCCCGTTGGGCATCGAGTACATCTCGGTTGTGACCTAGAAGACAACAAACAAGATAAAGGTCAGTCGACCGAACTGCAGCAAAGCAGAATGAAGAAAACAGAATCACAAGTCAGAGAAATGTAGTCAGACCTTGTCTGGTTCATAGGACTGGTCGAGTGGCGGGATCCTCCTTGCTCCACGAGGATTATCTCTGTTCCCCGTGATGGCGGTCATCCACCTCTCCAGACTGACATCGTCGACCTCCTCCGGGTGGACCCGAGTGGTGTCTTCAGTACCAGAGTACAACCACATCGGATGGCCCCGGTACTGAAGTGGCTGAATGCGCCGTCGAAGGAAAACCTCTAGAAGATCCGTGCCCGTTACTCCGTCGCGAATGAGCTGGACCCCGCGCTCCATCAACATCCTAACCTGAGCCTTCTCCTCCGGAAGCACCTTCAGAGAAGATGGCTTGTTCACTCGGTCCATGGAGAACAGGGGGAGGCCAGTCGACTGGTCTTGGCAGTAGAACCAGGTCGACTGCCACCCTCGAACTGACTCGGGAAGGGTCATGGCTGGAAAGGCACTCTTGCTCCTCATCTGAACCCCAAGGCCCCCACACATCTGGATTACTTAGGTCCTCTCATCATTCGGGCTAGCCTTTTCCACCGTCTGAGAGCGACAAGTGAAAATGTGTTTGAAAAGGCCCCAGTGCGGCCGGCAACCCAAGAAGTTTTCACACAACGACATGAAAGCGGCGAGGTAGGCAATGGAGTTGGGTGTGAAGTGATGGAGTTGGGCACCAAAGAAGTTCAGAAACCCTCGGAAGAAAAGATTCGGCGGCAGAGAAAAACCGCGATCTACATGGGTGGCTAAGAGGACGCACTCACCGTCCTGAGGCTGCGGCTGCCACTCCTTCCCCGGAAGCCTCGCTGACCCTTGGGGGATCAGTCCTTCGTTGGCCAGGTCGTTGAGGTCCTTCTGTGTGATGGTCGAGCGGATCCAGTCTCCCTAAATCCAGCCTTGCGGCAGGCCAGACCGCGACGAAGATCCGCCCCGACTAGGCGCTCTCCCCTTCGCCTTCATCGTCGCCTTCTTCGCCCGCTCCAAAGCCGCCGTCTTTTCCTTCACCATCATCGCCGGCGAGGCGCGCAAGGAGCAGCGAGGCGGAGGTGGAAGCGAGCGCAGCGGGCGAGTTCGAGGAAGAGGGAGAGGGGATTGAGGGCGCACTGTTTGGAAAACCCCCGTCCGGCGCCTTATATGAAGTCTCTTCCGAGTGGCTGACTGGTAGGCCCGGGCGATCCTGTCAAATCCCGCAACAGTCACGCGCGCGATACGTGGCGAAAAAGGTGGCGCAGAAATCGAGGCGTCCCTGCCTTATCCCATCTGAGTACTGCGGCTTCCTCCGCCCCACGCGCTTCCCGAAATTCAGATCCCGCCAAATCCGCGAACAACAGAGCAACTTGTCAGACTGAAGATTTCCTCCGATCCGTCGCTCGGAGATCTCCAAGTATAAAAAAGTCACTCGACTAATATAAAGAATGGATCAAGGCGACTGAAAAAGAAGTTGGTGCCGTCACCTAAGGTCACTGATCCAGAACAAGACATACTCATATCACAAAAAGAGGGGTCGAAGAATTCTCAACTCCTTCCTCACTCAAACCTCGATCCATTCGGGGGCTAATGATGAAGCCATGTACCTAGGGTAGGGTCACGGACCTGTCCAAAGTACCCTACCCAAGGACATCTCTAGAAGAAACTACCTTTCAGTCGACCTGGAAGGATTCCACTCGACGGACTCGAAGACAGTCGACCATGAAGACTCACTCGACCGCCATAAGATCTAAGGTCACTCTACAGCCAAACGGTCTGTTATTAAGTAGTCTTTATGGCCATGATATCACTTTATGTAAGGCGTTATCAGTAACGTCTGGCCTTTATGTACATTGAACTCTCTGCTACGTGGGCTGGCTGGGGTCCTGGCGCACTCTATATAAGCCACCCCCCTCCACAGGCAGAAGGGTTCGCACCCCTGTAACTCTCACGCATATAATCCAGTCGACCGCCTCCGGGCACCGAGACGTAGGGCTGCTACTTCCTCCGAGAAGGGCTTGAACTCGTAAAACACTTGCGTGAACAACTACTCCATAGCTAGGATCTTGCCTCTCCTTTAGTACCCCCTACACTACTGTCAGACTTAGTACCATGACATTGAGCACGAAACCACACCCACCCTCCCTGCGCACGCACTCCGGCTACTCCCCGCTGCTCCACCTCCACTAGTACCCCTCGCCCGGCCCTCGCCTCCTTGCAGAAAAATCCCTCCCCTCTCTCCCTCCTCCTCAGGAGCATCTCCGTTGATCTGCCCTTGCTTCTCCCCTCTGCGGTCGTTGATGATGACGAACCCCCAGCAGCCATGAGATGTGAGCGCGAGGGGGATAACATGGGATGAACTCACCCAGGTTGTCGAAGCGAAGCAGGATCTCGCTCTCGGGGTGGTCGTCGCTGCCTCGCGCCGAACCACCAGCTCCACCCTCTCCCCCATTCGCCGCTACCTTCTCCTCCTTGTACGGCACGTGCGTGCCGCCCTCGCCCCGGCGAACTACTACGGGGTCCTTCGCCGGGCCATCGCCGCACTCGTTGAATTGAACTCGCCACCGGCCCACTCGCCGCCCGCGCTCGCGGCGAAGCTAGGGATTTCGTGCGTGATTTGGCTCCTCGGCCGGAGAGAGTGTGAGGTGGTGAAAGGGGAAACGGCAGGATAGATAAGCGACGCTTCTCCCAAAATTTTGGAACAATCTCAACAAAACCCACCGCCCACCTGGTCGGTCCACCAGGCCACATGTCTATGCAGGACGCGCGAGATGGACGGTCGTGGTACGTGCCGCTGCATCGCGTCTCATAGCGCGCGCGCACCGGACATCGATTGGGTAACTTTTATGTTGTCGATATGTCGTTTTTTTATCAGAGTGTTAACAATGGATGTGTGCATTCTAACTATGCAGAGGCTGGGTGTTACCCATCATAATTTGTATCCATTAATGCTACATTTTAGGTCAATAAAAATCGCCTTTTATCAAACAATAAATATGTTCGCATACCAATGGGATGAAAAGGATAATAAACAAAGAGGAAAGAAATATCTCGGAGCAATTACTATCTTTTGGAGTATTTGAAGGAATTATTTGTGACCACATGTGCTTGGACCACTGCCCCCAATCTCCCAGCCCAACTGTCAGGAAGCAATTATCAAGAACATCCAAGCCCCAACCCCCATTCGTCAGAGCCAAGCATCCAAATCAATTTCTCCACATCAGATTCAGATGGATTGATAGTTTGATACTCCCAACTATTCTTGTTTCCTTCCTGACCCAATGGCCGCTATCGACTTACGCTTCCATCTCCATCCTGCCGCCTTCTCCTCTGTCCATCCGTCCAATTCAAGCACCAAACCGCACCGCCATTGCCCACCTCAGAGGATCCATGCTGCAGGAAGAAGGTGCCTTCTCAGGGCAAAGTCTTCAAACGGGCACCCGCAGATCGGGGCCTCCTTCAGCGATGGTACTCGGACGTGCACCTAGCACGGCTGTCTGAACTCGCTGCAGCTTGTACAAGAATATTGTACCGAGAAGTGGTTGTTGCAGGGGTGCTAGATGCTAAGCCGTCTGGAGCTGGAGGCCCGGCGTCGGAGCAGGGAGGGGGGGACACCGTCAGTATCACAGTCGTCGGAGCCTCCGGTGATCTTGCCAAGAAGAAGATCTTCCCGGCGCTCTTCGCCTTGTTCTACGAGGACTGGCTCCCCGAGGTTTCAGTTAACTTTTCGTGGTTCTTCAGTTTGGGCTTTGGAGATGCTAGTCATTTGTTTTAGTTAACCTCTGTCAATGCAGCATTTTACAATCTTTGGTTATGCTCGTAGCAAAATGAGCGATGAAGAGCTCAGGAACATGATTAGCATGACCCTAACCTGTCGGATTGATCAGAGGTACTTACAAATCTTCATGCTTGGTCCCTCTCACTAAGCCGTCCGTGTTGGTTTTACCTGTAATTACCTGAGAGTGCCCTTGCACTGGGTGTCAACCAGCTTTAGATATCTGATTTATGAGCCAAATTTGGCAACGAAATGTGCACCGTGTAGTACAATGGCATGGCACAATGTATCCTGAAATATTTGTTTGATTTTGCACTAGGTCAACTCAATTTATGCTGTCCATTGACGTAGAGATCCATATGTATTTTGAATCTCTGGGCACATATTCAGAATGTAACACATGATGTTCGAATGGCGAAATAGGGCGAACTGCAGTGAGAAGATGGATAAATTTCTCAAGAGATGCTTCTATCAGTCCGGACAGTACAACTCAGAGGAAGGATTTCGCGAATTGGATAGAAAGCTTACAGAAAAAGAGGTAACCCCGAATTCACAGTACATGTTTTTCTAGCCTTTTAGTATGAGATACCAGGTATTTATTCCCAAAGAAAAAGAGATACCGAGCAATTGCACTGCAGAATTCATGGCAAATGTTGCGTAGAAAAAGGAGTTGAGGCCAAATGTTTGTCATCAATCAGGCTGGGAAGCTACCAAACAGGCTGTTCTACTTGTCTATTCCACCAAATATATTCGTGGACGTGGTGAGATCTGCCAGCCGCACCGCTTCACTGCCGAGTGGGAGTGGCTGGACGAGGTTTATAGTGGAGAAGCCATTCGGCCGCGATTCTGAGTCCTCGGGGGAGCTTACTCGATCCCTGAAGATGTATTTAGAGGAGGAGCAAATCTTCAGGTAACATATAAATGCAGAGTGTTTTCAGAGACTCACCCTATTTCTTAGGATTTGACAGCGGAATGTGACAGGATTGACCATTATCTGGGCAAGGAGCTGGTGGAAAACCTGTCGGTCCTCCGTTTCTCCAACCTCGTGTTCCAGCCACTGTGGTCGAGGGACTACATTCGGAATGTGCAGCTCATATTCTCTGAAGACTTCGGCACCGAGGGTCGAGGCGGGTCTGCGCTACCCCGGCGCCCAGCCGGATCTGATAAGAATGTTCATTCATTGGCCAATGGGTAGGTTCATCAGGTAGATGACGGTTTCTTTGTTGGGTTGCATTGCAGCTACTTCGACAACTACGGGATCGTCCGGGACATCATGCAGAACCACTTGCTGCAGATACTGGCCCTGTTCGCCATGGAGACTCCCGTCAGTCTCGCCGCCGAGGACATTCGCAACGAGAAGGTAGCAAAATAATAAGCACGGTTGACCAATTAAACGTACAGCCTGGATAAAAAATTGTCTGTTATGCTTCTTCAGGTGAAAGTGTTGCGATCGATGAGGAAGCTGAAGCTGGAGGACGTGGTGGTGGGGCAGTACAAGGGCCACACGCGGGGCGGGAAGTCGTTCCCGGCCTACGTGGACGACCCGACGGTGCCCAACGACAGCGTGACACCGACCTTCGCGGCGGCGGCGCTCTTCATCGACAACGCGCGGTGGGACGGGGTGCCGTTCCTGATGAAGGCCGGCAAGGCGCTTCACACCCGGCGCGCGGAGATCAGGGTGCAGTTCCGGCGCGTGCCCGGGAACCTCTACCGGGGGAACGTCGGCACGGACCTGGACATGGCCACCAACGAGCTGGTGCTCCGGGTGCAGCCCGACGAGGCCATCTACCTCAAGATCAACAACAAGGTGCCCGGGCTCGGGATGAGGCTCGACAGCAGCAACCTCAACCTCTTCTACTCCGAGCGGTACCAGCGGGAGATACCGGACGCGTACGAGCGGCTCCTCCTGGACGCCATGGAGGGGGAGCGCCGGCTCTTCATCCGGAGCGACGAGCTCGACGCGGCATGGGCCATCTTCACGCCCGTGCTCAGGGAGCTGGAGGAGAAGAGGGTGGCGCCGGAGCTCTACCCGTACGGCAGCCGGGGCCCCGTCGGCGCGCACTACCTCGCCGCCAACTACAACGTCAGGTGGGGGGACATCAGCAGCGACGGATCCTTCTAGCAAGCTCTACCTATCTGCTAAGGCGCCGGTTAGCTTGATTACGAGTTTACGACTGCCATCAAGTGACAGCCAATCTTACTCAGACTCAATCAATCTGTGACGAACATGAGAAGCTCATATATATTGCAATTGTTTTGTCTTCTGCCTAATCGTACTTGCATTTTCCTTACTTTTGCAAGCTGAAAATCTGCCACACACTACAGCAAAATCAAATAAAGCCAGATATGGAAAATACTCGAGGTCAGTTTAACCTCAGCTTATACTATAACAAAAAAACCTTTTACATAGCTGCCCGGAATAGCCAGCTTTTGCGCGCCGAGAAGCGCTGGCTCCAGCAGCCGCTGCAAAAAATTGCGCGCACGCCGCTCCAGCAGACGCGCTAAACTACAACGCGCGCGAGCAGCCGACGCTTGCCATATGTTTATTTTGGAGACAATATGATGATATTTTAGACATCAAAATAAGACATAGCATAGTTTAAAATCATCCAGACAAGTTCATGACATAAAAGTTCAAAATCACTGCAAGACCGGTGCTTAGAGGAGCACCGACGGAGTCAGGCGAAGCTAAAGCTCCACGCGCTAGGGTTTGCGCCGCCGCCGCCGGCGGCGGAGGGGTCGCGGGTGTAGGAAGGGGTGAGGGGGATGTCGGTGCGACCGTCCATCGAATGAATTCGCCGGCGGCGGCACGGGCGGGACGAAAGCGGCACGGCGGAGAGGGTGTGGCGTGGGCGCTCGAGTGTGCAGCGTCCGGAAGCGGGCGGACAAAATAAGCAGCGCGCGATGCCATTTCACCCGCGCGTTGAACTACTTATGCCGCGCGCGCGTTTTTGCGCCTTCGCTGAAGCGCCCAGAGCAGCTGCGCGCATGTAAAAATCTGTATTTTTCCAGTGCGGCATTTATACCACGCAGCCGTTGGAGATGCTCTAAGGCTGGCCATAGTGAGGGTAACATAACCTATAACATGCACTTGAGACTAGCAAACATGCTTATGTGGCACATAATTAAAAAGGAGAGAGAGGGTTAGAGTAAAATAGGTAGATACCATATCATGTTAAATGCTATGCTACTTTGTGTCATGCATGCCAATAAATATGTACTTTATGTTACTATGCACTATGAAGATAGTATCATACACTAGTATCATATGCATGATATATGTTACTCCCCACTATGACCAGCCTAAGTCGGGTGTTGCACGGCTTTACACCTTTGACTAGCTTACCTTATACTAGTACGGTGTAAGTCGAGATCCGATTCACAGTTCCCGAAAAAAGAAAAAAGAGATCCTATTCACAGGCACTCGACCTACCTATAACCCGAGATCAAAACAGTTGCTCTCACTGACATAAAGTGACATGACGGCCGGCTGACGCTAATGGAGGTGTCACGGGCACCTTGGTCAGCCAGACGTACCACTCAGGTTAATTTTCCAACCTGGGGCGATCGCGCGCAGTCATGTGTCACATGTAAGCCGAGTACCTTAGGGCACTCATGGTGCACCGGCCAAAAGTTTGGGCCGATCGCACCCTAGCAGCAGGATGCCACTTGTTTTGGCCGTTTGATCTAGCGAAAAAAAAATGATTCGTCTCCGATCTTCTTCCTATTCGTGCATCTCACGCTCGTGCAGATCCCCGCATCTCCGCCGTCTTGCGCAGCTCCCCTCCGGTGCCTCATCTTCCCTCCGGTGGCCTTCCTCGTTGCCGATCCGCACCCTCGCCGGCAGTCCTCGTCGTTGGTTCCCACTCTTGCCGTTCCTTCTTGTCGCTGCCTCGACCCATGCAATAGTTGCACCTGCGGTTACAGCTCTCATCGGCCCCGGTTGTAGCTCCGTCGCCGCCCCTCGCCGTTGATGCTCACTGAACGGAATTGCGTCGACGACTCCCACCACCCAATCACGCCATTGAACGGATGTAGCAAAAAACTTATCCGGTCATAGCAAAACCTGACAAACGGTTGCAGCAAAAACACCGTCGCCGTCCTCGCTAGGTCGCAGCTCCTTCTTGATGGATGTAGCAAAAAAGTTCGCCGGTAGTAGCAACCACCAAATACGGTTGCAGCAAAAACGCCCTCGCCGCCGTCGCGAGGTCGCATCTTCTGCTTGATGGATGTAGCAAAACACTGCGCCGGTCGTAGCAAAACAAGACTACGGTTGCAGCATCATTTTTTATTGGAAGCACAGGATTGCGCGAACGCCGGCTACCAGTAAACATTGAATGAATGTAGCAAAACACATCGTCGTAGTAGCTAAAAACAACAACGGTTGCCAAATTGAAGCTTTTTTCTTGCCGGTTGAAACTTTTTTCACAGTTCAAAGTTTTTCTTCCACACCCATTTGAAGCTTTTTCATGCTTGAAGCATACTCCTTTGCCGGTTGAAGCTTTTTTGCATCTGCCGTCGCCGGCCACAAGTTCGCCGTCGTTGGTTGCAGCACGTCACTCTGAGAGTAGTAGCTGTTTTTGTTGCCGGTCGTAGCTTTTCGCAATGTGGGTTGCAACTTTCCTCATCTCCCGGTTGCAGCTCTTTGTTGTCATGGGCCACAAACCTACACGCCGAAGATTGTAGCAAATAGCGACACCGGTTGTAGCAAAAAAATGACCTAGTTGTAGCAAAAATCAGCTGTGTTTCCAACTCGCTTATTGGTTGCAACAAAAAACAACAATGGTTCCAGCTCTGGATTTGACCAGTTGAAGCAAAACAAAATGCTAGTTCCAGCATCGTTATCCGCTCGCTGGCATCGCAACCTTTACCATGGTCATCCATGGAGACTCGTCGGCACAGCTTGGCATGGCGCCCCTGGCACGGTCCCAGCATCTCCGTTGCGGTGCCCCCGGCACGGTCCAAGCACCTCCGTTGTGGGAGAGTTTGTGCGTCGTGGTGAGGAGATTGAAAAAAAATCACGCGATGGAGCCACTTGCAGGAGCGCTTCTGGAGGTAGGAGGTGATGCACTGTAGCAAATGAGTGGACCACGTTTGTTCCGGAGGAGATAAGATAGGAGGGGTGGTGGGCCTAAAAAAATCCCTTGAATCGCGTCTCCCTGGTCGTTCGATCCAGTTGGATCGCGTGGCCCGCGCGCGACCGGCGGAAGACTCGGCCGGTGCGCCGGGTGTAAACATTTTCCATGGTGTATACGTAAGCCGAGAGCCTCGTCGACTTCTTGGCTTGTAGGTAAGCCGAGTCTACCATGTCTGGAGCTCCTAGGTGTAGTCACGTGTCTGTTGGAAGCTGAGTGCTGTTTGGTAAGTACTCCCTCTGTTCCTAAATATAAGTCTTTCTATAGATTTCAATGCGGACTACATACGGAGCAAAATAAATGAAACTACACTCTAAAATATGTCTATATACATCCATATGTAATCCTTGTTAAATTTTTTAAAAAGACTTATATTTAGAAACGAAGGAAATACACAGCATGTATGTAAGTTGAGATCTGTGATTAATACATGGTGAACACGTAAGTGAGTGCTTTACTAAATACACTCGGCTTATAGACAAACCGGGTAGTGCCATTTGGTCCTGAAAGCTCCTAGGGCCTGCCACGTGGTATGAAAGCCAAGTGTTTCCGAAGTGCACTCGGTGTATAGGTTGTAAGCCGAGGTGTTGTACTCGGCTTAAAGCCCATATTGCATTTTTTTGGTTGCTTGTTCGAACAACCCCGCAATTCAAAAAACAAAATATATACAGCTATATCCAACAGGTCCAGCAAGTTCACAACTATATATATAGGACTGTACAATCATATGAAACCAAGTAGTCATACATAGGATGAAAGATGCAATATATAGTTCCTAAGCATATATATATTTCCAATTTCACAACCATATATAGTTTCAAGTTCACACATGCATACATCTCCACCAAGTTCACAACCAAAAGCATGCATACATATCCAACAAGTTCCAAGTCAACAACCAAGTCAACTTAGGACGATATATGCAATGTGCTCAACCGCTGAGAATATAACATGCACGCCCACCGTCGACGACATCAACGATGCAAACCTACAAGTTCATTACCACAAGCATGAGTTTTCAAGTTGAAAATGCAAAGGATCGATAAGGCTCAAAGTCTAAGAAGTATGAAATAGAAGCACCATTAATTGTGTGCTCTATCATCTCTAATGAACAAACACACCATACATCGATAAGGCAAGATTATGAGTTCGCAAGTTCAAAGTGGGGCTAGATCAAGGTTTTTGACATTCTCGTGGGTTTAAGACACATGTTTACAAGTCAAGAAAAACAAGCATCAAGAAGGCACAAGCATAAGCTGTAAGTTGATGAGCCAAAGCATCGATAAATACATGGTGGTCATTGTTGCGCCGAGGGCAAAGCACCGCGAGCCATACTAGGTGTCATTGGGCTTGTTTGCCCAGCTGTAGATCCACCTATTGGCATGTTGTTGGATCCATCTGACTGAGAGATCTTTAAGCATGAGACGGTAAGCATATGTGATGGTAAGATGCATGATTGAAAAGTTGAAAGACTTACAAAGCCGAAATTAGGAAGAGGAGGAAGATCGTGCGAAGTCGTGCCAGGCGTACCCATGCTCTACAAATTATTTTTGAGCAAGTGAGGTTACATGATATTGCATAGTTCAATGGAAATAAGTATTTTGGTTGGGTATTAAATGATGTAACAAGTGACACGAATGACTTACCCCCATGTAGAAATCAAAGACTGCAAACCTTGCCTCGAGGGCTGACTGATGTCTAACCATGAATTCCTTTTGTTGAAGCAACATTTGCTCCATTTCCATCCCTTTTGCATGAGTCGCCTCCCGCAATCTGGCCTCTTCTTCCCACTTTTTGGTTTCTTCATCCAGGTCGACCTACATTATGGCATCGCAAGAAGTTCATCATTGTTGCAATTCAAACAAGCAATCCCATGGAAGATCAATGAAGAAGAACATACCAGGACTTGATGGATCATCTGCAGCACACACAAATTCCATTGTTACTTTACATGACTTGATTTTCATCGACATTTGCTTTGCATGTATATGTTACGCTAGATTATTGTACACTGCCAGAGGCATTCATTCGTAGTCATCATGTTTATGATTTTTGAGTTATGAGTAAATATATGTGTGATGTTTTCCACATTGTGTCCCTACTAGTGAGGAACTAAAAAAAATCCAAAGTGCCGAAAGGAAAAAAGAGAGAGAATAAAAAAGAGGGGGACATACTACTATCATTTATACACACTTGTGCTTCAAAATGGCACCACACACTTCATATAGAGAGTTTTGCATATGCTCCATGATTATACTAGTGTGATTTTTATGTTATGGAACTTGGATTGTATATTTCAATTATAAGCTTCCTCAAAATGTTCCAGGTCTTCGAGAGCAAGCAAGTTGGATGGACACTGACAATGACATGTACCTAGGGTAGGGTCATAGGCCCAACCTATACGCCCTACCCAAGGACACTGCCCTAGGCTCAAAGACATTCAAAGCACAAGAAGAGAAACCGACTGAGTTCACCTAGGAGTGCGATCCACTCGACCTTCAACCTCACTCGGATACCCCAATTCCATTCGACCAATATAAAGTCACTCGACGATACAAGAAATCACTCGGAGTAGAGAAGACCTAACGTCACTTAGGATGGCAACGGTCAGGCATTCACTCTGTAGTCTTAAAGATCATTTATACCTTTTTATTACTGGCGTTATCGGTAATGCTCTGTCTTAATGTACATTGAACCCCTTGTAACATGGGCTGGCTGGAGTCCTGGTGCACTCTATATAAGCCACCCCCCTCCACTAGCACAAGGGTTCGCACTCCCTGTAACTTTCACGCATAATCCAGTCGACCAAGCCTCCGGGCACCGCAACGTAGGGCTATTACTTCCTCCGAGAAGGGCCTGAACTCGTAAATCTTGCATGCACAATTCACCGTAGCTAGGATCTTGCCTCCTCCTACGTACCCCATATTCTACTGTCAGACTTACTCCCACGACAGTTGGCGCCCACCGTGGGGCAGGTGTCTTAGTGACTTCCGGTGAGGTTGCAATTTTCCCGATCTCCGTCATCATGGTTTCCGACGGCGGTTTAGCTGAGGGCCACGAGATCCGTCTCGGCGCGCTCATTTTCATCGCTGACGACTCCTCCTGGCTCCAGGAGGCCCCCTCGACGTCGAGATGCTCCCCGTCAGTGGGACGACACAATTTTGCGCATGTGTCTGCGACGTCCTTCTGCGGAAGCTATCGACTCAGTATCGGTTGGCTCCCACAACGTCTTCACTCCCCGCTGCTCGTCGTTGCAAGCGATCTGGTCGATCACGGCTTCAACGGTGGGTAAGGCATGCGGTGGCTCGTCAGTCGGCCACCCCTCAAGTCATGGCAATCGAGCCCGACGAATCTCTCTAAGGGCTATTCGACCTGTCAACTGGCTCCATCGAGACCCTATCCGAGTGCGACAGCAGCGACCCTGCGGCAGAAGTCCTGATGGTCGACACGCCGCGCAACCCGCCTGGTTTCCGTCGCAGAGGCAGCGGCGATGGTCGCGGCGATCCATCACGTCTTCACGAGGAATATCGTCCTGAAGCCCTCACTTCGCAGCAGAGGGATGAGCTGCACCGTCGCAACGTGGAGGCACTCCACACTCCCATCGTCGGAGAGACCTCCGAGGCTCGGGCCTTGGAGGCTGCATGCCTGGCCACCCTGGCTGAGCGCGCGTGGCTGGAGAACCTTCAGCATCCACTCGACGAGCACGCTTGACGACAGATCCGCGAATATAGTCGACGACAGTGACAATTGTTCCCGCCTGAACCTTAGGTATAATACACTCCGATTCAGAATCTTACAGCTGCAGCCCGTATAGCAGAGTCAATTCAGCCGTCCCAGTCAGAGGCTGGAAGAGGTTTGATGCAGATCCGAGCGCTGCTCCAGGCAGCAGGAGAGCAAAACACAACCGTTTCTCAGTCTCGTAACAGGATCCATAGTAGGTCTGTGGTGGCGGACACAGTCTAGCCAACTCATAGCCCAATATCGCCTTTGCGGCGTGAGGGTCATGGGCACCGCCGAGAGTAGTACTTGGGTTGGAACCACGAGCAGTATGATCATCGGCTCGGCCATGAGGACCGCCGTCGAGTGACTACGCCCCCTCCGAGGGGCGGATCGTACGTGCCCCGGCAGTATGATGACAGGCGCCCGTATAGCAATGAGCGGAGGGTCCCAGTCGACCCAAGAGAGCCTAGGTTTGATGCGAGGTCAATCCTTGTTCAAGGTCTGGTCGACAGAAACCGAGCACACAGAGAAGGGCTGGACAGAGATCGTCCGACTGGCAGCAGAGTACATGTCTCCGGACCTGAATGCTTCAGCAGATCCATCAGAGCTGCTGAGATCCCTCCCAACTTCAGGTTAGCAACAGGAGTGAGCAAGCTCACCGGTGAGTTGAAGCCGGACGCTTGGCTGGAGGATTACCGAGTGGCTGTGCAGATTGGCGGTGGCAATGACGATGTAGCCATGAAACATCTCCCCCTGATGTTGGAGGGTTCGGCCAGAGCTTGGTTGAATCATTGGCCCCTCATAGTATATTCACTTGGGAAGAGTTGGCCCGATTGTTTGTCAGGACATTTGAGGGCACTTGCAAACGGCCTGCAGGACTGACTGAGTTGCAGCATTGTGTGTAGAAACCGAATGAAACTTTGAGGGATTACATCCAAAGGTGGACCACTTTGCATCACAAAGTGGAAAATGTGTCACAAGACCAAGCTGTTTGCGCCTTCAAGGAGGGTGTTCGGTACAGAGAGCTTAATCTGAAATTCGGTCGGATAGGAGATATGACTCTGGCTCGAATGATGGAGATAGCCACTCGGTACGCTAACAGCGAAGAAGAAGACCGACTCCATAGTGGCATGAACAAACCAGTCGCCCAGGACACTGGAGGAGGGAATTCCAGTCGGAAGCAGAAGCGCAAAGCCGAGCCCGCAGGTCCTGGAGAGGCCGCAGTTGTGACCCAAGGAAAATTCAAGGGGAAGCCTAAGGGGCCATGGATCCCCAAGAAGGTGAAAGATCAAGCGGGAAATGATGTGCTAGATTTTCCGTGTCATATACACACCTAGAAAGATGAAGAGGGAAACTTGATTTATCCCAAGCATACCACTCGACAGTGTCGACTCCTAATTCAGAGCTTCCGAGAGGGTTAGCCCAGTGAGAAGGAAAAGGAATCTGATAAGGATGAAGACAAAGAGGAGGAGGATGGTTACCCCAATGTCAATGCCACTCTGGTGATTTTTGCTGACATAGAAAGCAAAAGTCAACTGAAAGTTATCAACAGAGAAGTGAACATGGTTGCTCCGGCAACAACGACATATCTGAAGTGGTCAAAGACTCCCATTACATTCGACCAGTCTGATCACCCAACGCATGTTTCTACCCCTGGGCGGAAAGCGTTGGTGTTCGACCTAGTTGTTGGGGGCACTCGACTGACTAAGGTCTTGATCGACGGTGGCAGTGGCTTGAACATTTTGTATGCCGAGACCCTCAGAGGGATGGGCATCCCGATGTCCAAGCTCAGTGAGAGCAACATGCGATTCCACGGAGTCATTCTGGGGAAGAAGGCTGATTCACTCAGCCAGATCGCCCTTGATGTGGTTTTCGGTGATTCCAAGAATTACCGCAAGGAAAAGTTGACATTTGAAGTCGTGGACTTTCACATTGCCTATCACGCCATTTTGGGCAGACCTGCATATGCTCGTTTCATGGCTCGACCGTGTTACGTGTACCTCAAGTTAAAGATGCCTGGCCCCAGAGGTGTGATCACAGTTACTGGGAATCGGTGGAGAGCAGAAGAGTGCCTCCAGAAAGGCTCAAAGATTGCCGATGAACAGATGGCAGCAGTAGAGATGCAAGAGTACCAGAAAAATGCAGATCCGAGTGATTTGTTGCGCGCGAAGAAGCCTGCTTCAGAGTCCGCATTTCAATCGTCCGGGGAAACAAAGCAAGTTCACATTCACCCGACCGACCCCAATGGTGCTCCGACTCATATCTCAAAAATACTTGATAGCAAATAGGAAGAAGCGCTCATCCAGTTCCTCCATGAGAACTGGGACATCTTTGCACGGAAGCCGTCTGACATGCCAGGTGTACCCAGGGAATTGGCTGAGCATCGTTTGCGAGTCGAGCCGAAAAACCCGTCAAAGAGCATCTCCGTCGGTCCGCCGTGGAGAAGAGGAAAGCAATTGGCGAAGATGTGGGTCGGCTTTTGGCAGCTGAATTCATCCGTGAGATATACCACTCCGAGTGGCTCGCCAATGTAGTCATGGTCCCCAAGAAAGATGATTCACTTCGTATGTGCATCGACTTCAAGCATATCAATCGGGCATGCCCGAAAGATCATTTCCCTCTACCCCGCATTGATCAAATTGTCGACTCGTCTGCGGGATGTTAGTGTTTGTCCTTTTTGGACGCTTATTCCGGGTACCATCAGATCCGACTGTATGGACCCGATGAAATAAAAACATCTTTCATCACCCCATTCGGGTGTTTTTTCTATGTTACCATGCCTTTTGGTCTCAAGAATGCCGGCGCCACATTTATGCACATGATTCAGAAGTGCTTACTCACTCAAATCAGATGGAATGTGGAAGCATACATGGATGACATCGTGGTAAAGTCGCGTAAAGGTTCCGACCTGCTGACTGACCTCGCTGAAACCTTTGCCAACTTGAGAAGATATGATATCAAGCTTAATACGTCGAAGTGCACATTCGGAGTCTGATACGTCTCCAACGTATCTATAATTTATGAAGTATTCATGCTATTATATTATCTGTTTTGGATGTTTATGGGCTTTATTATACACTTTTATATTATTTTTGGGACTAATCTATTAACCGGAGGCCCAACCCAAATTTTTGTTTTCTTGCCTATTTCAGTGTTTCGAAGAAAAGGAATATCAAACGGAGTCCAAACGGAATGAAACCTTCAAGAGAGTTATTTTTGGAACGAAAGCAATCTAGGAGACTTGAAGTAGACGTCAGGGAAGCTTCGAGGAAGCCACGAGGCAGGGAGGCACGCCCCCACCCTCATGGGCCCCTCGTGGCTCCCCTGACCCAACTTCTTTCACCTATATATGTCCATATACCCTAAAAACATCGAGGAACACAATAGATCGGGAGTTCCACCGCCGCAAGCCTCTGTAGCCACCAAAAACCAATCGGGACCCTGTTCCGGCACCCTGCCGGAGGGGGGATCCCTCACCAGTGGCCATCTTCATCATCCCGGCGCTCTCCATCATGAGGAGGGAGTAGTTCACCCTCGGGGCTGAGGGTATGTACCAGTAGCTATGTGTTTGATGTCTCTCTCTCGTGTTCTTGAGTTGGCATGATCTTGATGTATCACGAGCTTTGCTATTATAGTTGGATCTTGTGATGTTTCTCCCCCTCTACTCTCTTGTAATGGATTGAGTTTTCCCTTTGAAGTTGTCTTGTCGGATTGAGTCTTTAAGGATTTGAGAACACTTGATGTATGTCTTGCCGTGCTTATCTGTGGTGACAATGGGATATTCACGTGATCTACTTGATGTATGTTTTGGTGATCAACTTGCGGGTTCAATGAACTTATGCGTAGGGGTTGGCACACGTTTTCATCTTGACTCTCCGGTAGATACTTTGGGGCACTCTTTGAAGTACTTTGTGTTGGTTTGAATAGATGAATCTGAGATTGTGTGATGCATATCGTATAATGATACCCACGGATACTTGAGGTGACATTGGAGTATCTAGGTGACATTAGGGTTTTGGTTGATTTGTGACTTAAGGTGTTATTCTAGTACGAACTCTATGATAGATTGAACGGAAAGAATAGCTTCATGTTATTTTACTACGGACTCTTGAATAGATCGAGCAGAAAGAATAACTTTGAGGTGGTTTCGTACCCTACCATAATCTCTTTGTTTGTTCTCTGCTATTATTGACTTTGGAGTGACTCTTTGTTGCATGTTGAGGGATAGTTATATGATCCAATTATGTTATTATTGTTGAGAGAACTTGCACTAGTGAAAGTATGAACCTTAGGCCTTGTTTCCTACCATTGCAATACCGTTTATTCTCACTTTTATCATTAGTTACCTTGCTATTTTATATTTTCAGATTACAAATACCCATATCTACCATCCATATTGCACTTGTATCACCATCTCTTCGCCGAACTAGTGCACCTATACAATTTACCATTGTATTGGGTGTGTTGGGGACATAAGAGACTCTTTGTTATTTGGTTGCAGGGTTGTTTGAGAGAGACCATCTTCATCCTACACCTCCCACGGATTGATAAACCTTAGGTCATCCACTTGAGGGAAATTTGCTACTGTCCTACAAACCTCTGCACTTGGAGGCCCAATGACGTCTACAAGGAGAAGGTTGCGTAGTAGACATCAAGCTCTTTTCTGGCGCCGTTGCCGGGGAGGTGAGTGCTTGAAGGTATATCTTTAGATCTTGCAATCGAATCTTTTTGTTTCTTGTTTTATCACTAGTTTAGTTTATAAAAGAAAACTAAAAAAATAGAATTGAGTTTGCCTCATACGCTTCATCTTTTTAATATCTTTCATGAGAATGATGGAAAGGAAAATTGTGCTCAAGTGCTAGAAGAAGAAGTCTATAAAATGTTTGGAACTAAATCTTTGAATGATGAGCATGATTGTAATGTTGTTAGTATGAACTCTTTGAATATCCATAGTACTAATGATGATTGCACTAGTCATGATGAAAATGTCTCTTATAAGCATGTCAACTTTTGTGGAGTGCATAGAGTTTGCAAGTACACACCGAATAGGGAAGATAGATTTTGCAAGAGGCACAAGTATTTAGAAACCAAATGTTTGCAAGAAAGGCTAGATGTTTGTGCTGAAAATTTAAAACATCTTCGCCGTACTTGTGAACTTTGCAATGAACATGGTCATTTAAATCTCCGATGCAAATTGTTTCATGATCAAATCGTGTCCAAAAATTGTGATGACTTGATTTCCCTTGCACATCATAATGAACTTAGTTTGCTTTTGGGTTATGAAGAAATGAAACGTGTAATTAAGCATATTCCAGAATATAACCTTGAGAAATTCCTTGATATTAATCTAGATGAAATTTATATGTATTATGCAGTGAATTGCATTGAAAATCCTTATATTGCCAACTACATAAAGAAAAGAAAGCAAATAGAAGATGAAGAGAATACTAATGAAAGGGAAGAGACTTCCCAATATCCTCCTATTATTTTTTATGATGAATCAGGTAACGAGGAGGAGCTTTCTATTCAACCAATCTCATTAATAAGCAGCTCAAAAAAGAGAGTTAAATCCACACATGATGTGAAGAAGAACAAGAAAAGATGGAGAAGCAAAGGTAGAAAGGTATCCCTCTCAAATGATGTTGCTCCTATTACTCATTGTGATGATGATAATTGCTATACTATTGGTGGTATCCATACTATTAATGATGAGAGTGATTATGCTTATGATATGAAAAGGCCCAAACTTGGGGATGCTATGTTCGATGAGAATGACGTGTTTAGAACATGTTTGTTGCAATTCATGTTTGTCCCAAGCTTGTGAATGCTATGTTTAATGAAGATGATATTTTTAGCCTCCCAAGTTTTGATATGCAAAGTTGTTATGATGATAGCATGCCTCCTACTTATGAAGATTATATTGTTGAAAGTGTGTTTGGAAGAGTGCCAACTTTAGGAAGTAATGATCCCACTATTTTGGAGGATGTTGAATCTTATAATATTTATGAAAGTGGATTTGGAGAGGTCATGACTTTATTTAGTGATGAATCCACTATTTGGGAAGAGGTTTCAATTTATTATGATGAGAACAAAGTTGCTACTTATGATGATTACTGTGATGAAACTTATGCTATAAAAAGTAGTGATGATTATATCTATAAAACTTGTCATGATTATGATTACCCTTTTTCTGAACATTACTCTCTTAATGTGGAAACAATTTATAGTATTCGAGTCTCTTATGATACTCCCACTATTTCGAATGAGAAGAATTTTTCTTATGTGGAGAGTAATAAAATTTCTATGCAAGAAGATCATGAAAAGAATGCTTTATGTGCTGGTTATATTGTTGAATTCATTCATGATGCTACTGAAAATTATTATGAGGTAGGAACACATGCTTGTAGGAATTGCAATAATATCAAGTTTCCTCTCTATGTGCTGAAAGTTTTAAAGTTATGCTTGTTTTGCCTTCCTATGCTAGTTGATTATTGTTCCCATAAGTTGTTTGTTCACAAAATCCCTATGCATAGGAAGTGGGTTAGACTTAAATGTGCTAGTCATATTCTTCATGATGCTCTCTTTATGTTTCAATTCTTATCTTTTATGTGAGCATCATTGAAATCATCATGCCTAGCCAGGGGCGTTAAACGTTAGCGCTTGTTGGGAGGCAACCCAATTTTATTTTTGTTCTTTTCCTTTTGTTCTAGTTTAGTAATAAATAATTCATCTAGCCTCTGTTTAGATGTGGTTTTATGTTTTAATTGGTGTTTGTGTGTGGGGACCCCGACTCATAAGTCGTGATCACCGAATGCACGTGTAAAGTGATCCCAGAGATCAATGCTCACTGAACACACAGAAGCTGAATAACAAGAGTCTTACATCTGTACATATCGTCTTGCATAAATTATGACCATTATGGTCAAGTCTTGAGTATAACATTGCAGCGGAAATCTTCGTCAATAACTTGGACCCATGCCATCTGCCTTAACCCTACAGGCATTCTGACTGGGAAGCATCCTAGCTTGCACGATCGTCACCCAAGAACTCTTCATCATATCATGTTCTTTCATACCTAGCCAATTAAATAACCAGTGGCGAGCCAATGAGTACTTTGAATGTAATCTCAAGCAACCCATGATTTGGTTCAAAGTAACAATGCAATTATACAACAAGTAAGCTACCTAGCTTCATGCTAGTTGAGAAGTCCTATCAATTTGTGAGATATGCATCAATGGACATGGGTAATCCTTGAGAACAGGTTACAGATATCAACACAAATAGAGTTTGGATCAATGCCATTTCATTCAACATGTCAAGTCACCACCTTGACACAAATAGTTCTCTTCCACACACACATGCACCAAGATTGTAAAATTTCTCGACATAGTTTAAGTAGCACCTCCCAACTGTCCATGACCGTGGACACGGCTATTCGAATAGTTTGACACTCTGCAGAGGTTGCGCACTTTACCAACAAGATCCGGGAAGCTTTCATGTCATCCACGATCCCGCGGTACCTCAAGTACTCAGGGGAAGCACCCGATCATTACCTTTCCCTAGACGACACTAACATAGAGTCCACTCAATGATACACGGCCCTCGTGTATAAGCAAAAGATCGTGGGACTCTACCCTTTTCACATTATCACACATACACGAAGGGACCAACGGTGTGTCCGGTGCCCTGTGAAAACAGTCATGGCCGCCTATCCAAGCATGACCCCGTCCCGAGAGTGACCTCAAGTCACCCCCATCACTAGTAATGTGGGCATCATGCTAGTATCAGTCTAAGTAATCAATAATGCCCCGTCCCATAAAAGGGGTAGAGTGGTTGCACATGTTTGGTTGGGACGGTAATCACACATAAATCTAATCCATCATTTTACACACACCAAAAGCTCTCTTCGGTACACCACTTCTTCCTCAAGTGGTGACCTTAGTTCAACATCTCCCAAGGGCATTGGGGGCACTCGATGGGGTTTTCGAAAGAATGTAACCACGAAGAGTTCATGGTACACATGCAATCATTATGCATCAACTAGTCTCTTGACATTGTAATCATGAACAAGGTAAAGTCATGAGTAGGGGTATGCATCATGTGGTGGTTCACAAAAAGTTTACTACCGTCTTATTTCATCATCATGCAATCAGAAAAGGGTACCGATGAACAAGAGGGGTGTCATGGTCAAAGGGCTGCTTGCCTGGTTCATCAGAGTCTTCAAGTCTTCTGGTCCTTCTCCAAATACTCCGTCTACTTCGTCAACTAACGTTGGAAACAATCACAATAAGCAACACAACAAGGCAAAAATAGAAGTGCTCTAAAAATATGGATTTGACTTTCTCTGGGTCATCTCTGGTTATATGAAGAATAACCAGAGTGATTTCTTTGGGATGGGATCAATGGATTTAATGGATCTGCAAGTTGTCCATAGAATGCCTTTTTATAAAAATTAGTAAAAGTAACCATTAAATTAGGCATGATTTTGGAAACATTTAGAAATTTGTTTCACTGGATTTGGAGTTGAAATGAATATAATATGGATTTTTGAAGTGGACTTATGTGGATACATGACCTTTTTAAAGTGTCGAGTGAAAACCAAGAACAACAAATGTCCATTGTGGCCCATTAAATAGACCTTGATTTATGGAGTCACTGAAAATTTGAATCATCAAATTTGGGCTTAATTTGAATTGTTTATGGATTTTTGAAACTCACTGTAAAGGAAAAATAAAAGGAAATGGGCTTTACCCTTATCTTGCGCGCGGGGCAGGAGATAGCAGTGGGCCGGCCCAGCTGCTCGGCCACGCGCGGGCCATCGGTGCAGGAGGCGTACTCACGGGAATACGCCTCCCCCGACCGAAGGCGGGCCCCCCCTGTCAGTGCCTCAGCCCCACTGCCGGCCGACAGGCGGGGCCTATTGGCAGGTTCGTCCTCAACCTCCCGCGCGGGCACGCGACGGGAGACAGAGGAGGTGTTCGGTGCCGGCTGCCGGTGCTATAGGGAGTCTCGGGTGACGCTCCACCGACCGACGTGCTCAGGAGGGAGTGGCGCATCTGGCTAGGTACTCAACGGAGGCAGGGGTGGTTGGATGCGAGCGGTGCATCGCCCAAGGCGGACGGAGGCGACAGTGAGGTTGGGGCACGGGGAGGCAGGCACGGGGAGGATGAAGCGGAGCGCGGGAATGCTCCATGATGGTGGTGGAGATGCAAGTCAACCTATAGGTGGAGAGGAGGGGGATGGGACGACGAGAATTTAGGCGATGGTCGGCGGCTCGGCTCCGGCCATGGACGAGGTTGGAGGGCACGGGAAGAGGTGCGGATTGGTCTAGGGGATGCACGGGAGAGAGAGAGAGAGAGAGAGCAAAGGGGGTCTAGAGGGAGGCCTCGGGAGTCCTTAAATGGCGAGGTCGTGGCTCACCGTGGACGTGGCCTACGGGCACCCGCGGAAATGGCCGCAGTGACCATGGGAGGAGGCTCGGGGCTGTCTGTGGCGCTCGTGGGTGTGGTCCAAGTAAAGGGAGAAGGAGAGAGAGAGAGCGGGGAGTGGCAGAGTGCCGTGCGTGTGGGCTCGCCCATTGGGGCTCTCGGGTGGCTCTGGCGCGTGTGCGAGGGGGCAGCAGGAGGGAGAAGGAGGAGGGGGACCAGGCCGTGGCGTGTCGTGGACGCCGAGGCGCATCGATTGGCGCGCTTGGGGAGGCCCGAGGTGGACGGGAGTGCGGCGGCAAGGCTAGGCCGCCACTGTAGCACGCTCCAGAGCAGGCTTTTGGCCGGCATGAGCGCGTTTTGCGTGCTCTGCCGTGTCCACTTGCGTCTGGAGTGTGCTGGGTGATGGGCTAAATCCCGGGGTGACGTTGGAGAGCTAGCAAAGTCAAAGAAAGAGAGAGGGGGGGGCAGAAAGGGAGGGAAAGTTGCTGGACAGAGATGAAAAATGAGGTTCTCACCCCCAAATAATTGAGCTGAAGCCATCCAACTTTTGCCACTGGTAGAGGGGTTCTAGGACATGATGTGGTAAGAATTGTGGCTCAAGGAGAATCCATTTGGTGCCCCAAATGTTGATCATAAAATTATGGCAGAAGGTGTTTGATGGTAGTTTGGTCAAGCAAATGGATTCGACTTGTCATGAGAATCAACAAGATCAAATGTCATATATAATTGAGGATGATCACCAAGTTTGATCTCATTTGAAGAAAGTTACCAATGTAACTTTGGCAAACCCTAAAAATAAATAGAAATGGATTTTCCAAGATTTAGTCATGAAAATATATTCTCCTTGATGCACCACTTGGTGTAGTGTCATCATTAGAGGTTCTTAACATGTCCACAAAAGTTTAGATCAAAAGGAGAAAGTTGGCAATGTAAAGTTGCTCAAATTTGGTTCTGGACATGAAGGGTTTTGGGGCACTTTGATCAAGTTAACTTGTTCTCCAACTTGTGCCACTTGGTCTAGATGATTTATTATACCATTTTAGCATGTGGTCCAAGTTTGAGAGCATTTGGACAAGTTTGCTAATGTAAAGTTGTTCAAACATGAAAAAGGGCAGAAATGGTTTTGAGAGGGTTTCATGGGGTTATACTATTCTCCATGACATGATACTTGGCAAGATCATCAAACATGTCATATGTGACATGCTAGAATTTTCTTGGATTTTTTAGAGAATATTTCCTTTGTAAATATTTCAAAAGCTTGAAATATCCAGAAACGGTTTTTTAGGGATTTGACCAATATTTTGAACATGACCATGTGTTGAAACTATTATATATGGACTATATATGTCCACTGAGTTTCCCTAAATGTTCCCAAATATTTTTAAAGCATTAAAATAATTTTAACCTATTAAAGACCACTTCTGGCCTGAAGAAAAAGCCTTTAAATAAAATAGGAAAATATCTTTTAAAATTATATTTCTGTGGTTTATGGGAGTCTTATACCTAATAGGAGTCAAACATACTCTTTGAAAGGTTTTTCATAACCCAAATCAAGTACTTGCAGTGCAAACCTCAATTCAGGAATTTTTGGAAAACTAAATTTAAAAAATACTTTTTGGCCAAATTATTTTTGTAAGAAAATTCTATAATGTACTATACACATGGCATGATCATTGGTTCAAGAGTTTGGAGCAAGTAGATGAAGTATAGGAGTTGGAGGATTTATTTGATTTTTAGAGCACTTGCAAACAACAGACAAAAATCCAATCAATGCAAAGTCCAAAACACTCAAAAGTTTTTGTCAAACCACATTTTATCATGATTTATAATCTTAAGTGTTGTGCCATGAAAATCAGGGTGTGACATTGTGCCAAGTAGAACCTTTGGGAAGACTTGGGTGAAGTCTTTTTGATCTTGCTGTAAAAAACAGAAACTTTAGCGCTCACGAGATTAGCTACAACTTTTTACTGGAGAGTGCTATTTAGTTGATTCTTTTTGCAGATGATTAATAGATAAATTCCTCACGTCCAGTAATTTATTTTAGAATCTTTGGAGTTACAGAAGTATGCGTTTGATACAGATTACTACAGACTGTTCTGTTTTTGACAGATTCTATTTTCACTGTGTTGTTTTCTTATTTTGACGAATCTATGAGTAGTATCGGAGGATATGAACCATAGAGAAGTTGGAATACAGTAGATATTACACCAATTTGAATTTATAATGAGTTCACAACAGTACCTAAGTGGTGATTTATTTTCTTATACTAACGGAGCTTACGAGTTTTCTGTTAAGTTTTGTGTTGTGAAGTTTTTAAGTTTTGGGTAAAGATTCGATGGACTATGGAATAAGGAGTGGAAAGAGCCTAAGCTTGGGGATGCCCAAGGCACCCCAATGTAATATTCAAGGACAACCAAGAGCCTAAGCTTGGGGATGCCCCGGATGGCATCCCCTCTTTCGTCTTCGTTCATCGGTAACTTTACTTGGAGCTATATTTTTATTCACCACATGATATGTGTTTTGCTTGGGGCGTCATTTTATTTTCTTTTGTTTTGCTTGTTGTTTGAATAAAATACCAAGATCTGAAATTATTAAATGAGAGAGATTCTTCACATAGCTACATAATTATTTAACTACTCATTGATCTTCACTTATATCTTTTTGGAGTACTTTGTCATTTACTCGTGTGCTTCACTTATATTCTATGAGTAAATGGTTGAATGATTTGAATATCATAAATCTGAAATTATATATGTTCCATATGCTTATCACTTGGGGAGTAATGACTTCACATCTAAGAAGTAGAGGTGGTAAATTTATTAAAGGTTAGCAAACATTGTATTGGTCACTTGAACAATTCATGAAAGAATATTGAAGGAAGAGAGATTTTACATATAAATATACTATCTTGGACATCTTCTATGATTGTGAGCCCCATTAATTATTTTCAAACCTGAGCAAATTAGTTGAAATTGGACAAGGAAGACAACATAATGAGTTATGCTTGGGTATATTTGTATAGAAGTTATATTGTTATAGATCCTCCAACATGTGGTGCTTGCTATTTAGAATCCTTTGCTAGCCTAAATATCTGTACTAAGCGGGAATACTACTTGTGCATCCAAATTCCTTGAACCAAGCTTCTTCCATGAGTGTCCACCATATCTACCTATATGCGGTATTTACCTGCCGTTCCAAGTAAATTTGCATGTGCCACACTCTAAACCTTCAAATAACAATCTGTTTTGTATGACCGAATCGCTCATGTAGAGACTAGGGGTTGTCAGTATCTTCCATGCTAGCTGGGTTATTCTCATGATGAGTGGACTCTGCTCATCATTCACGAGAAAGTGGATGGTAACTGGGATGCCTAGTCCTATGATCAAAAGATCAAAAACAAAATCGCAAATAATTTAACCAAAACTCCCCCAGGATTGTTGATAGTTGGATGTCACCCGTTGTTTCGGACAAGCCGTGGAGTGTGATTGTTGGTGGAGGGGGAGTAAAAAACTTTACCATTCTGTTTGGGAACCGCCTATAATGTATGTAGTATGGAAGATATTGGGAACTCTTGGTTGTTAAGTTGACAATGAAAGCATACCTCTCAAAATTATTTTCATCTTTGTTTTAAAGTTTTGAGCTCTGACACCTCTGCAAATCCCCGCTTCCCTCTGCGAAGGGCCTATCTTTTACTTTTATGCAAGAGTCAGTAGTAGTCCTTCTCATTCCAACCTACTCTTTCGTTGGCAAGCATCATGTGATGGAAGATCCAAGCATATATGGCCATTCAAATATATTTGATCATGAATATTATTGTTGACAGTTATCTTTATGATAAGTAAGTTGGGAGGCGAAACATTAAGCCCCTATCTTTCTCTGTGTTCGATGGATGCTATTTGTTCTAAAATATGCTTTGCGTGGTAGCAATCATGGAAGACTATATGATAGTTGAGTATGTGGGATTTGCTAAATCAAAGCTCTTACATAGACCCTTCCTGAAAATAAGATGAATTGCAATTGTTTGATGACTGAGAACATAGTTTGCTAGTTTTCAAAGAAAGTTTATGGTCTATGCTTTAACATTTGAATAGCTTGTTACTTGATCGTGAGAAGTTTTATGAGATGAGCTACTATTATGACATATAATGATGCTACAAAAGGTGATTGAAATTATCATGGATCAAACTTGTGCACCTACTAGCATTCACACTTCATAAATTATTTCTTTTATCATTTACCTACTCGAGGATGAGCAGGAATTAAGCTTGCGGATGCTGATACGTCTACAACGTATCTATAATTTATGAAGTATTCATGCTATTATATTATCTGTTTTGGATGTTTATGGGCTTTATTATACACTTTTATATTATTTTTGGGACTAACCTATTAACTGGAGACCCAGCCCAAATTGTTGTTTTCTTGCCTATGTCAGTGTTTCGAAGAAAAGGAATATCAAACGGAGTCCAAACAGAATGAAACCTTCGGGAGAGTTATTTTTGGAACAGAAGCAATCCAGGAGACTTGGAGTAGACGTCATGGAAGCTTCGAGGAAGCCACGAGGTAGGGAGGCGCGCCCTACCCCCCTGGGCGCGCCCCCACCCTCGTGGGCCCCTCATGGCTCCCTTGACTGACTTCTTTCGCCTATATATGTCCATATACCCTAAAACATCAAGGAACACAATAGATCGGGAGTTCCGCCGCCGCAAGCCTCTGTAGCCACCAAAAACCAATCGGGACCCTGTTCCGGCACCCTGCCGGAGGGGGGATCCCTCACCGGTGGCCATATTCATCATCATGGCGCTCTCCATGACGAGAAGGGAGTAGTTCACCCTCAGGGCTGAGGGTATGTACCAGTAGCTATGTGTTTGATCTCTCTCCCTCTCTTGTGTTCTTGAGTTGGCACAATCTTGATGTATCGAGAGCTTTTCTATTATAGTTGGATCTTATGATGTTTCTCCCCCTCTACTCTCTTGTAATGGATTGTGTTTTCCCTTTGAAGTTGTCTTGTCGGATTGAGTCTTTAAGGATTTGAGAACACTTGATGTATGTCTTGCCGTGCTTATCTGTGGTGACAATGGGATATTCACGTGATCTACTTGATGTATGTTTTGGTGATCAACTTGCGGGTTCAATGAACTTATGCAGAGGGGTTGGCACACGTTTTCGTCTTGACTCTCCTGTTAAAACTTTAGGGCACTCTTTGAAGTACTTTGTGTTGGTTCGAATAGATGAATCTGAGATTGTGTGATGCATATCATATAGTCATACCCACGAATACTTGAGGTGACATTGGAGTATCTAGGTGACATTAGGGTTTTGGTTTATTTGTGACTTAAGGTGTTATTCTAGTACGAACTCTATGATAGATTGAACAGAAAGAATAGCTTTGTGTTATTTTACTACGGACTCTTGAATAGATCGAGCAGAAAGAATAACTTTGAGGTGGCTTCGTACCCTACCATAATCTCTTCATTTGTTCTCCGCTATTAGTGACTTTGGAGTGACTCTTTGTTGCATGTTGAGGGATAGTTATATGATCCAATTATGTTATTATTGTTGAGAGAACTTGCACTAGTGAAAGTATGAACCTTAGGCCTTGTTTTCTACCATTGCAATACCGTTTACGCTCACTTTTATCATTAGTTACCTTGCTGTTTTTATATTTTTAGGTTACAAATACCCATATCTACCATCCATATTGCACTTGTATCACCATCTCTTCGCCGAACTAGTGCACCTATACAATTTACCATTGTATTGTGTGTGTTGGGGACACAAGAGACTCTTTGTTATTTGGTTGCAGGGTTGTTTGAGAGAGACCATCTTCATCCTACACCTCCCACGGATTGATAAACCTTAGGTCATCCACTTGAGGGAAATTTGCTACTGTCCTACAAACCTCTGCACTTGGAGGCCAAACAACGTCTAAGGAGAAGGTTGCGTAGTAGACATCAGAGTCCTAGGTGGAAAGTTACTCGGTTTCCTCATTTCCGAACGAGGGATCCATGCAAACCCAGAGAAGGTTGGTGCAATCCTCCGAATGAAACGCCCTGTGCGTGTGCACGATGTTCAGAAGCTTACTAGATGTTTGGCCACTTTGAGTCGATTCATCTCTCGTCTCGGTGAAAAGGCATTGCCTCTTTACCGACTGATGAAAAAGTCTGACAAGTTCGAGTGGACTCCTGAAGCTGAAGCAGTATTTGTAGAGATCAAAGCCCTGCTTTCCACCCAGCCGGTGCTTGTTGCCCGAATCAGCAAAGTGCCTCTACTACTATATATAGCAGCCACTAGACAGGTTGTCAGCACAGTGCTCACGGTCGAGCAGGAAGAAGAAGGCAAAACCTACAAAGTTCAACGCACAGTGTACTATATTTCTGAAGTCTTGACTCCATCCAAGCAGATATATCCGCATTATCAGAAGCTTGTTTATGGAATTTATTTGACCACGAAGAAAGTTGCACACTACTTCTCTGACCACTCGGTTTCAGTCGTTAGTGACGCTCCATTATTAGAAATTCTGAACCACATTATCAAAAATTCTGAACAATAGAGATGCAACCGGTCGAGTGGCAAAGTGGGTGATTGAACTTCTTCCGTTGTATATCAAGTTTGAAGCATAGAAAGCAATCAAGTCCCAAGCAATAGCAGATTTCCTCGCCGAGTGGATTGAGAAGCAACAACCGACTCAGATCCACTCGGAACATTGGACTATGTTCTTTGATGGGTCCAAGATGCTGAATGGTTCTGGCGCTGGGGTAGTCCAGGTATCCCCACGAGGCGACAAACTCAGTTATGTTCTCCAGATTCACTTTGATTCCTCCAACAATGAAGCTGAATATGAGGCACTTCTGTACGGGGTGCATTTCACTCGTTGTTCGTCACCTAATGGTTTACGGCGACTCAGATTTAGTGGTCAATCAAGTGATGAAGAAGTGGGACATCAGGAGCCTAGCTATGACTGGCTATTGCAATGCAGTGAGAAAGTTGGAAAAGAAGTTTGAGGGGTTAGAGCTCCACCACATACCTCGAATCAAGAATCAAGCAGCGGATGACCTGGCCAAGTTAGGTTCCACTCAGAAGCCTATCCCCAGCAATGTGTTCTTGGAGAATCTCCATTCCCCGTCAGTTCAAGAGGATCCTTTCACATAAGAGCCCCCGCAACCGAAAAGTTCTACTGATCGGACTAAGATCAAAGTCCCAGACGTGGTCGACCTGATCATGGAGGTTTTGGTCATCACCCCGATTGGACGGTGCCATATATTGCATATCTGCTCAGGAAGGAGCTTCCGGAGGATGAAGATGAGGCCCGTCAGATTGCTCGTCGATCCAAAACTTTTACCGTGATAGGTGGACAGCTTTACAGAGAGAGTGTTACTGGAGTTGCTTAGCGATGCATCACGCTAGAAGAAGGTCGAATGATTCTCAATGATATCCACTCGGGGACCTGTGGTCATCATGCATCCTCTCGGACCATCGTAGCCAAATCATACCGAGCGGGATTCTACTGGCCACGAGCACATGAGATGGAAAAAGATATAGTCGACAAATGCGAAGGATGACATTTCTACTCAAATATGTCCCACAAGCCTGCATCTGCCTTGAACACCATTCCACTCATCTGGCCATTTGTTGTTTGGGGGTTGGATATGGTTGGACCCTTCAAGATCCGCAGAAGTGGTTTCACTCATTTGCTTGTAGCAGTCAACAAGTTCACTAAATGGATCGAAGCCAAGCCTATCAAGAATCTTGATTCAAGCACTGCCATCAGTTTCATCAGAGAGTTGATTTTCAGATGGAGTTCCTCATAGTATTATCACAGATAATGGCTCCAACTTTGATTCTGATGAGTTCAGAGCATTCTGCGCTTCCCAAGGCACTCGGGTGGACTACACATTTGTTGCGCATCCGCAGTCGAATGGGCAGGCAGAAAGGGCGAATGGTTTGATACTTCAAGGGCTGAAACCCCGACTGATGCGCGATCTCAAGCATGCTGCTGGGGCTTGGGTGACTGAATTGCCATCTGTCTTATGGGGACTGAGAACAACTCCGAACCGGTCGACTGACCGAACCCCTTTCTTCATGGTGTATGGCGCTGAAGCCGTGCTTCCGAGCGACTTATTGCACAATGCTCCCCGAGTGGAACTTTTCTCAGAAGCTGAAGCTGAACAGGCACCCCAAGACGCAGTTGATCTCTTGGAGGAAGAACATGCGATGGCTCTGATCAGGTCGACCATCTATCAGCAAGACTTGAGTTGATTTCATGCCTGTAATGTCAGAGGTCGAGCGTTCCAAGAAGGAGATATTGTGCTCCGAGTGCATCAGAAATGACCTCACAAGCTTGCTCCGGCCTGGGAAGGTCCCATCATCATCACCAAAGTGCTCCACAATGGAGCTTATCACCTTTACACCATAGCCAAGAAAGTAGACGAGCCACGCTCATGGAATGCGGATCTCCTCCGCCGTTTTTACACCTAAACACTTGAGTCGACGAGTTGTAATAAGAATCGTTCAGTTTGCTTATCAAAGGCAAGATTTTTGTAGTATCTTAACGATTGTTCCAAACATATGTGTTCAAATCCCCCAGTGGGTGGCTTAGTCGCGAACCCGATTCGCCTAAGTTTCAAAAACACCCCGAGTGGAGAGCAGTCCTCCCACTCGGGGGCTTAGCTGCGAACCCGATTGGCCTAAGTTAAAAAATCCTCCGAGTGGAGAGCAATCCTCCTACTCAGGGGCTTAGCTGCGACCCTGTACTCGCCTAAGTTAAAAAATCCTCTGAGTGGAGAGCAATCCTCCCACTCAGAGGGTTAGCTGTGACCCCGTACTCGCCTAAGTTAAAAATCCTCTGAGTGGAGAGCAATCCTCCCACTCGGGGGCTTAGCTGCGACCCGGTACTCGCCCAATTTAAAAAATCCTTCGAGTGGAGAGCAATCCTCCCACTCAGGGGCTTAGCTGTGACCCTATACTCTCCTAAGTTAAAAAATCCTCCGAGTGGAGAGCAATCCTCCCACTCGGAGGCTTAGCTGCGACCACGTACTTGCGTAAGTTAAAAATCCTCCAAGTGGATAGCAATCCTCCCACTCGGGGGCTTAGCTGCGACCTCGTACTCGCCTAATTTATAAAATCCTCTGAGTGGAGAGCAATCCTCCCACTCGGGGACTTAGCTGTGACCCCGTACTCGCCTAAGTTAAAAATCATCCGAGTGGAGAGCAATCCTCCCACTTGGGGGCTTAGCTGTGACCCCGTACTCACCTAAGTTAAAAATCCTCCGAGCGGAGAGCAATCCTCCCACTCGGGGGCTTAGTTGCGACCCAGTACTCGCCTAAGTTAAAAAATCCTCCGAGTGGAGAGCAATCCTCCCACTCGGGGGCTTAGCTGCGACCCCTTTCTCGCCTTAAGATAAAAACTACTCTGAGTGGCCGAGTCACAAGTACAATTTACGCTCCATCTCGATCCGCAAGGACGACGAGGTGCAGGTCATGTGCAGCACCTAGTGCTCTTTTCTAGGACCCTCTCGACGGAGTTGCGTCACAAGTAAAATGTACGCTCCATCCTGATCTGCAAGGACGACGAAGTGCAGGTCATGTGCAACATCTAGTGCTCATGCCCACAACCGTCTCGTCGGAGCTGCGTCGCAAATACATCATCTATTTCGAGTAAAGAATCAAGATTAAATCGGAGTAAAAAGATTTGATAGAGGTAAAAGCAAAGCAACCATATTGAAAGGAAAAACCAAGTTCGGATAAATCCAGCAAGGTCCAGAACCACGAACGGAAGTACTCGGGCGTCAGGCCCGAAGGAGTTTAACAGTTACAAAATCACTCGGCATTCCGAGGCAAATAAAAGTGAGGCTTAAAGTTTGTTCACTTAGCAGGAGGAGGGCTAGCTGGCTTGATGAACTCGCCCAAGTCGATTCCATCAGCAATATGAGTAGCAGCGTCGATGAAGGTCTCCATGAAGGATTGGAAGTCAAGCTTCTTGGTATTGGCAACCTTGAGGGCCATGAACTTTTCTTCTCTGGCCTCCTTGCAATGGACGTGGACCAGAGACAGAGCCACGTCAGCACCACACCAAGCAGATGACTTCTTCCAGGCCTGCACTCGACCGGGAATCTCGTCGAGTAGAGTCATCAGAGACTCGAGGTCACTCTGGAATGTCTCCTTCGGCTAGAGCTCTGCATCGATCCATGATACCACCACCTTTAGTCGAGCCAGATAATTGGTGACGCTGGCAAGGCGAGATTCCAGTCGCAGCACGTTCATTGTAGCTTCATCCTTGATGGGAGAGTTTATAGGGTCCAGCTTGGTCTCAGTCCACCCGGTCTCTTCCTCAAAGTTTTGACAGAATTGTGCACTCACAGAAAAATATTGAGTTGACAACTATATGAAGAGTCGACAGTAGCAAATCAGTCAGACAAGGGAAAGTACCTTCAAGCATATGGAACAACTTCTTGGCGAGTCCTCCCAGATAATTCTCCAGCGCCTGCTTCATTTTCTCTAAAGAAATAACATTCTTTAGTCGAGCTTGGAGTTGTCTATTTTCACTAGCACATCTTCTCGAGTGGAGTCACTCGGTTCAAAAGGCGAAAAGTAAAGATGGCAAAGCAAATAGTTGACAAGTAGTTACCTCCCATAGCAGCTGCTTCATCCTTAGCCTTTTGCAGATTTTGCTTAGCCAGCTCCAGATCAAGGTTGAGCTGAATTTGTTTATGCTCCAGTTCAGCAAATTGAGCCCCGAGCGCACAAGATTTCTGCAATCGATAGATAAGACACGTCAGTCGACACATGGATCGATCACATCTGAGCGATAAGATACAAGTCTGGATCATTACGGCAAAAGAGTTCTGAGACTACTGTTGAATCAAACATTCAACAGTAGTCTCGGGGACTACACCCAGTGGGTGCACTTAGTGTGCCTTCACTGGTTTGACTATTCAATTGACATGGTCCGTCCATTCGAGAAAAAAAGAAGAAGAAGGCAACAGTTATTCCCAGACCACAGCCGACTGCCCGTAGTTGACTGCGGTCTCGGGGACTACAACCAGTGGGTGCACTCAGCGTGCCCCCACTGGTCCAGATTCCACTCAACACGACCTATCTAGACCAAGTGGAAGAACTGTAAAGAGACATTTTTATCAAGACCCTCGCCGAATCAAACATTCATCGGTGGCCTTGGGGACTACACCTAGTGGGTGCACTCTGCATGCCCCCAGTAGTTCAAAGATACACTCGATGCGACCTAGTCTACTCAAGTGGAAAAACTACTCAGCAAAAGTTGAAGCACCCAGTGGGTGTACAGATGCAAGATGCAAACTGACAATAGATGCACATTAAAGGTTTTCGGGTATCATATCCTAACAGAACGAGCGTCAAGCTAAAGATCAATCTGAGTTTAACTAACTTGGACGTTGGTCTATAGAGTTGAGCTAGCATCATAAGAAGCTTGGTTGGCCTCACGCACCACCTTCATCTGCTCCATCATAAGGCCCGCCTGGCGTATAGCTTCCCTGGTAGCACTCACCTGGTCCTCTAGGACATGATGAGTGACTAAGAGTGGAGCTGGCAGACTGGTCGAGTCAGCCAGAGGATCCGAGGCATGGAGTTAACAGACGGAGCAGGGACTTGGGTGGTCGATGCTGAGGGACGATCAATTGATATAAGGACAGCGAAAGAAACATAAGCTCAAACTGGGTCCCCAGATTGCTGAACCATTGGCTCTGGTGCTGGCGTTGACTGAGGTACCTTGCTGGCAGGTGCCCTCCTGCCTGAAGTTCTACTCTTCCTTCCCGTGGTCTTCTGGGCATATCTTCGTCATCATCCGGAAGCTCAATGACATTTTACGGTGCTGCAAAAGACTCAACCGTAAGAGTTCGGTCGACCGACCATTCAATTGACAAAATGAGAACAAAGTTATAGAGTTGGACCTGCTTTGGAAGTGGCTACGTCCTCAGTCTCCTAATCATCCTTGTAAATGTCCATGGAGGTCGCAGAGGTAGCCGCACTGAAGGTTTCAGAACTCACTTGGTCAAGCAGGAGAATGAGTCGACTGAAGTACAGAAGTTTCCAAACGACGCAAAAGCAAAGAGATAAAGCAAAATACTTACGTAGAGGCCACGGGGACGTCCACTTTGATCTTTGGCATGGCCTTTCGTGTCTTCGTAGGCGCAACCTTGGGCTGCTTCAGTGCCTTCTCTATCGGCTCAGGAGTGGATGTCTGAGTGTGCTTCAACACCTACGCGCTTGACGCAACCACTTTGTCGCGTCCACCTGCTGGGTCGTGCGTCTGCTTGGAACGTCTTTTAGAATGAGGCGGTGAGTCGACTTCCTCACCGTTGCTCGAGTCGTCATCGTCGTCGCTTTCATCTTTAGATTTCTAGTCGGCACTCTCGGCTCCGCTCTTGGCTCCCTCCTAGACTTGTTCTCCATTCGGCATCGAGTACATCTTAGTATTAATCTGCAAGGCAAGAAGTTGGACAGGCACCAATCAGATTCAAGGACAGTCGCAAATCAGAATAAAGATGCGCTTGGTTACAGAAGTCAGACCTTTTCCGGCTCGTTCTCGGCGCTGAATGGAGCGACTCTCCTGGACCCTCTGGGGTTGTCTTTATTTCCAATGATGCTCCGCAACCATTGTTCCACCATATCCTCGGAAACTTCCTCTGGGTCGATCTGGGCGGTGTCGTTGGGCCCGAATACAACCACATCATGTGATCGCGGGCTTGAAGGGGCTGGATGCGCCTACTGAGAAACACTTCCAGCAAGTCCATGTCAGTCACACCATCACGAACCAGCTGGACCACTCGGTCAACTAACATGGACACCTCTCTTTTCTCTACTGGAGTCATGATAAGGGAAGAAGGTTGGTGGACTCGGTCCATGGAGAAAGGAGGAAGGCCAGTCGACTGACCCGGAGTTGGGACATCACGGTAGTAGAACCAGGTCGACTGCCACCCTCTAACTGAGTCGGGAAGGGTCATGGCTGGAAAAGTACTCCTACCCCTCGTCTGAATCCCTAGACCCCCGCACATTTGGATCATGTGTGTCTTTTTCTCTCGAATTTGCCTTCTTCACAGTCTGAGAGCGGCAAGTAAAAATGTGCTTGAACAAACCCCAGTGCGGTCGACAACCCAAGAAGTTTTCACACAGGGAAACATACACGGTGAGGAGTGTGATTGTGTTGGGATAAAAGTGGTGAAGTTGGGCACAAAAGAAGTTCAGAAAACCCCGGAAGAAAGGATGGGGAGGCAAAGTGAAACCCCGGTCGACGTGGGTGGCAAGAAGAATGCACTCACCCTCTTGCGGTTGGGGCTCGGTCTCATTTCCCGGCAGCTTCCATGACCCGTGGTTGATCAAGCCTCCACTGGCCAGATCCTCTAGATCCTATTTCTCGATCATAGACCGAATCCAGTCCCCCTGGATCTAGCCAGGCGGCAAACCGGACCTCGACGACGACCCCCCTCGACTCGTCTTCTTGCCCTTCGCCGCTGTTGTTGCCTTCTTCACGTGCTCCAGGGCCGCCGTATTGTCCTTTCCCATCGCGGCGAACTGCGCACGGGCAGGGCAGCGGCGTCGAGAGAGAGGCAGACGCGATGGAGAAGCAGAGGAGGAAGAAGGGGAATAGGACGCACTGTGCAAAACATTGGCTTCGACGCCTTTTACGGGGAAGTTTCCGAGTGGCTGACTCATGGGACCAACTAATCCTATCAAATCCTTTAACAGTCATGCGTCGGATACGTGGTGAAAAAGGTGGCACAAGAATCGAGGCGCCTATGTCTATCCACTCTGTTTACTGCGGCACGCCTCGTCCCGCGTGCTTCCTCGAAATTTTGAATCCCGTGAGATGCGGGAACCGCAGAGCAATCAATCACGCCAAAGCTTTTGTACCATACTAACACTCGGAGACTGTTAGTTAAGTTCACTCAACGACCTCTGAATCGATCAAGGCGACTGAAACAACACCGAAGCTTCAACATGACTCACAAACCCCAGATGGTATGCCTCAGAGGTATCGAATCGATTTGGGGGCTAATGAAGATGACATGTACCTAGGGTAGGGTCATAGGCCCGACCTAGATGCCCTACCCAAGGACACTACCCTAGGCTCAAAGACATTCAAAGCACAAGAAGAGAAACCGACTGAGTTCACCTAGGAGTGCGACCCACTCGACCTTCAACCTCACTCGGATACCCCAATTCCATTCGACCAATATAAAGTCACTCGACGATACAAGAAATCACTTGGAGTAGAGAAGACCTAACGTCACTCAGGATGGCAATGGTCAGGCATTCACTTTGTAGTCTTAAAGATCATTTATACCTCTTTATTACTGGCATTATCGGTAACGCTCTGCCTTAATGTACATTGAACCCCTTGTAACATGGGATGGCTGGGGTCCTGGCGCACTCTATATAAGCCACCCCCCTCCACTGGGACAAGGGTTTGCACCCCCTGTAACTTTCACGCATAATCTAGTCGACCAAGCCTCAGGGCACCGAGACATAGGGCTATTACTTCCTCCGAGAAGGGTCTGAACTCGTAAACCTTGCGTGCACAATCTCACCGTACCTAGGATCTTGCCTCCTCCTACGTACCCCCTATTCTACCGCCAGACTTACTCCCACGACAGTTGGCGCCCACCGTGGGGCAGGTGTCTTAGCGACTTCCGGTGAGGTTGCAATTTTCCCGATCTCCATCATCATGGTTTCCGGCGGCGGTTTGTATGAGGGCCGCGAGATCCGTCTCGGCGCGCTTGTTTTCATCACCGACGACTCCGCCTGGCTCCATGAGGCCCCCCTCAACGTCGAGACGCTCCCCGTCCGCAGGGCAACACACTTTTGCGCATGTGTATGCGACGTCCTTCTATGGCAGCCATTGACTCTATATCGGTCGGCTCCTGCAGCGTCTTCACTCCCCACTGCTCGTCGTCGCAAGCGATCTGGTTGATCGTGGCTTCAATGGTGGGTAAAGCATGCGGTGGCTATATAGTCGGCCACCCCTCAAGTCGTGGCAACTAAGCCTGACAAATCTCTCTACGGGCTATTCGACCTGTCGGCTGGCTCCATCGAGACCATGTCTGAGTGCGACAATAGCGACCCTGCGGCAGAAGTCCTGACGGTCATCATGCTGTGCAGCCCGCCTGGTTTTCGTCACAGTGGCGGCGGCGATGGTGGAGGTGATCCATCGCATGTTCACGAGGAATATCGTCCTGAAGCGCTCACTTCGCAGTAGAGGGATGAGCTGCACCATCACAACGTGGAGGCACTCCACACTCCCATCGTTGGAGAGACCTTCGAGGCTCAGGCCTTGGAGGTTGCGCGCCTGGCCACCTTGGCTGAGCGGGCGCGGCTGGGGAACCTTCAACATTCACTTGACGAGCATGCTCGACAACAGATCCCCGAATCCAGTCAACGACAGTGACAATTGTTCCTGCCTGAACCTCGGGTATACCGCACTCCAATTCAGAGTCTTACAGCTGTAGCCCGTATAACAGAGTCAATTCAGCCGTCCCAGTCAGAGGCTGGAAGAGGTTTGATGCAGATCCCAGCGTTGCTCCGGGCAGTAGGAGAGCAAAACACAACCATTTTTCAGTCTCATAATAGGATCCATAGTAGGTCTGTGGTGGCTGACACAGTCTAGTCAGCTCATAGCCCAAGATTGCCTCTACGGCATGAGGGTCGTGGGCACCACCAAGAGCATTACTTGGGTCGCAACCACGAGCAGTATGATCATCGGCTCGGTCGTGAGGACCGCCATCGAGTGCCTATGCCTCCTCCGAGGGGCGGATCGTACGTGCCCCGAAAGTACGATGACAGGCGCCCGTATAGCGATGAGCGGAGGGTCCCAGTCGACCCAAGAGAGCCTGATGGGGCCGTTTGGCGCCCCTCTGCATCGCCTTTTGCTCATCTTTCACCTCTAAATCACATATTTTCCGAGACCTCCGTACCTTTTTTCATGATTTTTTCCGCCACAGCAAGTTCCTGTTCCGGGGAGATCCAATATGGAGACCTATTCTGGTGTGATGCCAGAGGGGGAATCCATCATTGGAGCCATCTTTATCAATCTTGCTACCACCATGTCCATGTGTGAGTATTTAGTTTAGGACCTTAGGTCCATAACAGTAGCTAAATGACATCCTATCTCCATATGCGTCAATACAATGTTTCCGTGAGTTGCCTCACATGATCGGGGTCAATATGATGTAATCAATGTTGTGTTTGTCTATATATGATGAATTATCACTTTATGACTGGATCGTTCATGAATTTTATTTTATCTCGTATGGTTTCTTTACTGCTTAATTAAGTATTCATATATTATTTTTGATCTATGTATTATTCTTTGGCCACGTTTGACGCGTAGATCTTCAAAGGAAGTTGTGTATGGTAGTGGGTTCAATCTTGAAGTGTTTTATATCCTAGTAACAATAAGGACAAAACAGTATTGTATTGTTGCTACTAAGGATAAACCGATGATGTCTTTATCATACTCACTGGATGATAGTTTTATTGTCTACATTATCTCATCATGCTTATTATAAAATAAAATCAGAGGACCCATGGATCGAGGATTGTTGTTACATCAAATTTGGCCAGCACCCTTGCTTGGTGGTCCCGTCTATGAGCCATCGCCGGCAACAAGGCGAAGTTGAGGGCACTTGTCCCTGGAGGATGAGAACCAAGGCTTAATCACGACCAGGATCTCATTAGCTCAAACGACACAGACTGACGGTGACCATGGTGGTCGTGGATTTTCTTCGCCACTAGCTGATTCCACTAAGGAAAAATTGGGAGCTCCTATTCACCGCATTATGCGGCAAACAGACCTCCCTTTGCATAGGGCACGCCCGACTGGGCTGGCCCATTTTGAGTAGAACAAAGCAAGCTGTCCGGTGAAAAAAATCGCAAAAACAATGCGTCGCGCGAGCTCAGATTCGAACTAGAGACCTGCTGCTAGCGAATGAGTCCGGCTTACTAGTCCACCTAGGGCGTGTTTGGTTACCCGCATCGAGCCCAACCAGGCCTGCGTGAGAAGAGGCCTGTTTGGTTGCCTGGTTTCACTGTAGGGCCTGCATCGCGCACTTCTCAAAGTAGCCCAGAGCCTGGCTTGCTAGAAACGCTCGGATTGGCAGTTTCTCGCGAGCCAGGTTGAGTGCGGCGCGAGGTCGCACGGCCGGGTGCGACACAAGGGCGAGGGGGGATGGCGGAAGATGGGAAATCTGGCACGCCGTCCCGTCGCCAAATCTAGCCTCACCCTCCTTTCTACTCGCTCACCCGTAGCCACTTTCTTCCCTACCCCCCGTTCTTCCCTACCGCCTCACCACCGGCGGCGGATGCAATTTCAGGTTTGCGCTAGAGGCGGCGGCGGAAGAGGCGGCGGCATTTGCGGCGGATATGGTGCTCCCCTTGCTATTGGCCACCGTTTGGTTGACCTTGTCTGTGCCATGGCTCCCCCTATGTCGTCCTCGTCTCTGATGCCGGTAAGCAACACCCCCTCCCCTTTGTTAGGTTAGTGGTTAGGCCGTTAGGCAAGGTGTAGGATTGATTTCCCACTGAACGAGCCGTCGATGTCGAATAGGTTATGGACGCACAGATGAGGCTGATAATTCAGGCAGTAGCACTGATAAGTGTGATTCAGGCATGGGTCATGTTCATGCACCAGAGAGCTGTTCGTCGTGCTGGGAGACCTTTGACCCGCTATGGTCCAATGTTTATCCGGGAACAAGAGAGGATCCAAAATCTGAACTACATCTACAACTGCAATGACGTTGAGGCTCTGTGGATGCTTCGAATGAAAAGAGCACCATTTGCCAGGCTTGTCGAGACCTTCAGGAGCAGGGGTATGCTACAAGATAACATCAAAACCAGTGTGGAAGAGCAAGTGGCCATGTTTCTCCATGTTGTTGGTCATAACCAGAGGTTCAGGGTCATTCACAACACGTTCAGGAGATCAATGGAGACCATCTCTAGGTACTTCAAGTGGGTGCTTTTTGCTGGTGGGGAGCTTGGAGGAGAGATGATTAGGAGACCATCTGGCCAGACTCCACCCAACATTCGCGGAAGCCCAAGATGGTATCCATACTTCAAGGTGAGAATTGATAATATACACTTTTTCATGGCTTGATATGCTTGTATTGTTCAAGTTGAGCACTAACACAGGCTTATGATGCCATTTTCAGGATTGCATTGGGGCAATAGATGGTACTCATGTCACTGCCAGATATTCTAGGTCATTGTGTGCAGCATACAGGGGGAGGAAGCACTACACAAGCTAGAATGTGCTTGCTGCTGTTGACTTTGATCTGAAGTTCACATATGTGCTGGCTGGCTGGGAGGGGTCATCGCATGATGCTAACATTCTCAGTGACAGCATGAGTCGACCTGATGGGATCAACATCCCCGACGGCAAGTTCTACCTTGGAGATGCTGGCTATGCATGTCGACCGGGTATTCTTCCAACCTTCAGGAAAACCAGGTACCATCTCAATGAGTTCTCTGGTAGGAACTATCACTGGTACGCGTCGGTGCTATACAAACGGTATTTAACCCCTTTCCGCGATGGCATTTGGAACCGTCGCCTAGTGAGTGACGACAATAGGGGGGTCCTTCCCACACGACCCAAAAAACGTCGTGGATAGGGAGCCTTGATGCATACAATTGTCCCTATATAACCATTTCCGATATCTCGAATATCCCAAACGCTTCATCCTTGCTACTCGTTTGTGCTCGCATTGCCATCGCAGTCAAAGTTTTTTGGTTTTACCTAAAACCAGGCAGATTCTAGGCATGACAGTGTTCCGGGCAGATTCCAGGCACGGGAGTTTTACGATGCCTGGCACATCACAAACAGTTCATGATTATAAACCGTGTATGATAGGTAGACAACCACACACATTTAGTTTTCTCGCACCGTATGTGATAGTGTCTGACACCACACATGCTTTGCAAACGACAACTGTGTGCATTGTTACACACATTTCCTCTCCGTGAACCGTGTCAGATTATGATGTATATCACACACACTGTGCTTTATTAACCGTGTGCGCCGTAATGACATGCACACCATAATTTCGCCCTAATTTAATTGCTGCTATGTAAAATTGTACCTAATTTAAACTTGGAAGTAGGCTATAGCTTTACTCATATACATCAGGTTCAAACAACTAATGCATTATTCGATTCACAGGTACATATGTTTAAGAATTACATAAGCACCAAATAAAGAATGATGAACCAAAGTTCTATACTTGTACTATTACAGATGATAAAGAAAGAGGCGTCAGACATTCCGGTTGCTGAACAAGGTGATGCAGAAGGCATGTAGGACTCTAGTCCAACACCTTGTGATGGTCGGCTGCCAATCATGTAGTTTGAGAGATAATCTTGAGTAAACTGCTTCAAGATCCACTTCAAAATAAAAAAGATTCAGACATTGTCATCTAACACAACTCATTACGGGCAGTAAAAAGAAGGCTACAGGGTTCTTACTTACCATCCTGGAGTTCATTGTTGTCTTGCATAAAGTATAAACAAATAGTTTGATCGACGTCTTTGGACCCATTTTAATAACAATCTTTGTCAGTTTTCTCACTTGATGTTGGTTCATGAATATCTCATTGCCCCAGAAAGGGTCAAAGTGTGGAACTTTGGCAATGATATATGTACCTAAAAGCACCAAGTTAATATTAGAAGCTAAACAACAATTGAAAAATGATGTAGTACAACACTCCCTCCATTCCATTATATAAGATTTTATTACATGTATATCTAGACATCATCAGAACATTAAGGTAACACTCTTCCTTGTTGCTATGTAGCATGAGATTGAATATTTAGTCATTCAGTACAATGCATGTTGCTATGTAGCCTCAGATATATTAAGTATGGCCCTAGTTAACCTACTGATAAATGGGTTACAGATATATTCAGTGAAATGTTCGATTGGACGATTAATCCCTTATCAGCCCCAGGCTATATGGTACTAGCTACCGATATCCTCAACAGTGAGTACATATAAGCAATGCGATGAAACTAACCCCGATGGAAAACAACACTGTTCTCAATATTGTCCTGCATGACTACATATAAAGGCATTTTAAGCACAACAAGCTAAACATTAATCAAATATATCCATTGTAGACAACATAATCTACAAATGGTAGCTTCAGTGTGTAGGCTTAAGCACGCTAGTTAAGCAAAAAAAGAAGTGGAAAGGTGTGTTAACTGCACCAGGCATATCATTTAAAAACAAGCAAATAGTCATCCAAACTGGTATTGTGCAGGTCTAAAGTACACTAGTTATTGTTAAAAAATGAAAAAGGCATGTTAACTGCAATATCCTTAACAACAACCAAATATCATAATTCATAGTGGTATTGTTGAAACTGTTATTAATGAAATTGAACTGCACGGCAAATAGTTGCCATATAGAGTATCACATTGTGAAGAACTGAAATAAACAAGTCGTAAGGCCATCTCTAGCCGATCCTTTAAAAGTTAAAGGACTAAAACACTTAGTGGATATATATATATATATATATATATATATATATATATATATATACTCCAGCAATTTTTGGCCTTTTCTAGTCGATCCCCTAAACTTAACGTTGTAAGCTTCAATTTGATCAAGTTCAAAGCAGGTTCAACCGAAAGTAGCATGCATTCAAACATAAACATAGATAGTTTTGCAAAGCCTAACATAAAACATAAATTTAAACTAAGATAAACTACTTTGGTCAAAGTAGAGGTCGAGCCAACCCTTCCATGTCATGTACGGTGTGCCGTGAGCCGGGTCTGGGCCGGTGACATCGTCGGGGTCGTTGGGGAAGGCACTCCTCCACTCGTCGACGTCGACCTCCTTGTCCTCGGGGCCCACCTCGACGCCACCGTCGCCGCCGCCTTTGACCTTGTCATCGGAGAAAAGCATGATAACCTCGCCGCCCTCTGCGTCGCCGTCCTTTCCTCCTTCGACCTCATCATCGGAGGAGAGCGCCATAACCTCACCGCCCTCTGCACCGGCAAAGATCGCCCGCTCCGCCTCCACGAGCTTCGGGTGCTGCCGGCGGAGCTCTTACATGTAGGCCTTGTCGGCGGCCTCAGCCTCGAGGCGCTCCCACGCCTCGCAGTCCTCCCACGTCGTAGCCGAGCTCACCACCCCTGGCTCCGGCAGAACGAGGTCGACTGTACACTTGCCTAAGGGGAAACTGAGCCTAGCCGTTGTGTCGTGGTAGCGGGCCTGCCAGCGGTCGTACTCCATGGTCACGAGCTTGGCCATGTGGAAGCTACCGAGCCACCGGCGGGTGTGGGTCTCCAAATCTGTAATCTGGGTGACCCACGTCCCCCACCGCCGTTGCCGGACCCCGAGGTAGGACCTCATTGGCTGTCGGGTCCGAGGGAGGAAGGGGAAGTCCTTGAACCGGCGTAGGGGCGCGGCGGCGGGAGGATCGGGGGACCAGCAACGGCGGATCGAGCCCGCGGAGGACGACGGGGACACCTCGGCGGCCACCTCGCCGGCGTCGGGCGAAATGGCCGCGATAAACCTCTTTTTGTCCATTGGCTCCTCGAGCTCCCCGGCACATAGGCAGAGGTTGAGGATGGAGGCGCCGGTGATGGCAGCGACCTACCAATGGTTTCGATGGTTGTGTGTGTCTGTGTGAGCGGAGGTTTTGGGGAGTGTGTGGTGTGTGTGGACGGGGGTGGGGGCAAGGTGGTGTTTTTGGAAATACCACGGCATTTGAAAATTTTACTAGGCGGGAGTAACAAGGCAGGGCTACTGAAAATCTGGATCAAGGGCGAGCAGATATTTTTGAGATTGCGAGGGATGTAGAGGCGGGAGTAAAATGCCGGGGCTACTGAAAATTTTAATCAAGGGACTGAAGCAGAGCGGGAGTAACAGACATCACACATGGTCCGCACATAATAATCGTGTTCTATCAAACATTAAAACCTTCCAGACGGTAGATATTTTCGAGATTATGAGGCAGTAATATTTTCGAGATTGCGAGGGATGCAGAGGCGGGATTATTTGGGAAGTGAGCTAGTGTGCTTGACACGCCGGCTATGGACTGTAGCCGACACACCTTCTCGCGTAAGCCATAGGCGTACTATACACCGACGGTGCTCCAGGATATTTTGTACTACATCTCACACGATTGGTGACAGTAAACTGTGTGGGATCAACTTGATTTTTCATCTTGATTTGAATTACATAATGGGGTCACAGCGGCAATGGATGGTGTTTGAATTGCTAGACCTTTTATCTGCAGTGAACATGCAACTATATGTGTGTCGTAAAATAATTGGAATTATTCAGGGTTCGTTTGGACATTTAATACAATAAACTAGTTTTCTAGCCATTTCAGGTGCACAATTCAAAATTAAACTACATGCACATGATCCGGTGCATATAAATTGATTGAAAAGTCAAATATGTGTCCTTGGGTGCATTCTTAGGTCCCATGCAAAAATGGGAATGAATTTCAAACACTTGGGAACTGTTGATTGCCAGCAAAACATTGAGATACCTGGTTTTTAAATTCTAGTAAATCTAGAACTCATCTGAAATTCATGAAACTTGGCATGGTATCATGGAGCAGCATCAACATGCCGTAGTAAAAAATTTGTCCCATTTGAGCAGGTTTGGGTATAGGCTTCTCACAAACCAGATCTTCTCACAACAAGCCTAATGGTTTCGGTATAGAACGTGCAACCTCTGGGGATGAAACAATATCCGTTGCCTCTTATTGCTTTCAAAAAATTTCTAGTGTCAACATAGAACAACAGGCGTGTTGTGTTAAATTTTGGAAATTTTCGTGGTTCATTTTGACATTTTTATACATCAACTCGGTTTTCTAAGCATTTTATGTGCATAATTCAAATTTGAAATACATGCACATGCTCCAGTGCATATAAATTGGTTGAAAGTCAAATCTATGTCCTTGGGTGCATGCTTAGGTCCCATGCAAGAAATGGGAACGAATTTCAAACACCAGGGCATTGTTGATTGCTCGCAAAACATTGAGATACCTGGTTTTTAAATTCTAGTAAATCCAGAACTCGTCTGAAATTCATGAAACTTGGCATGGTATCATGGAGCGGCATCAACATGCCGTGGTAAAAAAATTGTCCCATTCGGGGCAGGTTTGGGTATAAGTTTCTCAAAAACCAGAGATTCTCACAACAAGCCTGATGGTTTCGGTACGAAACATGCCACCTATGGGGACGAAATGATATCCGTTGCCTCTTATTGCTTTCAAAAATTTCTAGTGTCAACATAGAACAACATGAGTGTTGTGTTAAGTTCTGGAAATTTTCGTGGTTCGTTTGGACATTTCTATACATTAACTCGGTTTTATAACCATTTTATGTGCACAATTCAAATTTAAATTACATGCACATGCTCCAGTACATATAAATTGGTTGAAAAATTAAATATGTGTCCTTGGTTGCATGCTTAGGTCCCATGCAAGAAATGGGAATGAATTTCAAACACCAGGGCACTGTTGATTGCCGGCAAAACATTGAGATACCTAGTTTTTAAATTCTAGTAAATCCAGAACTCGTCTGAAATTCATGAAACTTAACATGGTACCATGGGGCAGCATCAACATGTCGTGGTAAACAATTTGTCCCATTTGGGGCAGGTTTGGGTATAAGTTTCTCACAAACCAGAGCTTCTCGCAACAAGCCTAATGGTTTCGGTACAGAACGTGCCACCTTTGGGGACGAAACAATATCCTTTGCCTCTTATTGCTTTCATAAATTTTCTAGTGTCAACATAGAACAACAGGAGTGTTGTGTTAAATTTTGGAATTTTTCGTGGTTCGTTTGTACATTTTTCTACATTAACTGGGTTTTCTAGGCATTTTATGTGCATAGTTCAAATTTGAAATACATACACATGCTCCAGTGCATATAAATTGGTTGAAAAATCAAATCTGTGTCCTTGGGTGCATGCTTAGGTCCCATGCAAGAGATGGGAATGAATTTCAAACACCAGGGCACTGTTAATTACCGGCAAAACATTGAGATGCATGGTTTTTAAATTCTAGTAAATCCAGAACTCGTCTGAAATTCATGAAACTTGACATGGTATCATGGAGCGGCATCAACATGCCGTGGTAAAAAATTTGTCCCATTTGGGGCAGGTTTGGGTATAAGCTTCTCACAAACCAGAGCTTCTCACAACAAGCCTGATGGTTTCGGTACGGAACGTACCACCTTTGGGGACAAAACGATATCTGTTGCCTCTTATTGCTTTCAAAAGTTTCAAGTGCCAACATAGAACAACAGGAGCGTTGTGTTAAGTTTTGGAATTTTTCGGGGTTCGTTTGGACATTTTTATACATTAGCTGGGTTTTCTAGGCATTTTATGTGCATAATTCAAATTTGAAATACATGCACATGCTCCAGTGCATATAAATTGGTTGAAAAATAAAATATGTGTCCTTGGGTGCATGCTTAGATTTGATGCAAAAAATGGGAATGAATTACAAACACGAGGGCACTGTTGATCGCCCGTAAAACATTGAGATACCTGGTTTTTAAATTCTAGTAAATCGAAAACTCGTCTGAAATTCATGAAACTTGGCATGGTATCATGGAGCGGCATCAACATGCCGTGGTAAAAATTTGTCCCATTTGGGGCAGGTTTGGGTATAAGCTTCTCAGAAACCAGAGCTTCTCACAACAAGCCTGATGGTTTCAGTATGGAACGTGCCACCTTTGGGGAAGAAACGATATATGTTGCCTCTTATTGCTTTCAAAAATTTTCTAGTGCCAACATAGAACAACATGAGTGTTGTGTTAAGTTTTGGAATTTTTCGGGGTTCATTGGACATTTTTATACATTAACTAGGTTTTCTAGGCATTTTATGTGCATAAATCAAATTTCAAATACATGCACATGCTCCAGTGCATATAAATTGGTTGAAAAATCAAATATGTGTCCTTGGGTGCATGCTTAGGTCCCATGCAAGAAATGGGAATCAATTTCAAACATCAGGGGACTGTTGATTGCCGGCAAAACGTTGAGATACCTGGCTTTTAAATTCTAGTAAATCCAAAACTCATCTGAAATTCATGAAACTTGGCATGGTATCATGGAGCGGCATCAACATGTTGTTGGAAAAAATTTGCCCCATTTGGGGCAGGTTTGGGTATAAGCTTCTCACAAACCAGAGCTTCTCACAACAAGCCTGATGGTTTCGGTAGTGAACGTTCCACCTTTGGGGACGATATGAATCCGTTGCCTCTTATTGCTTTAAAAAAAAATTCTAGTGCCAATATAGAACAATAGGAGTGTTGTGTTAAGTTTTGGAATTTTTCGGGGTTTGTTTGGACATTTTTATACATTAACTGGGTTTTCTATGCATTTTATGTGCATAATTCAAATTTGAAATACATGCACATGCTCGAGTGCATATAAATTGGTTGAAAAATAAAACATGTGTCCTAGGGTGCATGCTTAGGTCCCATGCAAAAAATGGGAATGAATTACAAACACTAGGGCACTGTTGATTGCTGGCAAAACGTTGAGATACCTGGTTTTTAAATTCTAGTAAATCCAAAACTCGTCTGAAATTCATGAAACGTGGCATGGTATCATAGAGCGGCATCAACATGCCGTGGTAAAAATTTGTCCCATTTGGGGCAGGTTTGGGTATAAGCTTCTCACAAACCAGAGCTTCTCACAACAAGCCTAATGGTTTCGGTATGGAACGTGCCACCTTTGGGGAAGAAACTATATATGTTGCCTCTATTTGCTTTCAAAAATTTTCTAGTGCCAACATAGAACAACGGGAGTGTTGTGTTAAGTTTTAGAATTTTTGGGGTTCGTTGGACATTTTTATACATTAACTGGGTTTTCTAGGCATTTTATGTGCATAAATCAAATTTGAAATGCATGCACATGCTCCAGTGCATATAAATTGGTTGAAAAAACAAATATGTGTCCTTGGGTGCATGCTTAGGTCCCATGCAAGAAATGGAAATGAATTTCAAACGCCAGGGGACTGTTGATTGCCGGCAAAATGTTGAGATACCTGGCTTTTAAATTATAGTAAACCCAAAACTCATCTAAAATTCATGAAACTTGGCATGGTATCATGGAGCGGCATCAACATGCCATTGTAAAAAAATTGCCCCATTTGGGGCAGGTTTGGCTACAAGCTTCTCACAAACCAGAGCTTCTCACAACAAGCGTGATGGTTTCGATACGGAACGTGTCACCTTTGGGGACGAAACAATATCCGTTGCCTCTTATTGCTTTCAAAAAAATTCTAGCGGCAACATAGAACAACAGGAGTGTTGTGTTAAGTTTTGGAATTTTTCGGGGTTCGTTTGGACATTTTTATACATTAACTGGGTTTTCTAGGCATTTTATGTGCACAATTCAAATTTTATATACATGCACATGCTCGAGTGCATATAAATTGGTTGAAAATCATATATGTGTCCTTGGGTGCATGCTTAGGTCCCATGCAAGAAATGGGAATGAATTTCAAACACCAGGGGACTGTTGATTGCTAGCAAAACGTTGAGATACCTGGCTTTTAAATTCTAGTGAATCCAAAATTCGTCTGGAATTCATGAAATTTGGCATGCTATCATGGAATGGCACCCGACATGTTGTGTTATTTTCCGTGTCCATTTTGAGAGAAGGCGCACTCGAATAACAGCCAACAAAGGCATTTTGAAAAAATAGCTGCCACTTTAATATCTCATACGTTTGTATAATTCAAACCATGTGCGTTCTCTTAACCATTCAGGTGACACCACGTGTCTTGGTTTTAATGGCTATAGGAGGTGTCGGACAACTGCTTGACTGAACGGGAGGCGTGCGAGCGTAGTCCGGTGCGCAGGCTCACCGGGAAGCGTGCAAGCTGTTCAACGCAGGATCTGTGTATCTCTTTAACGCAAACGGTTGATATTACGGTATGTAAATTAAAGCCAGACTTCGGTGCTAAGCCAAGAGACACTGCGATTTGTCAAAATATGCAGCTAAAAAATCAATAGCACTATCTATTTTTTTCAACTAAGATTCAATAATTAAGAATAGATTTCATTCATAGAGATTAAGAAGTTGTTCTCATCGGGAAGCAAGACAGCCTTGGACCGCCGCCCGCCTCGCTCCCGCTGGTCTGTATTAATGGCGTGACCGAGCGGCCGCACCGCCCATCCTCGCCACACACACAATCCTCTCTCTCCGCCCACATCATCGACGCCGCTCTGAGTCCTTAAAGCCGTCAGTGTATGAGGATGCCGCCGAAGCGCCCCCATTGGAGGGAGTGGGAACACCGGGGCTGCTGAAGCACCGGTGCACGACATGAATATGGAGACAGAGGTTTTCGTCGCCGCTGACGATGTGGAGAACGAGGCTGCCAACAAGCGGAGGTGGGTCGAGAAAGAACCGCAAGCGACTCCAGCAGGCCTAGACTTCATCAACAACCTCCCCGATGATATGTTGATAGTCATCATATCCCTCCTCCCAATCAAATATTAGGCGAGGACAGCCGCCCTTTCCCGGTGGTGGCGCCCCCTATGGCTCCTCACCCCTATCGACCTCCTCGACGCCCACGAGTTCTGCCATGGCTATCGCCAAAGCTTGGATGTGTTCTCCTAGATCCTCAGCAGTCACCATGGCCCAATCAAAGGCCTTATCACGGGAAAGTTCCATTCCAATGGCAAAGACCGAGCCAAGCTTAACGAGTGGTTCCGATCCCCTGCCATAGATCAGCTCAAGAAGCTCAGTTTTAATGATGGGAATATGCGCTTGCTACCAACGTCCGCGCTCCGCTTCGCGCCCATGTTGCGCCTCGCCAAGTTCATGAACTGCCATCCCCCCCCCCTTAATGACGCGCCCGCTCTTTTTCTACCATGACTGAAGCACCTCCAGCTCGTCGTTGTCTGCATATGAAAGCATGACATCGAGCGTCTGCTCTGTGTTGGGGAACGCATTATTTCAAAAAAATTCATATGATCACGCAAGATCTATCTAGGAGATGCATAGCAATGAGCGGGGAGAGTGTGTCCACGTACCCTCATAGACCGAAAGCGGAAGCGTTTAGTAACGCGGTTGATGTAGTCGAACATCTTCGAGATCCAATCGATCCAAGTACCGAACGCACGGCACCTCCGTGATCTACACACGTTCAGCTCGGTGACGTCCCACAAACTCTAGATCCAGCTAAGGTCGAGGGAGAGTTTTGTCAGCACGACGGCGTGGTGACGGTGATGATGAAGTTACCGACGCAGGGCTTCGCCTAAGCACCGCGACAATATGACCGAGGTGGAAATATGTGGAGGGGGCCACCGCACACGGCTAAGAATCAACTTGTGTGTCTATGGGGTGCCCCCATCCCCTGTATATAAAGGTGGGGAGGAGGGGCCCGGCCGACCATCATGGTGCGCCCCATGGGGGGATTCGTACTCCTACTAGGAGTAGGTTTTCCCCCTTTCCTAGTCCTAATAGAAGGGGGGAGGAAGGGGAAGAGGAGAGGAAGGAAAGGGGGTCCTGGCCCCCTCCCAATTCGGATTGGGCTTGGGGGGCGCGACCCCACCTCTTGGCCGCCTCCTCTCTCCCACTAAAGCCCATGTAGGCCCAATTAG
>NC_041391.1:204902356-204916967 GCF_002162155.2 Triticum dicoccoides | reverse complement strand
GGTACTCTGGTATATGCCCAAACTTATCTGAAACCTTTCCGGTGTCCAAACATAACCTTCCAACATATCAATATTCATGTCTCGACCATTTCGAGACTCCTCGTCATGTCCGTGATCACATCCGGGACTCCGAACTACCTTCGGTACATCAAAACACATGAACTCATAATACCGATGATCATCAAATGTTAAGTGTGCAGACCCTACGGGTTCGAGGACTATGTAGACATGACCGAGACTCACTTCCGGTCAATAACCAATAGCGGAACCTGGATGCTCATATTGGTTCCTACATATTCTACGAAGATCTTTATTGGTCAAACCGCATAACAACATATGTTGTTCCCTTTGTCATCGGTATGTCGTTTTCCCAAGATTCGATCATCGGTATCATCATACCTAGTTCAATCTTGTTACCGGCAAGTCTCTTTACTCATTTTGTAATGTATCATCCTATAACTAACTCATTATTCACATTGCTTTCAAGGCTTATAGTGATGTGCATTACCGAGAGGGCCCAGAGATACCTCTCCGACAATCGGAGTGACAAATCCTAATCTCGATCTATGCCAACTCAACAAACACCATCGTACACACCTGTAGAGCATCTTTATAATCACCCAGTTACGTTGTGACGTTTGATAGTACACTAAGTGTTCCTCCGATATACGGGAGTTGCATAATCTCATAGTCATAGGAACATGTATAAGTTATGAAGAAAGCATTAGCAATAAACTAAACGATCATAGTGCTAAGCTAATGGATGGGTCAAGTCAATCACATCATTCTCTGATGATGTGATCCCGTTCATCAAATGACAACTCTTGTCCATGGCTAGGAAACTTAACCATCTTTAATTAACGAGCTAGTCAAGTAGAGGCATACTAGTGACACTCTATTTGTCTATGTATTCACACATGTACTAAGTTTCCAGTTAATAAAATTCTAGGATGAATAATAAACATTTATCATGATGTAAGGAAATATATAAATAACAACTTTATTGTTGCCTCTAGGGCATATTTCCTTCAGTCTCCCACTTGCACTAGAGTCAGTAATCTAGATTACATTGTAATGATTCTAACACCCATGGAGTCTTGGTGTTGATCATGTTTTGCTCGTGAGAGAGGCTTAGTCAATGGGTCTGCAACATTCAGATCCGTATGTATTTTGCAAATCTCTATGTCTCCCTCCTTGACTTGATCACGGATGGAATTGAAGCGTCTCTTGATGTGCTTGGTCCTCTTGTGAAATCTGGATTCCTTTGCCAAGGCAATTGCACCAGTATTGTCACAAAAGATTTTCATTGGACTCGATGGACTAGGTATGACACCTAGATCGGATATGAACTCCTTCATCCAGACTCCTTCATTTGTTGCTTCTAAAGCAGCTATGTACTCCGCTTCACATGTAGATCTCGCCACGACGCTCTGCCTAGAACTACACCAACTGACAGCTCCACCATTCAATAAAAATACGTATCCGGTTTGTGACTTAGAGTCATCTGGGTCAGTGTCAAAGCTTGCATCGACGTAACCGTTTACAATGAGCTCTTTTTCACCTCCATACACGAGAAACATATCCTTAGTCCTTTTCAAGTATTTCAGGATGTTCTTGACCGTTGTCCAGTGATCCACTCCTGGATTACTTTGGTACCTCCCTGCTAAACTAATAGCAAGGCACACATCAGGTCTGGTACACAGCATTGCTGATGAGGACATCAATACCATTGTTACACCCACAGCCCCTGCTGCTATACATACTGGACCAATTACTAGAGCTCGTGCACGCCAACTAAATTACCAGGTACTTTCGTTTCTTGGTAATGATTCTAATGTTCATGAGAATATGATGCTGCCTAAATTGGATACATTTGTTTTTCTTACAAATGAAGGGCCTAGCTTGGAGAAGGATGTACATTGGAGCAAGAGAAAGCATGGAGATGATGGCATGCGCAAGGGGAACAAGAACGGAGTTACGAGTGATGATTTCAGGTCTTTGAAGCCACCATAACGAGTGCATTAAGCCTTGGACGAAATATACAAGATGCCACTTCATAAATTTCGTCCATAGGCTATTATAGGTGCTGTGTCACCATTTTATTGGGCCAGGCCCATGTAATTTCGAAATACATTAGTATAGGCTATTTTTAGAGTCCATATGTGTGGGGAAACAAGAGATAGGGTTGATTTCGGACCCCTCCACCAAGGGCCACGAAATTCCCCCTCTCTTCCTCCATATATACAGCCCTTAGGGCACCGTTTAGACTTTGGGTTTTGTTTAGATTAAAGTTCGCCATAGCTGCAACTTCCCGTACTTCGTTTGTGTTCAACGACCAGACAAAGGCGTCATAGAACCCCACCTTGATCAATAAAGCTTTCATCTTATATTCGCAATATCCAGATTGTAATCTCAGTTTCTTGCTTGTTCTTTGTTTGCTCGCAGGAAACAGACCCTCGTGGTCAGGTTGATCGTGCTCCGGCATGGTCAATAACCTCTCGGAGTTGGTTTAGCGATTGCTAAGGCGCGACGTCCTCGCACGTCCGTAGTCGGATCGTCAAAGTCGACTTCCACCAAAGCGATATCCATCATCTCATCGAAAGACGGGACACCTTTGCCCCTATCAAGTGGTATCAGATTTCCAGGTTGCTCGGTGAGATTTTACAGTTTTCGTAGTTTAGATCGAGTCTTTTCTTCATACCTATAGTCCACAAAAAAGCCAAAAAAATTTTTAGGGTTAGGTCATCTTATCCGAACCAATCTGAGCCTTTGCATAATCTTTTCTGTATTTGCTTTGTTGAATTTGCGGTTGCATCGTCGTGTCAAGTTGCTGGTCCTAGCATCTAGTACTTTAGAGTTTTGAGTTCTGTTCACAAGTTGTCACGCCGCCGCCGCACCATCGTCATCACCGCTGCCATATACCACCATCATCATCGCTGTTACCATATACCACATATCCCCGCCATCACGCTAATCCGAGTCCACCTCCATCAAAGATTCGCCACCAGTCCGGGTTCCATCGTCCTGCAAATATCCGCCACTAGTCCAAGTTTCCACCAGATTCATCTCCGCCACCAGTCCTAGTCCGAGTCCAGTAATTGTTGCTTTGTTCTCGATTTCCAGATCACGCGATACTCTGAGTCGTGACAAAGTAGGACTCCCCAACTTCCGAACCATCCGCAAAAGAAAAATAGTTCCAGTTTCAAAAAAAACTAAGTCTGGAAAATTCTGGCTAGGCAGTTTTTAGACCATTTGTAGACTTTTTCAAAAAAAATTTGTTGCGGAGCAAAAAAAAGAGGAAAAAAGTGCAAAAAAAAAGGGAAAAAAAAGAGAAAAAAATTCAGAGTGTGCTCCTCCCTTGTTTACGTGTCGTGCCGTGATTTTGTTGGTGTTCTAGGCTCGCGTCTCTAGCACAGTCTAGCCTAGGACCAGCACTGTACCGTCGTTGAGCATTTATTCAACTTTGCATATCTGAATTGATTATTGCTGACCCTTTTTGCTACCATATTATAAGCCTTCCCAGCTCCACATACATCTACGTCATGCGTTTGACTCTCCCTGGTAATCGCTCTATCCAAGCTTTAAGAGTTTTGACTCCAACGGTTGCCGATCACCGCCTGCTGCTGGGTAAGAACTGGTAAGAATTTGAGATTTGCTTGACGGATTTGTGACACCCACCACCACCTCTTATTAGTAGTCTGTAGGATCATATTCTTGTGTGTTTCTATTGCTGCTAACCATGCCAGGATCACAAGCCGACGAGACTAACTGGGAGAACATGACGAATAAGGATTTGCATGATAAATTTCAGCAAATGATGAGTGGACAGGTGCAAGATGTGCTAAACAGATTTGAAGAGGCCATGGAGAAGATAGATGGCATGGAGAAGATGTTCGAAACAAAGCTCGGTAACAAGTTTAATGAATTGCTCGCGCGTCTTCCACCACCACCACCCGCTGCACCTAACGCACCTCTCCAACAACAACAACAACAACGACTAGCTCCACGTCGCGAAACAGACCTCCGCCGAGCGAGCCGTGTCCCTCTTGCATTTGGCCAAACTGTTGGTGCTGCTGTTGATACTTCTGTGGCTCCTGCTGCTGATGCGGAGGAGGATGATTATGTGGGAGATTACGAGGATGAGGTTGATCAAAATCAGAACTACGTGCAACCACCTGCACCACACCCACCAGGTCGTCCACATGCAAATATTTGCAATGGTAGGCCTGCACCACCACCTCAGGTACGAGATGATGTCCATATTCCTAAACTGAAATTCAATATTCCACCATTTGAGGGTAGATATGTTCCTGATATATATCTTACTTTGGAGTTAGAAACTGAACAACGATTTACATGTTTACAATATCCTGAGGAGAGACGGGTTGCTGCTGCTGTTTGTGCTTTCACTAGTTTTGCATGTGTATGCTTTGAAAACTGCTATGCGTACGCGTTGGGTTCCACCATATTATCAACGTGAATTGCTTCAAAAATTGCAGCGTTTAAGACAAGGGAAAAATTCTGTAGAAGAATATTATCAGGAATTACAAACTGGCATGATTAGATGTGGTATTGTTGAGGAGAATGAAGCTATGCTTGCACGTTTTCTGGGTGGATTAAATAGAGAGATTCAGACCATTCTAGACTATAAGGAGTATACTAATATCACTCGTTTATTCCATCTTGCTTGTAAAGCTGAACGTGAAGTGCAGGATCGACAAGCATTGGCGCGAACTAACTTTTCTGCAGGCCGACCTTCATCATGGACACCGCGTGCATCTTCTACTTCAACTGCACCAGCACCTCAATCAGGTGCCTCCTCCAGCCGTGACACAAGAAAACAGGCACAACCACCATTATCTGCCAAGAGCGCACCTGCCGGGCCTGCACAGAGTTCTTCTTCTTCCATGGCATCAACAAGGCACACAAGTGATATTATTTGTCGTCGTTGTAAGGGAGGAGGTCATTATGCGAGAGAATGCAAATCTCAGCGTGTGATGATTGCTACCGAGGATGGTGGATATGAGTCCGCTAGTGACTATGATGAGGAGACTTTGGCTCTTATTACACGTGAAGAACATGGTGGAGATGATTCTGATCATGAGACGCAATACATAGCTCCTGAAGACACTGACAGGTATGAATGTTTAGTTGCTCAACGTGTTTTGAGTGTGCAGGTCACACAAGCTGAGCAAAATCAGAGGCACAATTTGTTCCATACCAAGGGAGTTGTGAAGGAACGTTCTGTGCGCGTCATCATAGACGGAGGTAGCTGCAACAACTTGGCTAGCATGGAGATGGTGGAGAAGCTTTCTCTCACCACAAGACCACATCCACATCCTTACTACATCCAATGGTTTAACAACAGCGGCAAGGTTAAGGTAACACGTACTGTTCGTGTGCATTTTAGTATCTCTACATATGCTGATTATGTTGATTGCGATGTGGTACCTATGCAAGCATGTTCCTTATTACTTGGTAGACCATGGCAATTTGATAAAAATTCTGTACACCATGGTAGAAACAATCAGTATACTCTTGTTCATAAGGATAAAAATATTACTTTGCTTCCTATGACTCCTGATTCTATTTTGAAAGATGATATTAATAGATCTAATAAAGCAAAACAGGAGAAGAATAAGACTGAAAATCAGATTGTGGCAAAAGAATTTGAGCAACAAATGAAGCCTAATAATAAACCATCTAGTGTTGCTTCTGAAATTAAATTAAAAAGTGCATGTTTATTTGCCACCAAATCTGATATTGATGAGCTAGATTTCAGCAAATCTGTTTGCTATGCTTTTGTGTGCAAAGAGGCATTATTTTCATTCGAGGACGTGCCTTCCTCTTTGCCTCCTGCTGTCACTAACATTTTGCAAGAGTTCGCTGACGTCTTTCCACAAGACGTGCCACCGGGATTACCGCCTATTCAAGGGATTGAGCATCAGATTGACTTAATTCCCGGTGCTTCACTGCCAAACCGTGCGTCATACCGTACCAATCCAGAGGAGACGAAGGAGATTATGCGTCAAGTACAAGAGCTTCTCGACAAAGGTTATATACGCGAATCCCTTAGTCCTTGTGTTGTTCCTATTATTCTAGTGCCGAAAAAGGATGGTACATCACGTATGTGTGTTGATTGTAGAGGCATTAATAATATTACTATTCATTATCGTCATCCTATTCCTAGGCTAGATAATATGCTCGATGAATTGAGTGGCTCTACAATATTCTCCAAAGTTGATTTGCGTAGTGGATACCATCAAATTCGTATGAAATTGGGAGACGAATGGAAAACAACATTTAAAACTAAGTTTGGATTATATGAGTGGTTAGTCATGCCTTTTGGTTTAAATAATGCACCTAGTACTTTCATGAGATTAATGAATGAAGTTTTACGTGCTTTTATTGGACGATTTGTGGTAGTTTACTTTGATGACATATTGATTTATAGCAGATCTTTGGAAGAACATTTGGAACATTTACGTGTTGTTTTTATTGCTCTACGTGATGCACGTTTGTTTGGTAACCTTGGGAAGTGCACCTTTTGCACCGACCGAGTATCTTTTCTTGGCTATGTTGTTACTCCACAGGGAATTGAAGTTGATAAAGCCAAGATTGACGCTATTGAGAGTTGGCCACAGCCCAAAACGGTCACACAAGTGAGGAGTTTTCTTGGCCTCGCTGGATTCTATAGGCGTTTTGTGAGAGATTTCAGCACCATTGCTGCACCTCTCAATGAGCTTACAAAGAAAGATGTGCCTTTTCTTTGGGGTACCGCACAGGAAGAAGCCTTCACGGTATTGAAAGATAAGTTGACACATGCTCCTTTACTCCAACTTCCTGATTTTAATAAGACTTTTGAGCTTGAATGTGATGCTAGTGGAATTGGATTAGGAGGTGTGTTATTACAAGATGGCAAACCTGTTGCATATTTTTTTGAGAAATTGAGTGGGCCTAGTCTGAAATATTCTACTTATGATAAAGAATTATATGCTCTTGTTCGGACTTTAGAAACATGGCAACATTATTTATGGCCCAAAGAATTTGTTATACATTCTGATCATGAATCTTTGAAACATATTAAAAGTCAAGCTAAACTGAATCGTAGACATGCTAAATGGGTTGAATTCATTGAGACTTTCCCTTATGTCATTAAAGACAAGAAGGGAAAAGAAAATGTTATTGCTGATGCATTGTCTCATCGCTATACTATGCTTTCACAACTTGACTTCAAAATATTTGGTTTGGAGACCATCAAAGATCAATATGTGCATGATGCTGATTTTAAAGATGTAATGCACAATTGTAAAGAAGGAATAATGTGGAACAAGTTCGTCGTTAATGATGGATTTGTGTTTCGTGCTAACAAGCTATGCATTCCAGCTAGCTCTGTTCGTCTTTTGTTGTTGCGGGAGGCGCATGGAGGAGGATTAATGGGACACTTTGGCGTGAAGAAGACGGAGGACGTACTTGCTACACATTTCTTTTGGCCAAAGATGAGACGGGATGTTGAGGGTTTTATTGCTCGCTGCACTACATGTCAAAAAGCTAAGTCACAACTCAATCCTCATGGTTTATATATGCCTTTGCCTGTACCTAGTGTTCCTTGGGAGGATATATCTATGGACTTTGTTTTAGGTTTACCTCGAACAAAGAAGGGGAGGGATAGCATATTTGTTGTCGTGGATAGATTCTCGAAAATGGCACACTTTATACCATGTCATAAAAGCGATGATGCTGTTAATGTTGCTGATTTGTTCTTTCGTGAAATTATTCGCTTGCATGGTGTGCCAAATACTATTGTTTCAGATCGTGATACTAAATTTCTTAGCCACTTTTGGAGATGTTTATGGGCTAAGTTGGGGACTAAACTGCTTTTTAGTACTACTTGTCACCCCCAAACTGATGGACAAACTGAAGTAGTCAATAGAACATTGTCTACTATGCTTAGGGCTGTTTTGAAGAATAATAAGAAAATGTGGGAGGAATGCTTGCCTCATATTGAATTTGCTTATAATCGTTCATTGCATTCTACTACTAAGATGTTCCCTTTTGAAGTTGTGTATGGTTTCCTACCTCGTGCACCTATTGATTTGTTGCCTCTTCCATCTTCGGAGAAGGTTAATTTTGATGCTAAACAATGTGCTGAATTGGTTTTAAAAATGCATGAGTTAACTAAGGAAAATATTGAGCGTATGAATGCTAAATATAAACTTGCTGGAGATAAGGGTAGAAAACATGTTGTGTTTGCACCTGGAGATCTTGTTTGGTTACATTTGCGTAAAGATAGATTTCCTGATTTGCACAAATCAAAGCTAATGCCACGTGTTGATGGTTCCTTTAAGGTGTTAGAGAAAATAAATGATAATGCATACAAACTTGAGCTGCCTGCAGATTTTGGGGTTAGTCCCACTTTTAACATTGCAGATTTGAAGCCTTATTTGGGTGAGGAAGGTGAACTTCCGTCGAGGACGACTTCATTTCAAGAAGGGGAGGATGATGAGGACATCAATACCATTGTTACAGCCACAGCCCCTGCTGCTATACATACTGGACCAATTACTAGAGCTCGCGCACGCCAACTAAATTACCAGGTACTTTCGTTTCTTGGTAATGATTCTAATGTTCATGAGAATATGATGCTGCCTAAATTGGATACATTTGTTTTGCTTACAAATGAAGGGCCTAGCTTGGAGAAGGATGAACATTGGAGCAAGAGAAAGCATGGAGATGATGGCATGCGCAAGGGGAACAAGAACGGAGTTACGAGTGATGATTTCAGGTCTTTGAAGCCACCATAACGAGTGCATGAAGCCTTGGACGAAATATACAAGATGCCACTTCATAAATTTCGTCCAGAGGCTATTATAGGTGTTGCGTCACCTTTTTATTGGGCCAGGCCCATGTAATTTCGAAATACATTAGTATAGGCTATTTTTAGAGTCCGTATGTGTGGGGAAACAAGAGATAGGGTTGATTTCGGACCCCTCCACAAAGGGCCACGAAATTCCCCCTCTCTTCCTCCATATATACAGCCCTTAGGGCATCGTTTGGACTTTGGGTTTTGTTTAGATTAAAGTTCGCCATAGCTGCAACTTCGCGTACTTCGTTTGTGTTCAACGACCAGACAAAGGCGTCACAGAACCCCACCTTGATCAATAAAGCTTTCATCTTATATTCGCAATATCCAGATTGCAATCTCAGTTTCTTGCTTGTTCTTAGTTTGCTCGCAGGAAACAGACCCTCGTGGTCAGGTTGATCGTGCTCCGGCGTGGTCAATAACCTCTCGGAGTTGGTTTAGCGATTGCTAAGGCGCGACGTCCTCGCACGTTCGTAGTCGGATCGTCAAAGTCGACTTCCACCAAAGCGATATCCATCATCTCATCGAAAGACGGGACACCTTTGCCCCTATCAATTGCATACATGATAGAACTTATGGCTGAAGCATAGGGAATGATTTTCATTTTCTCTCTATCTTCTGCAGTGGTCGGGCATTGAGTCTGACTCAATTTCACACCTTGTAACACAGGCAAGAACCCTTTCTTTGCTTGATCCATTTTGAACTTCTTCAAAACTTTATCAAGGTATGTGCTTTGTGAAATTCCAATCAAGCGTCTTGATCTATCTCTATAGATCTTGATGCCCAATATATAAGCAGCTTCACCGAGGTCTTTCATTGAAAAATTATTATTCAAGTATCCTTTCATGCTATTCAGAAATTCAGTATCATTTCCAATCAACAATATGTCATCCACATATAATATCAAAAATGCTACAGAGCTCCCACTCACTTTCTTGTAAATACAGGCTTCTCCAAAAGTTTGTATAAAACCATATGCTTTGATCATACTATCAAAGCGTATATTCCAACTCCAAGAGGCTTGCACCAGTCCATAAATGGATCGCTGGAGCTTGCACACTTTGTTAGCACCTTTTGGATCGACAAACCCTTCCGGTTGCATCATATACAACTCTTCTTTAAGATATCCATTAAGGAATGCAATTTTGACATCCATTTGCCAAATTTTATAATCATAAAATGCGGTAATTGCTAACATGATTTGGACGGACTTAAGCATCGCTACGGGTGAGAAGGTCTCATCGTAGTCAACTCCTTGAACTTGTCGAAAACCTTTTGCAACAAGCTGAGCTTTGTAGACCGTAATATTACTGTCAGCGTCAGTCTTCTTCTTGAAGATCCATTTATTCTCTATGGCTTGCCGATCATCGGGCAAGTCAACCAAAGTCCACACTTTGTTCTCATACATGGATCCCGTCTCAGATTTCATGGCCTCAAGCCATTTCGCGGAATCTGGGCTCATCATCGCTTCCTAATAGTTCGTAGGTTTGTCATGGTCAAGTAACATGACCTCCAGAAGAGGATTATCGTACCACTCTGGTGCGGATCTTACTCTAGTTGACGTACGAGGTTCGGTAGTAACTTGATAAAAAGTTTCATGATCATCATCATTAGCTTCCTCACTTACTGGTGTAGGAATCACTGGAACTGATTTTTGTGATGAACTACTTTCTAATAAGGGAGCAGGTACAGTTACCTCATCAAGTTCTACTTTCCTCCCACTCACTTCTTTTGAGAGAAACTCCTTCTCTAGAAAGGATCCATTCTTAACAACGAATATCTTGCCTTCGGATCTGTGATAGAAAGGTGTACCAAACAGTCTCCTTTGAGTATCCTATGAAGACACATTTCTCCGATTTGGGTTCGAGCTTATCAGGTTAAAGCTTTTTCACATAAGCATCGCAGCCCCAAACTATAAGAAACGATAACTTGGGTTTCTTGCCAAACCATAGTTCATATGGTGTCATCTCAACAGATTTAGATGGTGCCCTATTTAATGTGAATGCAGCCGTCTCTAAAGCATAACCCCAAAACGATAGCGGTAAATCAGTAAGAGACATCATAGATCCACCATATCTAATAAAGTACGATTACGACATTCGGACACACCATTACGTTGTGGTGCTCCGGGTGGCGTGAGTTGCGAAACTATTCTGCATTGTTTCAAATGAAGACCAAACTCGTAACTCAAATATTCTCCTCCACGATCAGATCATAGAAATTTTATTTTCTTGTTACGATGATTTTCCACTTCACTCTGAAATTCTTTGAACTTTTCAAATGTTTCAGACTTATGTTTCATCAAGTAGATATACCCATATCTGCTCAAATCGTCTGTGAAGGTTAGAAAATAATGATACCCGCCGCGAGCATCAACACTCATCGGACCGCATACATCAGTATGTATTATTTCCAACAAGTCTGTTGCTCACTCCATTGTTTCGGAGAATGGAGTTTTAGTCATCTTGCCCATGAGGCATGGTTCGCAAGCATCAAGTGATTCATAATCAAGTGATTCCAAAAGCCCATCAGCATGGAGTTTCTTCATGCGCTTTACACCAATAACTTATATCTTTTGGCTTCAATACTATGAACATGTGTATCACTACTATCAAGATTTAGTAAAAATAGACCACTCATCAAGGGTGCATGACCATAAAAGATATTATTCATATAAATAGAACAACCATTATTCTCTGCTTTAAATGAATAACCAGCTCGCATCAAGCAAGATCTAGATATAATGTTAATGCTTAATGTTGGCACCAAATAACAATTATTCAGGTCTAAAACTAATCCCGAAGGTAGATGTAGAGGTAGCGTGCCAACGGCGATCATATCGACTTTGGAACCATTTCCCATGCGCATCGTCACCTCGTCCTTAGCCAATCTTCGCTTAATCTGTAGCCCCTGTTTTGGTTTGCAAATATTAGCAACAGAACCAGTATCAAATACCCACGCGCTACTGTGAGTATTAGTAAGGTACACATCAATAACATGTATATCAAATATACCTTTCACTTTGCCATCCTTCTTCTCCGCCAAATACTTAGGGCAGTTCCGCTTCTAGTGACCAGTCCCTTTGCAGTAGAAACACTCAGTCTCAGGCTTAGGTCCAGACTTGGGCTTCTTCACTTGAGCAGCAACTTATTTGCCATTCTTCTTGAAGTTCCCCTTCTTCCCTTTGCCCTTCTTCTTGAAACTAGTGGTCTTATTGACCATCAACACTTGATGCTCCTTCTTGATTTCTACTTCCGCAGCTTTTAGCATTGCGAAGAGCTCGGGAATCGTCTTATCCATCCCTTGCATATTATAGTTCATCACGAAGCTCTTGTAGCTTGGTGGCAGTGATTGAAGAACTCTATCAATGACACTATCAACTGGAAGATTAACTTCTAGCTGAGTCAAGTGATTGTGGTACCCAGACATTCTGAGTATATTCTCACTGATAGAACTATTCTCCTCCATTTTGCATCTATAGAACTTATTGGAGACTTCATATCTCTCAATACGGGCATTTTCTTGAAATATTAACTTCAACTCCTAGAACATCTCATATGCTCCATGACGTTCAAAACATCGTTGAAGTCCCGGTTCTAAGTTGTAAAGCATGGCACACTGAACTATCGAGTAGTCATCAGCTTTGCTCTGCCAGATGTTCATAACATCCGGCGTTGCTCCTGTAGCGGGTTTGGCACCTAGCTGTGCTTCCAGGACGTAATTCTTCTGTGTAGCAATGAGGACAATCCTCAAGTTATGCACCCAGTCCGAGTAATTGCTACCATCATCTTTCAACTTATCTTTCTCTAGGAACACATTAAAATTCAATGGAACAACAACACGGGCCATTTATCTACAACAACATAGAGATGCAAAATACTATCAGGTACTAAGTTCATGATAAATTGAAGTTCAATTAATCATATTACTTAAGAACTCCCACTTATATGGACATCCCTCTAATCATCTAAGTGATCACGTGATCCATATCAACTAAACCATGTCTGATCATCACGTGAGATGGAGTAGTTTTCAATGGTGAACATCACTATGTTGATCATATCTACTATTTCACGCTCGACCTTTCGGTCTCAGTGTTCCGAGGCCATATTTGCATATGCTAGGCTCGTCAAGTTTAACCCGAGTATTCTGCGTGTGCAAAACTGGCTTGCACCCGTTGTATGTGAACGTAGAGCTTATCACACCTCGATCATCACCTGATGTCTCAGCACGACGAACTGTCGCAACGGTGCATACTCAAGGAGAACACTTGTGCCTTGAAATTTAGTGAGAGATCATCTTATAATGCTACCGCCGTACTAAGCAAAATAAGATGCATAAAGGATAAACATCACATGCAATCAATATAAGTGATATGATATGGCCATCATCATCTTGTGCCTTTGATCTCCATCTCCAAAGCACCTTCATGATCACCATCGTCACCGGCTTGACACCTTGATCTCCATCGAAGCATCGTTGTCGTCTCGCCAACTATTGCTTCTACGACTATTGCTACCGTTTAGTGATAAAGTAAAACAATTACATGGCGATTGCATTTCATACAATAAGGCGACAACCATATGGCTCCTGCCAGTTGCCGATAATTGTGTTACAAAACATGATAATCTCATACAACAATTTATATAATCACGTCTTGACCATATCACATCACAACATGCCCTACAAAAACAAGTTAGACGTCCCCTACTTTGTTGTTGCAAGTTTTACATGGCTGCTACGGGCTTAGCAAGAAGCGTTCTTACCTACGCATCAAAACCACATCGATTTTTCATCAAGTTTGCTATTTTAACCTTCAACGAGGATAGGTCGTAGTCACACCTGATTCAACTAAAGTTGGAGAAACATACACCCACTAGCCACCTGTGTGCGAAGCACGCCGGTAGAACCAGTCTTGCGTAAGCGTACGCGTAATGTCAGTCTGAGCCGCTTAATCCAATAATACCATCGAATCAAAGTATGACATGCTGGTAAGCAGTATGACTATTACTGCCCACAACTCTTTGTGTTCTACTCGTGCATATAACATGTACGCATAGACCTGGCTCGGATGCCACTATTGCGGAACGCGGTATTTCAAAAAAAATCCTACGATCACGCAAGATCTATCTAGGAGATGCATAGCAACGAGCGGGGAGAGTGTGTCCACGTACCCTCGTAGACCGAAAGCGGAAGCGTTTAGTAACGCGGTTGATGTAGTTGAACGTCTTCGCGATCCAACCGATCCAAGTACCGAACGCACGGCACCTCCGTGATCTGCACACGTTCAGCTCGGTGACGTCCCACAAACTCTAGATCCAGCTGAGGTCGAGGGAGAGTTTCATTAGCACGATGGCGTGGTGACTGTGATGATGAAGTTACCGATGCAGGGCTTCGCCTAAGCACCGCGACAATATGACCAAGGTGGAAATATGTGGAGGGGGCACCACACACGGCTAAGAATCAACTTGTGTGTCTATGGGGTGCCCCTCCCCTGTATATAAACGAGAGGAGGAGGGGGCCGGCCGACCCTCATGGTGCGCCCCAAGGGGGGATTCCTACTCCTACTAGGAGTAGGTTTCCCCCCTTTCCTAGTCCTAGTAGGAGGGGGAAGGAAGGGGAAGAGGAGAGGAAGGAAAGGGGGGCCTGTCCCCCTCCCAATTCGGATTGGGCTTGGGGGCTGCGTCCCCACCTCTTGGCCACCTCCTCTCTCTCCCACTAAAGCCCATGTAGGCCCAATTAGCCCCG